>NC_046318.1:25336942-25636942 GCF_009819535.1 Lacerta agilis
CCTTTCAGCACAGCTTTAGGAGATCTACCAGGCTCTGCCGAGGTTGGTTAGGTCAAAGGGTTGAACCATGTGTAATTCAGAACAGAGGAGGTCCCACGGTCACTCCACAAAAACAATTACACTACTTATTTCACTCCGTCCCTTGCCCGAAATTCACAAGCCTCACAGTTTCAGTGCAGTCAATCTCGTTCTGCCCCTGGGCTACAAAACCACATGAAAATATGTGGTGCTGTGTTTATAAATCTAATCAAAAATAGAAACAGTAGACAGGCACAATGAGGTTCTACTATAGATCCCTGGGAATACTCTAAATTCTTGAAGGCACTTTTGTTTAACTTCTATGGGCCCCCCTCTCTCTATTACTAGTACATTGTCTACAACTCTCGTTAATCATCCCCTTCACTTGTCAGTAACAGAAAAAGGGGAACTGCCTGCCTGCCTGCTTGCTTCCTCTCTGTCACTCTTATGAATAATATTATGAAGCAAAAAAATATTACGGAGCAACATTATCTTAAATATCCCCCTGAAATGAAATCACTTACCTCCTTATCCATCGCTTTCCCCCTGCTCAGAGATGCACAAACAGAAACAAAGAAGTCCTTCTGCCTGCAAGAGAAAACATACACAGAAAAGCCTAGATAAATAAATGATCATTCAGCTTGCACACATTTGACCTCGTCCTAATTTAAGTTAAGCAGTTCTGTTTGCAGAGAATACTTCAGAAAGATATCGCCAAAGGCAGCAACAATACCAGGAGTGGGGGGTATCTTTCTTCCAAGCAGTCCTAACATTGCCGTAGCTGAGATAGTGCCATTTCTTCGTTCTTGGGGTGGGGGCACAATCTCATCAGGAGAGAAATAGTTAAGCAAGAGTGAAAGTTGGCACTATAGGGAATACCAAGGAATATGTGGCAACACTGACAGGCACAGCAAGTGGCATCCACTTGCATTACCATTAGAAAGTGAATTTTCATCATATGGTGTGCACTGGATGTTCTGGAAACACAGAAACCAAGATGCAAAGTGCTCCACAACAAGTCCTGCGCATGCAGTGGTGCTTTGGGCTTGTCTTCCTTGGAAAGCTATTCCCTCATTGAATTGATTTGTTATTGTCACAGGCCAATAGCATTTCAGGGGGGGGGGAACAGAATAAAATACAGTAAAACCTAGGGGACTTAAAAAAAACTAATTATGATTTGCCATAAGAAGTAGCATGCTTCCCCCCTTTTTTTTCTTGTTGAGGGTGGGGAGAAGAGTCAAAAATCCCCCAGAGCAGATGCAGATGCAATGGTGGCCATAATTTAGGCCTGGTCATTGTGTCTCCTTAGTTAAGACTCAAAGTTGCCCTGCTGCTTTAGCTCTTAGATCCCCCCCCCCCCAATGCCCACACTACTCTCCATACCAGGCATAGTGAAACTCGGTCCTCCAGGTGTTTTGGGACTACAACTCCCATCATCCCTAGCTAACAGGACCAGTGGTCAAGGATGATGGGAGTTGTAGTCCCAAAATATCTGGAGGGCTGAGTTTGCCTATGCCTGCTCCATACCTCCTGCACTGCTGTCCCACACAGCACTATGACTGTGAACATAACATGCATGTGAATGAATTACTATCAAAACACCAAGACAGCAAAATTTTGATTTTGAGTGAGAAACAACTTTGTGCCAGCGATCCATGACATTCCTCTGGCAAATTAAGGTTTGCATGATTAAAGTGGATTAAAGCATTCTAGATTTCTTGCACAACAAAACTATTTCCTCCCAAAATGTAGACTGTTTGCAATAAGGAAAGTGATGGGGAATGTGTTAGAAAGTGTAGGGTAACGACTGACAAGAAGCCATAATCTCTGCACAAACAGATCAGGATGGATGCTCAAGGAACAGCAGGTGCTGAATAACCTGTGTGCAAATAAATCAGAATGAATGTTCAATAAACAGACTGCCTGAAGGCTCCCTTCCTATACTCCTGATGTGACCCAAAACTGGTGCATGATGCGCACTAATCAATAGGTAGCTGTTTGAAAATCAAACGACAGAGAGGCATGTCCACATGGACAGCAATTGCAAAGCTTCTCAGATGTGCTAACTTCAATATGACACTGCATATCATTAGGAGAATGGTGATTTTGGGGCTCTATATTATATTGGTTAGTTGTAGTAGTAGTAGATACGCAACTAATTGGCATAGATCCTATGTTCATGGATTTCAATATGTCTGCTCCAAGTATGACAGCTGCATAGCACAATAATAGCAAACATCTATATGGCACTTACAAGTGTTCACATGCATTCATTTGATATATCACAACAGCCCTGTTAGGTAAGGCAAAATATTATTCCCCCATGCTGCAGATGTGGTGAAGGAGGACTGAGGCAGAAAGAGCTTCAGTTGTGAGTTCATGGACGAGGGAAGGTTTAAACTGGGTACTTCCTGATACATCGTTCAGTATCTTAGCCACTGCCAATTTGTTAAACAGGAATGTGCTAGAGCACCCTTCCTCAATCCGGGTTTCTTGGAAACTGTTGGGCTACAACTCGGGCATCCCTGACCACTAGCCAGGCTGGCTAGTGATGATTGGAGTAGTGGTTCAGAATATCTTGAGTGTACCCAGGTTGGGGAGAGGCTTCTGCTAGAATAGAAATTGGACAAAATGAGTGCATTGTGCAAACCATGGGTACAATAAACAAGTGCACTGGAATTATACCTTGGCTCCCCCTCTCCCCATTTCTCATTCTCTCAACAGTTCAAATGTTTCCCTCAGATTTCAAGAGGGAAAAATATACAATATTCAGATAATTCATTTGTATGGATGCAATCTCAGTCATGGATTTCCTACTTAGAATTAGTATGTTGGTGGAATTGCAAATGGAACTGGCAAAGGAACTGAGAGTAGTTTTCTACTGCTATTAATAGCAAAAGTGCAAAATAACTTCTTTATTCTTATTACTGCACAAAGTTTTCAGTCTTTTTCGCATTCATTCTTTCAGATCATTCCCAATGCAATTTAAAAGATGAGGAACCAACTCTGAGAAATGGTGACTTGCCTAAGGCTACCAGTGAGTCTGCTCCATATCTGGAACATAAAGTCAAGCTCACATCTGAAACTGGAACACACCATGAATACAATCCAGAACTATAAAAATCCAGGAGGAAAAGGAACTGTTAAAAAACAACAACATGGATTTCCCATGCACATATGCAGTAATTAGAATTTCACATCCTGTAACATGGTGTTCATATATTATTGTATGCATTAAATTATTTGTTGTTGTTCAAAAAAATAAAGTTCCTTATGGAAAATTAACTAGATCCTGTTCAAACAGACTTGAAATCAAATATAGTTATCATAATGTAATTAAGCTTCAACTTCTAAGTATGTGTAGAAGTCTGAAATCATGCATTTTACAATTCACAACCAAAAGTTTAGGATGAGGGCATTAAAATCACATTGCTGCTGGACATTATATTTTTAAAAGAGCAATTGAGATCTCTTTCTTTCTCTCTCTCTCTCTCTCTCTCTCAATCTCAATCTCTCTCTGGGTTACCAAATTTTGTGCAACACACCAATACTTTATTCTCCTATTTCATAATGGCCTTCGATTAAACAAATCTGAAGGAGGGGGGGAGAGAAATCCTGGTGGGAGAAGCTTAATCTTCTGCACTGGTCTCCTCTTTCCACATCTACCTCCACAAACACAGCTACTGTTGGTAATAGATCAGTCTGTCTCAAAGCAATGAGACAGAAATCATACCATATGAGCAGTCCCAGAAGGAATACCTCAAGTAGTTCATAACATACTCCCCTTGCCTCTGGCATTGGCTCCTGGATTAGTGTCATATATGTGTCAGTATGAAACAACATAGACTATTTGTTTATACATTCTCATTACTCCCAGTTATTTTACTCTATATCCTAGTTGACATTGACTGTATATATCAATACACACATTGCAATGACTACTTTGCATTTGGCTGCTGCACGCACTGAATGGCCAGGGGAGGGAAATGGCTGGGGTCCTGCCATCAGCACCGGGAGCCCACAAGTAAAGTGGGTTTCCTAATGGCGCTGTCCACATGCTGCTGTGGCAGTTTTTGCATGGTACTAATTAGAACCATAAAAGGCATCTGGCAATTTCATACACAGTTACTGTTAGCAGGGGGAAAAATCCACTTTACATTATAATGTTTAATTAATTGAGAAAGCCTGGATACATATAACTGAAACATCTTATACTGCAATTATTTCCATCCATTCTCACTGGAAGGAAACATAAAACATTACAGTCATCTGGGGCATAATTGAAATTAGCCAAGTGCCTCCTGTGGGTAGCAGCAATTTGCTAGATGTTGCTTTCTCCAGTTATGACAAACTGCAACTGAAAAGACAGGGGTCCCCCCACTTGAGTCAGAATTCAGAATTCCCACTGAAATCCGGAGCAACACATGTCACTTGCCCATAAGCAAATACTTTGTGGAAATGTTGATATATATAACCTTGATTAAGGATGGGAGAGATATTTAAAGATGGACCAACCTAATTTGCCCTTTCTGAAACAATACAACCACCGAAAGCCATCCTTCAGAATTCACACTTCTCTGAATTTTGCTAAGTAGTTCTCTAATCAAGTAATGGGTACAAGGGAAAAAAACTTGGGCAAAGTGTGCATAAACATACATACAAATGTAAATTGCTCTGCCCAAAAAATGCAAATTAGACAAAAAAAATAGGCAAAAAAGAGGAAATTTATACTTAAATGCTTTTGAATTTTCAGGATGAGTTCTTCTTTTTTTAATGCAGACTCGTGGAAATGCGGAGAACTGAATTTAAGACTGGGAAAAGGATAAACTGTGAGAAACCTAAACTGGCCAATTTGCCCATCATTAAACTTGGTATACAAGTATATGAAACTCTATTCTTCAGGATGTTGGCTACAAAAACCTGCTCCAGCAAAGCAATATATCAAAAGATGGTTGCCCTCTCAAACCTCCAGTCGAAAATTACATTTCTGGAAAAATGCCAACATCGGGAGATCACTGCTCTAAGCTATGCTGTCTGAAGAACATTTTTAATACCATAGTATTTGGGGAGAGATATAATGACAGAGGTATGCAAGCAAAAGGTCACCTTTCAACCCCTTGAATCTCCAGGTAGGGCAGGGAGTGCCTTATCTCCGAAACCCTAGAGAGCATTTGCCTGTTGCTGCAGACCAGGAGCAGCCAACATGGCACCTTTCAAATGTTGGACTCCAGCTCCCATCAGCCCCAGCTAGCAAGACTAATGGTCAGGGGTGATGGGAGTTGTAGTCCAGAAACCTCTGGAAGTCACCATGGTGTAGATAAGACTAAGGTAGGTTGACTCAATATAAGGCAGCTTCCTGTATTTCTTCCCAGGTAGACAATTCAGTGAAGAAATGGGAGAGTAAATCAGAGGCAACATTTTTATGTGCCATGTTAGCATACCACACCAGTAGCTCCTGTACTTGCTATGTGTAGAGCAGGCATAGGCAAACTTGGCCCTCCAGATGTTTTGGGACTACAACTCCCATCATCCCTAGCTAACAGGACCAGTGGTCAGGGATGATGGGAATTGTAGTCTCAAAACATCTGGAGGGCCAAGTTTGCCTATGCCTGGTGTAGAGCAACCACAGGGTTAGAAGTCTCTGAGCAAAATTGCTCTGTGCACATTTCTGCATGGGAGGAAAGGGGCTTCATTTTGATGCGAGAAAGAAGACTATGACTATTCTCTTGTGTGTCTATTTGGAGGGTTACACAACCTTGGATTTTCTTATTACTGGATTTCTTTTTTAAAAAACTTTATTTTTAGATATCTGTATCTGTATTCGTATTAACATTTTCATTTGAATATTCTCAGATAATGTATTTTGACCTGTGTGTGTGTGTCACTGCTACACCTCATGCTCCTCTTGTGCCCTATTGCCTTGGAGAAATTAACACCAGTCCACACAACCACTCCTGCATATGGATGACTTCATATCCTTCCCATCAACAGCTGCCTATAGATCAGCTACTTTATTATTTCACCAGTGCTCTTTCATGGGGCAGAGTCTTGCCTGAGCTAGTTTTTTTTTGGGGGGGGGTGTTTCTCCTTTTTTAATGTACTGGCATTCTGCTCTTTGCTTTTAAGCATTTGTCATTCAGCTGCACAAGATGAGCTTTGTGTCGGGAGGCAAACGAAGGCAAAACTTTGTCATCGTTTTCATCAAATCAGTCCTGGTGTTTACAGTGAACAAAGCTGATCAGAACAACTTAACCCACAGAATCCTCAAAAATCTGCCATTTGGCTTTAACATCCTAAGCTATGTGTTGTTCCTGTTGCATAATTACACCCACTGTCTGCTGCAATTTAGGTATCTCTTCATTTACACAACAAGCAATTTCTTCTTTTACAAAAAAAAAGGCATGAAATCTTCTAAGTGCAAAACATGCTATTTACTCAGAGGTAACACAACTTAAGTAGTGTTCTTAGGATTTAGTTTTGTTTTTCAAAATTTAGACAGCATGATAAAGTTTCATGATAATGGGACTAATCTGGAAGAGCCTATTGTCAGTCACTTCTTTGAAATCCCAAGACATCAAAAAATAATGGGAAATGGCTGAAAATAATGAAGTTTAATCTACTGATCAACGATGTAGGCTCAGAAAGAAAGTTACCCACAAGGGAAATCCCAGGGGGTTAAATACTCCTATGAATGCATAAAGTAGCCTAATACAATATGAAAGTTTCTGTGTAGACTGGACCCATTGTAAAGGCATGACTGGTCTGCTGCATTAATCAACTTTTGCAATACAAAATATGCCTAAAGATAAAGGGACAATGCCATAAATCCAAATCAGTAAGTCAGTTGGGTAGACTTTTCTACACAAAGAATTCATAACTCTACACAATATGAAAGAAGCATCTTTAGGAGAAATGAAAATGGAACTGGCAGGTGGGTTTGGTGAAATAAAATGGGAAGGAATTTGATATACTGTTAATAAAAGGAAGAAGGGGGTTATTGATTTTATTCAGCTTTGTGGAATGTTTATGGGATAAGTTGAAGTCTGCAATATTATGGGGGCTCGATCCAAGGGAGACAAAAAGAATACCTGATGTGGTTCTCATCTTAATCTTCTTTCTGCCTCTCTTAAAGCAGATATACAGGCCACTCAAAACCACAAAACCAACTTTTGTCACTAAAATTAAAATAAGACTTTCAGTCTTATTAGTTCTTTCTTTCTGTCTCTCTTTCTCATTTAAAAATGAACCTGGGAGAATAACAAAGCCTGCCCCCCCCCCGGACTGCCTCACCAGGCACTACTGCTGACCCCCTTACATAAGATCGTTGGAATGTTCTGCAGATAGTCAGATACATTTGTTGGGCACCATTGCATCCCTTTCCATGTGTTTAAAAGGCACCACACAATGAACTCGGAAAAGGGAATGTGGGGTTGCACATGCTGTCCCCCCCATCGTGCTTCTTTGCTCTGTGTGCCCAGACCCCACAGCCACACAAACTGTGGGTGCACAGACTCTGAAGGTACCGTAACATGCAGGGTTCCCAACTGCACAGAGAGAGCCTATGCAGGACCAACCTATATATCCATAGGTCCAGTATCAGTGAAGACATGGAGGTTGGGGGTCAGGACTCTCAAAGGAAGTGATCTCACTCTTCCTGTGCATTTATTGTGTATTCTGCAAACCTGTCAAAAAATCTTGATGTAAAACATGCCAAGCGATACCAGCACAAGGGAAAGGTATTGATGTTTAATGTAACTGTATTGATCCAAATTCAGGATAAATATATGTACATACATTATTATTTTTTAAAAAAGTTGTCTATCTTGTTGTAGAATACTTTCCCCATGCTTCAAAAGCCTTACTAGCTGTCATCCCTGAATTTTTGTCATTCAGGAAAGTTTTGTTAAAACCGATTACATGCAATTATCTTAATAGGTCTTAGTGAAATCCCCAATACCTCTAGCCCCTTTCTCATATTTTCTTGCAGTGTAGCCCCAAGAAAAGTATAATGTTGTGCATATAGCTTAAAATGCCCTTGAAGTTCCCGTCCCACTGATGTAGTCTTCCTTAGCAAAATCTTAATGGATAGCAATTGGAATATTACATTCCAGATGGATGCCTGACTGAGGGTGGGTGGATTAATTCTCTCACTTCACTCTCCTGAACACGCAACAGAATGACATTTCCATATCAAGTTACTGATTTGCCTCTAGGTTTAGCTGAAAGCTTAGGTTAGTCACTTTCTTAAAAATTTGATTTCCCTTAAAGGTGACCTGGAAAACGAGAAAGAAAATGGGGGCCTGCACCCTTCTCTTGCTCTGTATAACACATAAAAGGCTGTGGAAAACTATTTTTGCAAGTTATACATGTGCAGGCTTGATGAGAGAAGGGAAGAAATGGGGGGGGGGAGAGAATAGTATTCCTGTCCTGACCCAAGATTGCACATTTTCCTCCAGCCTGCAAAGAAACACATTACACTCTGATAATTACTGTAAAAGAATACTTGGATATAACATATGCCACATGTTAGATAACATAGCAATGTGATCTTCAGGAAATGTATTGTAAAGAGTTTGGGCACAATCCAGCCAAAGTGAATCCCTTTTAAAAACCATTGCTTTGGATAGAAATGTATCTATTGAAACTAGTGGACATTAAGAGCTTAACTTTGCCTGCACCATTCCCTAAAGCACCACTAATACAGAGACCCAAATTACATCCAATAGTACATGTATCATACTAATTTAAGTTTGCAGCAATACTCCAAGCTAGAATCTGATAAACTCTTTTTCCCACCCCAAGCAGAAGAGTTTAATCTTATTTGCATGTAGCACTAAGCCATAGTTACTGTTTACCATAGTTTATGCTAACCAGAGTTTGTAAACCATGGTTAACACGAAGTCTTCTCACAGACCCTCATTCAAACCTTGGCTTATTATGACACAGCATAGGTTTCATTCACTGCTGCCATTGTTGCAGATTCTCCATAGTTCCAGCCTGCGACACAAAATGCCTCTGCAATGACCTTAAACTGGCAGTGCTGCACTGATTCAGCAGTCTGCTTGCTACTGGCCAGATGGACGGGGCATGGAAACCTCATCATGTGAACAAAGTTTTTACCTTTCATCTACAGAAATCTGAAAAAAGATTATTCGAGATGGGTGTTTTACTTTTTCTAGAAAAAGATGTGCCACAACTCACTATGAACACCTTCCTTGTTCTCTTAGAATGGCAATGGCGCCCACCTAAGAGATGCCAGAACTGAGTTCCTGTGAGTTCCCCCTGGGGGGAAAGCCCTGGTTTTACTGTTGCGGCATTTATTGCTATTATTACTTTTGCATATGGTTGAAAACTTATATTACTGTAATGTAGGTACTATTTGGATATAATTTGGGTCTCTCGAGATGTGGTGCAGACTATTTGTGTTATGCAACTCTCTCATAAGGGAAAAGCTATAGCTCAATGTAAAGCACGTGCTTGTGATCTCAGGTTCAGTCCTCAGCATCTCCTGGTGGGGTCAAGAAAGGCTGTCTCAAACCCTGCAAAATGCTGCTCATCCTATTGAGATAAATGAAACAACAGTCTGATTTGGTGTAGGGTACCTTCTTATGCTCCTGTGTTTTTTTTTAAATACATACAACCCTTTTTAATGTAGCATTTACATGACAAGTAATGTTAGTGTTTAATTCAAAAGAAATCAAAATATTTTAACTGTTCTGATATATCAAAATTTGGCCTTTTGACATTTTTTTTTACTGCAAAAGTGTGTAACTCCAGAAACATCATCTATAAAGTAATATTCTTAAATAACGTTTACTGACTAAAATGCAAAGGTTCACTAATATAAAGGTCCAAGACAAGACATGGGGGAAACACACGTCACATGTGTGTGAGATTTACATTCTGTGCCTTATTCACCCAGATAACAAACAGCTTTTTTTTTGCACTCAGAGACAATAGAGGCAGGTGGGTTAAATATCATGGTTTGGAAGAACTGCCTATGTTCACCTGCTGCTTATTCTCCAGAGCTTGACGGAGACAAATCAGATTGTGCCTGTTAAAAGCACTTACTTCCTTTCACACTTTCAGGCACTCAGCTCTGAGGCACACTTAACATGCCAGTCAGAGGGGGGAGGGGGAAAACTATCTCCCTGCCCCCAAGACAGCAGAACTACAGGGGCAGAACATTACTACAGTAGATGTCTGAAGACACCACAAGGACACTTGAAAGTGGGCACAAAGGAGAATCAAGTCTTGGTTAAGAGACACTGCCATATTTTCAAAGCCTTACACAAACGCTGCTCAGTTGCTTTGATGAAATGGAAGCTTCATAACTCAGGAATCTTAAAGCTTATCTACACAATAAATTTAAAGTGATTTAATTGTCATAACTCTGCTGACCTGCCACCAAAGAGCCCGGACTATTTTAGTTCCTTAATGGAGAGATTTTCCTAACAGGCCATTTGCAGAATCTCCATATTACAGTCCTCTGTAGGAATTGTAACAGTTATGACACTTTTAAACTAGTTTAAATCACACACGGCCTAGTTCTGTGCATGGAGAAAGCAAGTCCCTGCATTCACACTTACTGGTAAGTATATGTAGGATTGTAGCCTCAGTATATATGTAGACCAATGAAAGTGTTCTGGTTGGCATAACACAGTCTATATGCAGGGTCTCTTTTGCCCATACCTGTGCTAAGAAAACACTCTCAGAAGGCTCCTACATTTAAGATCCAGTAGATTCTACAGTGCAGATGAATACATTTGTAATCCTGGAAATGCAATTACATCACATTTCTATTTGTCCATGTTAGCTTTTTTTTTTTTTTTTTTTAAAAAAAAAAGACTCCAAAAGTGAAATTTCAGGAATGACAAGTGAATTGTGAGTTTTATTCATGATCGTTTTGACTTACTTCTCTCTTAACTACTACCCCAACATAAAAATTTATTTCTGTGGTTGGCAAGAATATTGTACTGTACAATACATAATCACTGACCTAAATTTAACAGTGTATTTCACCATCAGAGTCATGATGCAGTTTTCCAGAGACCACAGGCACTGTAAGGCAGGATATGACTCGCCTATGGGTATGAACCCAACATGAGACTCTATGAAACAAAGTAGTTTCAGTTCATAAGAGTTTCAGCAATATAGTTTTATCACTGCATTGTTGTTCACACAAACTCCCACCTATCAATTTTCCCAATCGCTTGGTTATTATGTATATAATGTCCATGGCACTAGAGGCCAACCTTTACAGCGACTGTGCCACGTTATGTCCAAGGTACAATGTAGTACTGCAGCAAAGTTCTTCCTACTCCACCTGCCTTGGTCTGGTTTTGCCTCTAATCTACTGAGATGGAGAACAATCCACAGTAATGCATGGCAGAGGCAGGCAGGAGTTCTGTCCTGACTTAGTGGCATAAGCAGGTGGGCTTCACACAATTGCTGCTCATACCACTTGGTGGCTGGTGGCCTACAGCAGGGAATTCAAGACTAGGGGAAATGAGATACTGAGAGAAACCAAGATGGATGTATTTGTCCATCCATAGCTCAAAGACACTTGACACTACACATTGGACATGGGAATTCTAATATTCTCCATCAGAGATGGGCAATCTGAGATAGGCTACAACTTCCATCACCCCTGATCGTTGGCCATGGTGGCTTATGGGAGTCCAGCATTTGGAAAGCTGCAGATTCCCCATCCCTGCATTACACAAAAAACAAACAGTCTGAAAAACTGTAATAGCAACGTGTTTTTTTTAAGAGAAGAAAACATTTATGCTTCCTTGTTTCACACCATCTTTACCCCTGGAGATTTTCTGCAGTTCAGATGCTAAGATCAGAAACAAGATAGGTGGGTTGCAAATTTGTCTGCTCCAACATCTAATCATTCCCATGCCATCTGAGTAGGGAGAACAGGAAGTTATTATGAACAAATATACCACCACTGATACAGTCCTAAGAGGTAACAGGTGATGAATCATTCCTGGAAGCAAGCCAGCTAAACTGTCATAGTCACAAAGATGAACATTAGGATAATGGAGAGTGCACAGTTCACAAGGCAGGTGACTAAAGTATGGGTGGGTGCATTAATGTCAGACTCACCAGGTACAATCTGATAAGCAATCGCTTCCTATGCAAATCTACAGTTTTAAGTCACCCTTTATTATCATGTATAACAACCACAGCAAATGACACACATGACCCGCCCCACTTCAGAACTGTGTTAACCACAACAGCTTTTGCAGTAATTAACAGAATATTCATACACTGGGGGTGGAGGGGGGAATTGCACAGGAGTATAATGAGTTATAGAAAGGTATAGAAGAGCTACTGTAATAATTCCTGTGCCTAACTTCGCACCGTGTTATATTGGCCACAAGTTGCATTGAAAACATTTGTTTTAAACATTTTATCACAGGTTTTTCAAAAGTGACGCAAAACCCTTGAAACCAGATAGACTAAAAATGCAATGTCATTAAACCAATTCAGCAGTACAAAAAAATGCATATAAACTCACAGTAGATTTTAGCCTGGGAAGAAAAACTTGCACATGTCTCCCACAATTTCATGTTTTTAAAATGTATTTACGAAAGTGGGCATGCTGGGGAAAAAGATCGAGTGGGCAGGTGCCACGGTTGAAAATGCTCCGGCCGCATCCCCACCTGCCTAACATCCCAAATAGGTGAGAGACAGCTTGAGGGCAATTTTCAGTAGGAAACCAGGGTAAGAGAAAAGAGTCAACAATCCCCTATCCCCCATACCCTCCAACATTTCTCCGACGAAAATAGGGACATCCCAGTCCATAATAATAATTCTAATATTTATACCCCACACATCTTACTGGGTTGCCCCAGCCACTCTGGGCGGCTTCAAACAAATATGAAAACATAACAAAACATTAAACATTTAAAAACTTCCCTATACAGGCTTGCCTTCAGACAGCTTGGGGGTCGGATAACTCCATACCCTCCAACATTTATCCAATGAAAATAAAGACATCTTAAGGAAAAGTGGGACATGCTGGGATCAAATCAGAAACTAGGATACCTTCTCTAAATCAGGGACGTCCATGGAAAATAGGGGCATGTGAAGGGTCTGCTCCCTTCCACTTGAAACTGCAGCTTCCGTAGCAACATTATACAACTGAGATCCTCAGCAGAATCAAGGAACTGCTCATAACTTGTAGTTTAACCATAAAATGAAGAATCCCAAGAGTCTACGGAGGCTCTGACCTCGGATAGGTAAAGCCCTCTACTCTTCAAGCTTTTGCAATCCTTTCATGCCAACTGATTTCCTTCTAGTTTACATGGCCCTCTGTAAAAGATTCTGATGAAAACTCATCTCTGCTACAACTTTCCTCCTCCCCTTTGCTTTTTTTAAGGCATATGTAAAATCGGTTGCTGATTGTTCAAAGCAGTTGGCAGGTGTGCAATTCTAGCCTTAGGCCCAAGAGCTGCAATGCACTCCTGACACTTCCAACTATACCCACATGAACATCGAGCCCAGCTGAGGAACAGAAACCAAGGACTTTTATCAAGCTTAATGTCCCCTTGAGCAATAGCTGAGAAACACTTAATAATCAATTTATCTATTTTTTCCCCTCCTTGCAAATTCATGAAAACAACTGTAGCAAAGGAAAAGCTTTAGCATTTATTTCCATTCCATTTGAGGATTTGAGGATAAGTCAAGGCAGGGGAAGGAAAACTTGTTTTATGTAGAGACATGGATCATGCTGGCTGAGGTCTGTCAATTTTGTTTTCTAAACAGTATATACGATGGCCTTTCTGCTAAACACAGTGATCAATAAAGAGCCATCCTTTAAGAAACCACAACATTTGACTAAGACGTCACAGTTCATTCTGTCAGTCAATTATCACCTCTGTTGCATTAGAAAACCTTTACTGAACTGAAAGGAGGATGTGAAACAGTTTTATGACAGACACTCTTCCTCAGTTAATTGAGTGTACCGATATAGAAAAGCTTTCAACCTGCATTTGAAATATTCAGTTCCAGCAAGTTCACATATTGGTTTTTGCACATAAAATAAATTAAAAGTATCATATTCACTGAAAGCAACATCCAGAGTTTTGTTGTTGTTTTTTTGTTTGCCTTTTTTAAGGTCTAGCATTCATAACCCAGTTTTTAATGCTTTTAAAGAATCAATAGAAGAACTTACCTGAGCCGCGGCTACTGACTCCTTTTTGAAACTTTATCCCTGTTTTGGTCTCTATAGCAATCGTGACGTTGAAGTTACTTTCAGGACAGCATCTTTGGTGTCTGCCATAGCTGAGAGTAACCTCTGTCACTATGAGAAGTCTCATTTGTCTCATGTTTCAATTTAGCCTAGTAGCTCACAACAACATTTCTTCAGAAGTAAACTAGTTTCATGGCTAAAACCATATGAATAGGTGGGCAAGCCCTTGTCACATGAAAAGCAGCACACCTCTGAGGAAAAGCCAGTTCTGCTTATAAACTGAGAGGCATTGTGGCCGTTACTCATTTGCTGAGAGGCAGAGTGCATACTCCCTGAAGCAACAAACCTCTGTTGATCAGCGAAAAAGAGGGGACTCCATCACAGACAAGCCCCCAAATATGTTGTGAGATGTACTCGCTTTTGAGAGGTGCTTAAAATTAGGAGTCCGGGAGACAGATTGACTGAGGGAGCATTTGGAGGTTATGCACAACTCCAGGAAACTGAAAAATTAAATAAATTCTTAGGCCAGTAGACCTTACAAAATGTGTCTATTTATTAAAGCATTCCTATGCCACCAGATCGGTTTGAGTTCAAATAATGCTTACAAATACAACATCCACATTAAAATGAATAGAAATAAAAGGTCTCAAGTTAACAGTCATTTTGACACCAGGTTAAGACTATTTGACCATGCATTTTAGGTGAGATTTTAGCCAGAGATGTTTTTGTTCTTTAGCTCTCTGTTTTTTAGCATGCTTTCTGTTTTGCTGCTTGCTGAAATATGAACTGTTTTTATGCATTTGTTTTTGGTCCTGAAATCTTAGAAACAAAGAACCTTTGATCTTATATTGCAGAACCGATTCTGAGCCTAAGCAATTGAGGTCTGTCTCAAATCACTCATGTGCTGAAATCTGAACCCCAGACTTCCAGTTTGTAGCCTATGCTCTAAAACTCTGACAGCATAGGAAAACTGTACTAAAACGAAGGCTATAGACCAGCTGAGATAGTGAAGGTCAGTATTCTAACCTATGCTGGAAGTGTAATAGTTGAGAGGTCAGGAAATATTTAAAACAAACTAAGATTAAGAAGCGGTCAAGATTAAGATACTTGTGTAGCAGGTCAGGTCATATGGAATCTCCATTATTCACTTTCCTACCACACAAAGTCCCTCCCATAGGTCACTGAGTGTGTAAAAGGAAGAGACTTGCTGCATCATACCACCAACCAAGCATTTGATTCTCCCAGTGGTCAGCCAAGTATCCATAGGAAGCCCACAAATGGAATGTGAGTGCAACAGCGCTCTCCTGTTCTTCTTCGAGCGGGCAAAACCAGCCACCATTTTTAAAAAATGCCTTCCAGATTGTGGGGTGCGCTCTCTCTCTCTCTCTCTCTCAGACACACACACACACACACACTCTTTCTCCCCAGGAAGACACTTGCACAATATGCTAAAGGCAGCTGATAACCAAGCTGATAAACCATTCCCCCCCCCCTTGAGCATCCATCGACCTGGTATGATGAACATGCGGTGACAGAAGGATGCTTCACCACTTCACTCTGGTGAGGAGAGAACAGGGCAGATTTTATCAGCTGTTAACTGATGAGTAGCAGGTGTGCAATATGGGAGGCACACCTTTGCAGTCACACTGACTACGGGAGTTGCCCTATATGACTTTCTCTCATGGGGAAAGATTTATCTGAGTCAGAGAGTTAATTACACAACAGCAGTAACCAAATGCAGCAATAACTTTGGCACAGCGCTCAGACCCACACACATTACGCTATTCCACACATACCTCTCTAATGCTCTATGCTGAAGTGGGAAATTTACCTCAGGGAAGAACATTGTTGCCACTGTTGCCTCATCAAGAAAATTCCAAAGAGAAAGGTCAAACTTCAACTTACGATGACAGGATTTTTGTGTGTGCGCGCGCTGAAAATCTTCCCCAGCTGTGTCCTTAACAAAACTAAACCCAGCAATACTAAAATCATATTTTGTTGCTTCTTTAGAAACCAGGGAGGTGATAATAAACAAAAAAAAGGCAATTTCATGTTAAGCATGACATGGGATGAATTGGACTTGGCATGGACCATTCTAAATTATATCACTTATGGCTATAGCATGTAGTGTGATACAGGTGCAGTTTAGGTACTTGTCAAGGTCATGTGGGGAATCCCCTGAAAGTGGATTGAAATTCCACCTAGGTGAGAAATTATGTTGGTGGTTATATAACTAATCCCTGTGGGCCATTTCTCACACTATTTTTTTGGACCCCAGTACACAGACATGAGTACACATACTTGTATACAGTATGTGTGCACATTTATATAGTACTAATAATTCTGGCAACATGGCGGAATGGAATGGTAGTCATTGCTGTATTAGAAGCTCTGCCACGCACACCAGGTAGAAGATGGTGAGCAGTGAAATTCACATTTTTTTTGCTGCATCAGAGGACCAACTTGGACCCTTCTCTGGGAGCTGTCTTGGGATCCAGAAGTTTCTTGCCTAACCCACTTCTGCCTCTGTCCCACCACCAGTTCTTGTGTCTGGTGCACATCCCTAATAAATTGAATAAATCAATGAAGGTGTCAGGCAAATGTCTCTAGGGAGGGCATTGAACAGACAGGATGCCACCAATGAGAATGTCTTTGTTTGTTTTTTATTTAATAAATCCATCTAACTTCTAGAGGATGTGTCAGCTGAAGAAGATGTACCCACCTGTCTTTTTAGAAAAGTTTTCACAAAAAGGGTAAATTACAAATGGGTCAAAAGAGAGCAAACTGAAGGCCCTGCTGTCTCTTTGTATCTCTCTCCTACTGCAGACCCCCAGTATGACTGGGTGCTGATGAGGCCTGAGAAGGGTGGGGCCTGCCATCTCTTCATTTCTTATCATTCTGTAACTGTACACCAAGTGTAGGGAACCTTTGGCCCTCTAGATGTGAACTACAACTCCCATCATCCCCAGCCATTAGCCATGCTTGCTGAGGCTGCTGGGATTGTAGTTCAACAACATCTGGAGCTGTGTAGTGTGTGAACAGACTCCACTGAAAAGTACAGATCCTCACTTGAAGCTGCTGTCATCAAGGGATGAACTGCTCACCCACAGAGTTTGTCATACCAGGATGAAATCTCAAGTTTGTTGGCCCTAATCCAGCCCACCTCTGCATCCAAGCACCAGATCAAAACGGTCACAGCCTCTCCTGATTAAGATGTTATGGAGCAATAGAGCTGAGTGTCATCAGCATGCAGATGTCCTGAAGACTGTTCCCAGAGGCTTCACATAGACATTGAGCAGCACTGGGGATAAAATGGTGCCCTCCAGCATGCCACAAATGCCTGGTGGCAGACACATAACCAGTGCTCTTCTGTGAACAGGTAGGAGCAGAACCACTGCAACACAGCGCCACCAACACTCAACTAACAGACAATCCAGGAGGACACCGTGGTCTATGGTATCAAAAGCTGTTGAGAGATCACACAATAAGGTTGTACTCTCTTTTCTGAAGGTGTGAGCAAGGCCAATTCCATTCAAAAACCAGGTCTAGACCTGAAATGAGTCAAGATAATCAGTTTCCTCCAAGAGTGTCTGCAGATGGACTGCCACTATATTTTTATATATGTGGGAGGGCTGGATATTTAAAAGCTGTTACTTGAAATGTGCTCCCTGCATATAGAAAAATACATTGCCAGGGAGGATGGGGCCACCCTGCCCATGAAGCAGACTGAAGCAACCACTTTGGATAGTGGAATCTCATGGGGTGGTTCCCCTGTGGGAACCACCTGCCACTGCCAAAGACACTAGGAGAAGCAGCAGCGGCAGTGGCAGCTTTCATTGGGAATTCCAGTAAAGGAAGACTTTGGTGGGCAGGAATGAGGGCAGCACCTTGCCATTTTGCCTCAGGTGGCGAAACAGGGTGGGCCACCCCTGCAGGGAGGAACAGGCTCTTTGCCATACTTGGTTTATCTGTGCCCCAAGGGTACACTAAACCCACAACTTATGCAGGGGTTATGTTCCAGGGATTGCGCCTTAAGCCAGAATTGTGTATAGTTGGAACACATTCGGTACAATGGCGGGCAGAAATGCCAGTCATTTTTCCTAGATGGTTGCCCCCTTTCCGCCTCATTTTTATTTTTTAATTTATTGACAAGCTGAAAATGTGCAAGTTAAAGGTACCTGAGTTGAGGGCTTATTATATTTTTTAAAAAATAAAAAAGGTGTGCATATCCTACTGCTGCCCAAAGTGGTACAGTCCGGGATGCTATAGGAATGTAAAAACTGCTGTGGATTGTCAATGAGTAGGTATGTTCACAAGCTGTAAGTGTGAATACAGTTGTGATTCGTGGTATGTTATTATAAAGTATTTGTTTAGCTAATATATACTAAATTTCTGAAGGCAGTAATTTTAACAGAGCCATAACTCTTTGTAACAAAAATTATGACTCTTATGACTTCATAAAATTTTATGCTCTTTTTTTTACCATGACAAAACCATAATTTCTGCTCTGACACATGACCAACCCTAAGGCTAACCAACACAACAAATCATTCTTCTTGCAACTTATCCAACAACAGACTATGAGCTTTTGAAATATGCATGTTAATAAGTTATTTAACACAGAGTAATATATTTCCACATAAATCATAATGTTTGCAAACTCAACACTGTGACATTGCTTCATGCACTTGATCATTGCATTATCTGGTTGCATCAGGAAAATCATAGGGTAGCATTTCTGCTGCCTCTCACTCGGAAAATCCGCCTACTTAACATATCCCTGCGTCAGAAAAGGGCAGAACAGTCCTACCAGGAGCTGGGAAGGTGGTGAGTGGCAAAGCAACTGCAGCATCGAAAGCCCTGCCATCTCATGCCAACCAAGGTAGAAAGGGAATAGGTCCCTCCACACACACACACACACACACCACATTTTTCTACATCACCTCCAGATTCGGGACTCAGCTGGCTCAGTGTGCAATGGCTATCCCTGCTGTACCTTAGGGAACACCCTTTTTTCGAGCCTCTGCTCTGGTTGTTGGTGAGAACACGGCCACTAACAGGGTGCCAACTTGAATAAAATAATGTGGGGACCCAGGTAAGCCCCACCCCACATAATTGATCACACAACACAATGCACACACACACACACACACCATTTGAATGGGCATGCCCATCAACTTTATGGGGACCTAGCCCCCTCAAATATTTTATTGTGGGCCCCTAAGATTTGGCTCCCGTGGCCACTAATGTAGAGTATTTTCTGTGATAGCAGCAAAGGCTGGTGAAAGCCAGCGGATGGCATCATCCACTGAATCCCAACCCCCTCCATCAGCATAGTTCAGTCTAAGAACATTCCGAGTGTCACCACACAAGGCAGAGAGTAGAAAAGCCAGTCTTTTGTTCCTTTCCTATGCTAGAGAAGGAAAAGGAAGCATGCACTAACAGTCACAGTGGGAAGCCTGGAAAAAGCAACTGCATGGAATTTTAGAGGAAGGGAGAAAGGCTAGGTTGAAATACAAACAATAATATATCTATATGGCCTACACGTAAGGGTGGCAAACCCATAGGAATTGTAGAGACAGCATTGGACTTTTTTACATCCCCTAGGGCAGTGTTTTTCAACCTTTTTTGGGCAAAGGCACACTTGTTTCATGAAAAAAACCACGAGGCACACCACCATTGGAAAATGTTAAAAAAAATTAACTCTGTGCCTATATTGACTATAATATAAAGTAATTCTCTTGAATAGGAATCGAATAAACAATTTTTCCCACGGCACACCAGGCAACATCTCGCGGCACACTAGTGTGCCGCGGAACAGTGGTTGAAAAACACTACCCTAGGGACACACATTTACACCAGGATGCGGGGGGGGGGTTGCATGAGAACCTGTGACTGTGAAGAAGAGTGTTGTCCCCAAAGGCCTGTTGCAGCCCCCCTGACTGCAGCCCCAGAGCATGCAAGGTTGGATGGGCCCACAATTCATTGCAAACTGGTGGCACCATCCAGGTAGGTGAGTTGTTGTTGTTGTTCAGTCGTTCAGTCATGTCCGACTCTTCGTGACCCCATGGACCAGAGCACGCCAGGCATGCCTATCCTTCACTGCCTCTCGCAGTTTGGCCAAACTCATGTTAGTAGCTTCGAGAACACTGTCCAACCATCTCATCCTCTGTCGTCCCCTTCTCCTTGTGCCCTCCATCTTTCCCAACATCAGGGTCTTTTCTAGGGAGTCTTCTCTTCTCATGAGGTGGCCAAAGTACTGGAGCCTCAACTTCAGGATCTGTCCTTCTAGTGAGCACTCAGGGCCGATTTCCTTGAGAATGGATAGGTTTGATCTTCTTGCAGTCCATGGGACTCTCAAGAGTCTCCTCCAGCACCGTAATTCAAAAGCATCAATTCTTCGGCGATCAGCCTTCTTTATGGTCCAGCTCTCACTTCCGTACATTACTACTGGGAAAACCATAGCTTTAACTATACGGACCTTTGTCGGCAAGGTGATGTCTTTGCTTTTTAAGATGCTGTCTAGGTTTGTCATTGCTTTTCTCCCAAGAAGCGGGCGTCTTCTAATTTCGTGACTCCTGTCACCATCTGCAGTGATCATGGAACCCAAGGTAGGTGAGTGGGCTACATCAAATCCTGCAGCACTCCAATCAACCTGATCTGGATGTAGGATTGTGCCCTTTAGTCTTATATTTAGCTTTAATTGTGCTTTTTACTCTAAGCAAAGGCCCCAGTCCACAAACCTCTGTAAAACCCCACTGAAAACATCAAAGCATGACTATTTTACATCCCAAGAGGATCTGGCCTTTCAGTTCAAGGGAGGAGAACGATTGCACCTTTGGCTCAACTCTTTATCTAGCATCCAGATGGCTTAATTAGTAATATTGTAAAGGATTCTTTCATTATTTATGTCGATTCAAATATACCTAAGTGGTTTTTAACAATTGCATTTACCCAACTGAGACACTTTGTGGGGGGAGGGGGGGAAGAAGGGGGGAGGGGGGATAGGGATTGCTTTGCAGAACAAGTAATAATAATAAAGCTGTTGTGCTCAGCCAAGAGACCTTTTAGTAAATCATTTATTCTGCAGTTTGACAATATTTACAGAGGTTTCTTTTTTTTTACATGAATTATTTACTGGAGTTTTTATAACACAGAACATACTGTACTCGAAAAAGGGATTAGGGGGAGGCACATCAGTTACACACCCAGAAACAACAGTGACAGATGGTGGAAAGCGTTCTGACAACAACCACAACAAAATGTTTGCTCTCCCTTTGCGTGTGCTCAACAAAGGGGGGGGGAGCAACTGCAATGACATGCATGGAATAAACCTAAATGGGGGAAGGGGAAGCCACTTTTAGACTATATGATCTAAAAATAATAATAGAGAAATTCAAGTTGGGTCAGTTTATGGACAAGTGGAACCTGGATTGTGTGGAGATCTCCCATTGATTATACTCTATTGCATTTCCATTCCTTACTGGCCTTCCATCTCTGCCACCCTCTTCCAGAACAGGGGTGCTAAATTGAATATAATATTGGGGAGGGCTAGGTAAGCCCCATCCTGCACAATCAATCACATGATGCAGCACACACACACACCATTTGAATGGCAATGCCCATCAACTTTGGGGTGGTACCCTCAAATATTTTATTGGGGGTGGCGAAGGGTTGGCTCCTACGTTCCAGAATCAGTCAGCATTCTGGATCCATTTAGCATGCTCAGTCCTCATTGAACTATTTGTGAGGATTTCCGTGTCGAGTTTCCAAACCACCACCACACCAGATTTTTTGTACTTCTGCAAACATCAGAGGTACCTTGGTTCTGCTGAAACCTGCTTCTTGTGTGGGGTTGGTGCAATTTGGGGAACACTAGAAGACCTGAAAACAGTATTAGTATATAGGGAGTTCAACTGAATACACATGAAGACAGGCAGTATGCCTCTTGACTACCAGATCGTCACAACTATCATGTACTGTGTGCAGGTTTCCAGAGATATCGTTTGCTGTATTCGACTGATCTGGCCTAGCAAGGTAATTCTTATGCCCTAATTTGGAAGGCTTCCCATATCAAACTTCACCCTCTGGGAGCATTAGAAGAGCCTGCTGGATCCACCCACCTGTTCTCACATTGGCCAATGAAATAGCTATGGAAAACAATGCCTTATGAGGAACGGCTTAGGGAGCTGGGTATGTTTAGCCTGGAGAAGTGAAGGTTAAGGGGTGATATGATAGCCATGTTCAAATATATAAAAGGATGTCATCTAGAGGAGGGAGAAAGGTTGTTTTCTGCTGCTCCAGAGAAGCGGACACGGGGCAATGGATTCAAACTACAAGAAAGAAGATTCCACCTAAACATTAGGAAGAACTTCCTGACAGTGAGAGCTGTTCGACAGTAGAATTTGCTACCAAGGAGTGTGGTGGAGTCTCCTTCTTTGGAGGTCTTTAAGCGGAGGCTTGACAGCCATCTGTCAGGAATGCTTTGATGGTGTTTCCTGCTTGGCAGGGGGTTGGACTGGATGGCCCTTGTGGTCTCTTCCAACTCTATGATTCTATGAAAACCTAAAAGCAGGACCTGAAGATCACCTCTGTGCCATATCAGTCCATTTATACAGAGTATGGCTAGGGGGAATTCACATGACAATTGCGTTGCTGTGGTGAGGTGTTTTCAGTCCACATTGCACCATATGTGGGACAAAATAGATCATGCTACCACAATTCTGTCCAATGTGAATTGACCAACGGTTGACATTGCAATGAATTTGGAGGACCTGTGCTCCGCAACTGTAGGGGAATCTGGGAAGTTGGCCATGAGCACAGGGGTTGTCTGAACTGACCCCTCATTACTGTTGCATATGAACCAAGTGGAGGCATAATAAACATGGGTCAAAAATAAATGAAAAAAGAAAACTGGGTATGTGGATCTGCGTACCAGATGGAGCTGGTAGACAGCTGCCCTGGACACAGAACTGACCTGCGCCTCCATGGACAGCTGTGAGTCAAAAATGACTCCCAGGCTGCACACCTGGTCCTTCAGGGGCACAGTTACCCCATTCAGGACCAGGGAGTCCTCCATACCCACCCACCCTGTGTCCCCCAAAAACAGTACTTCTGTCTTGTCAGGATCCAACCTCAATCTGTTAGCCGCCATCCATCTTACAACCACCTCTAGGCACTCACACAGGACCTTCACCGCCTTCACTGGTTCAAAAGAGATGTATAGCTAGTTATTGTTATGTATTCAGTGATCTGTGTTTGCCTGAGCTTGAGTCTGGACTAAGGATTCTGAGCTCCAGTGTTCTGATTCAATACAGGATGTCCAATCACAGAACATTTCAGGATTTGGGCCTCTGCCATTGGCCCTTGAACTCTGAGTCGTGATTCACAGCTTGAACACCCAGCCCAAACCCCAATTCACCCATGGAGTGAATTACCTGTAAGCCTCCAGAGAGCCAGTGTGGTGTAGTGGTTAAGAGTGGTAGACTAGTAATCTGGGGAACCAGGTTCGTGTCTCTGCTCCTCCACATGCAGCTGCTGGGTGACCTTGGGCTAGTCACACTTCTTTGAAGTCTCTCAGCCCCACTCACCTCACAGAGTGTTTGTTGTGGGAGAGGAAGAGAAAGGAGAATGTTAGCTGCTTTGAGACTCCTTCGGGTAGTGATAAAGTGGGATATCAAATCCAAACTCTTCTTCTTCTCCATACTTACCCTGGTCTTATTTGTGGGAATCTTATTGGTTAACTGATAGGAAATGCAACTCACCAGCTGAAGCTCACAAAGTTCTCTCTTTCTCCAGGAATTGCTGTGTGGAGTTTTAATAACAGCAGTATTTTCTCTCTCCCCCGCCCCACAACATTTCTAATTAGGTTTTCTTGCTGCTGGTTTTCTGAGGACAATTCCCTAAAGGCAAATGTGTGTCCTTGCCCTTGTTAACTGCTTTCAAAATATTGCGACTCATGTCAGTAACTGTGCTGTTGACTGAGCTGTTCCTGCAGAAGTGTGTACTTCAGTTATATGTTCTCTCTAGCAAAAAACCTCTGAGGTCTCCCGGTCTGATTAAACAGCAGTTGGCCAAAAGGTTGTGAAAAGCCAAAACCTTACAGGTGAGGAACACCCAAAGTGCCTAATGACTTCAATTCAGCATTTAGCACTCGGGATCTCCAAGGATTTGCACCTAGGTGAACTGTGACAGGCACTCACCCACAAAGTCAGCCATCTTGGCTGAGAATGAGTTAACAGCACTCAAAAGGCTGTGGGGTGCAAATAACACCCAGCGTGTAGGATAGAGAGTATGAAAGTTCAGCCACCGATGCTTCAAAACTAGAGCAAATAAAGTCCCCAAATGAACAAAATAAATACATAAATATAAAAGTGAAAACCATACACAAAGGGAAATGTCAATTCTCACATACAGTAAAGTCATCACAAGGGTGATTTTGAGGAGATTTGCACTGTGGGTTGATAGAGCCAGACATTATCAAACCAGAACAAATGACTGAAAAATCGGTTGCATCCCTCAGTTGGTCTCTTTAGTGCTGCTGAAGGATTGCTTTTCTACAATTTGCATACCCTTCAAGTGTTCCCATTTTCCAGGGACAGTTCTGGATTTACAGAAGCCGTCCCGGTTTCTGATTTGATCCCAGAATGTCCCTATTTCCATCAAAGAAATGTTAAAGGGTATGGAGCTTTGTGACCCCCCAAGCCAATAAGATAAGTAACTTTAGAAGACATCTGTAGGCAACCCTGTAGAGGGAAGTTTTTTTAATGTTTCATGTTTTTATGTAAGTTGGAAGCCACCCAGAGTGGCTGAGGCAACCCAGTCAGATGGGTGGGATATAAATATTTTAATTTTTATTATTATGGAATAGGACATCCCTATTTTCATTGGACAAATGTGGGGGGGGGGTTGTAGCTAGAAGTAAAACTAAAAAAGTGGTAAGGCAGGCTTCCTCAACCTCGGCCCTCCAGATGTTTTTGGCCTACAACTCCCATGATCCCTAGCTAGCAGGACCAGTGGTCAGGGATGATGGGAATTGTCGTCTCAAAACATCTGGAGGGCCAAGGTTGAGGAAGCCTGCGGTAAGGTGAGCACATTGAAAATGCACCACTGGAGCCAATCCATTGCCTTTGCGTTTTCACCATGCCACCTTTCCCACCGCCTCTTCCCTCCTAGTAAGCACCTCCACACCATCCACTACCAGCTTTCACTAATCATAGTTAAGATTAAACACAGTTTAGTGTTCAGATGACACGCTAAACTGTTGTTGATCTTAAATGGAAGTGAAATATTCCAATCTCCTCATGGCCATTACAGATGGGAGGGAGGCATGTTGGGTCGATGACGTGGCTTAGGCATATTCCTACAATGTTAAGCCATGGTTTAATGTTGCACCTGAATGCAACTATCTGGTTCCCAAGGCTTCTGGCTGAGAAATGCTTTTGCTAAGCCAAAAATGTGAAAAAGAAAAAGCCGAGGCTTCGTCAGTGCAGCTGTCTAGGATCAAGTAGTACCAGCCAGAAGTTTATTAGTAGCAAATGTTGAGACAGTACCTACCCTTATTTCGGTCCCTGGCATAATTATTAGAAAGCATTAATCCCATGGAAGGCGGCTTGGATGAAAGAGTGGAGCTTTTGCAAAATCAGCCAGGGTAGAAAGTGCTAAACGGTGTTATTTTTATTTTATTGCACACTTTTTAAAGCCACGTTACATAAAGCATCAATAAATGTTGAACAGTATATAAAGCTCTTTTTCTTCCAAGCGAGGGTTTTGAATGTGTACTAATTGGAGTTCAGAGGTGGAAGGAAAGGAATTTGCCAGGAGATTTTAATCCCGTAAATAATGGTTCCATTAAGAACCCTACATGACTCTACTGGGAACTCTAAATATTAAGACGGGTAATAAAATCATTAGGTGTTCCCAGTTATTCAGCATATCACAGGACCCTAAAAAGCTAATGAGAGTTAGTTAAATGCAAAATGCAGATGGGCCAAACTGCTGAGTCTTCCATTTCAAATAGCACCGGAGAAAGCAGTCTGCCAAAGGGAGCAGGCCACCATCGGCAGGACAGTGTGAACAATTGTCTCTTGGGGCTGGTTACCAACTGCTGAGAACTTAGAATCCTAGAATTGTAGAGCTGGAAGGGACTCCAAGGGTCATCTAGCCCAACCCCCTGCAATTAGGGCTGGAGGCTTCCCATTCCTAACCAAAAGGACTTAACTTTTTTTAAGGAATGGTTCCTTCTCTCCTGTACTATGTGGATTGCATTAAAAAGCCTCTGTCTGCCTAACAAGTGTATTGCATCAATTTAAACAGAAATAGCTTTGCATTCTTCTAAGTTTAATCCACTCATAAAGAATACATAACCTAGGATCAGAAATCCAGGAATACCCACATTATAATTTTGACATTTCCACTCGTTACATTTGTGATGATAATATTAGCCCAGGAGATAAAATCACTTCCTTTCCATTAAGGAGTTGTAGAGACTAATTGACAGGGCTGCTAAATTCTGTTTACTTCAGGCTAACTTTATATTTTTTAAGTACAAATAACAGGGAAAGTTTTAGGAAGTTATTATTTTGTCAGCTCTCTCATTTAGCAAAGCAGCTTCAATTTATTAACAGTGTGGAGTGCGAATGAATCAATATGTTTCATTGGGCAATGTGTCATTTGTTAATCGGATATTGATGAGATTATTGACGCACAGCTAATTAATCTCAAACCCCGTGCTAGCCTTCATATGTTTCCTTAATTATGTTCTTCATCTTAGTCTTCCGACTTTGGCACACAGACGCCGGGAGTGAAGGAACCCATCAGTAGAAGCTCCCCGCCCCCCGCCCCGTTGTTTGGTTTGTGCATTTACAATCTCGCAGCAGTGAAATTATTATCCCTAGTTGTAAATAGGTATATCAAACAGATATTTAATAATATTTGTCAGAAGGCACATATTGATTTGGCAGGAAACTGCTCCAAATTAGATTAGCAAGTGAGTCTTGTCTGAGAAGCGCAGCTTAAAATATTTCTCCGCTCGTATTGAGTACTACCCTATTTCCACCTGCGCTCAGAAATTTTGAATGTATTAGGCAGGCATGGTTAGGGGTGTGGGTTGGAACCTGTGACCCTCAAGATGTTGCTGGGTGGGGCTAATGGGAGTTGGGAGTCCAACAAAAGATGCAGGACTATAGGTTCCCTACTCCCCCTTTTGAACTTGGGCTTAAAAAGTTGAGGAGGGTTAATTTTGGTGTCTCTGACTTTCTAATTTTCATTCAGTCTCAAAATTAATTGCTTAACAGCAGCAAAACAATATCTTTTCCAATAACATGTGCCTGATAGCAGAAGAGAGGCAATAGATTTTTCAGGCCAGTCATGTAAACACAAATGAAAAACAAAGCAAGCTGAGGGCAGTGCGGTTGCCACCTTTTCTCTTTCTTTTTAAAAGCATCACCTCCTGACTCCCAGGGCATTTTCGTACGTTACTTTCATTTTCATGCACAATTTTACCTAACACGTGGATTTTCCTAAAAATTGCTGGCATGGATGATTGGGTCTCCGTGGCTTTTGCATGTAAATATACCATAACAACAGTCATAGACAGCCCAGAATCAGGAGTGCCAGTTTGGCCCCAGGGCTGTGGGTGCCACGAAGCGTGCATGGCTCTGGCACTGAAATTTGTGGGTACCCGGCCCCTTCATGGGGAATTTTGTGGGTGCTCAGGCACCCAGGGCACCAGGGAGTTGGCACCCATGCCCAGAATTATGTTTAACTATTTCCCACCTACAATGAGACCTCTGGTTACGAACCTAATTCATTCTTAACCTGAAACTGTTCTTAACCTGAGGTAACACTTTAGCTAATGGGGCCTCCCGCTGCCGCCACGTGATTTCTGTTCTCATCCTGAGGTAAAGTTCTTAACCCGGGGTACTACATCTGGGTTAGCGGAGTTTGTAACCCAAAGTGTTTGTAACCCCGAGGTACCTCTGTATACTGTCTTCTTCATCTAAGCCAGGGGTTCCCAAATTTGAGTCTCCAGCTGTTTTTGGACTATAATTCCCATCGTCCCATGACCACTGGCCCTGATGGCTAGGGATGGTGGGAGTTGTGATCTAAACTATAGTTTCCCCAAAGTTGACCTAATACCTGCAGGGTGTGGTGGGGTGAATCAGCCAATATAAAATCTCCAGGGGTCATTTAGATCAGGGAGACGGCACAGAGGAAAAGGCTAAACAATTCCTGCCCCAGCACCACCACTCAGACCAAATATAGGGGTGGGGAAAACCCTGTTTAAAAGTAAATAAGAAAAGCTGTGGGGTTTTATTTGTTTGTTCATTGCATTTGTATCCCACTTTTTTGTCCAAGGAACTCCTGATTCTCTGCCTCCTCGTTTAATCCTCACAACCACCCTGTGAGGTAAATTAAACTGAGAGGCAATAACTGGCCCAAGGTTAGTCCAAGTGAGCTTCATGGCTTAGTGAGGACATAAACCCTGGTTTTCCACAAGGTGTGTGGTTTTGCCCTAAAGCATCAAAGGGAAGAACAAGACCCCTTCTTCCTTTTACAAAATAAAGCTGCTTTCATTCCCACCAGCTTCATCCACACTAACACTGTCAATCCAACAATTCCAAGGCCCTTATCTCTATTTTCTTAATTCTAATTAAAGAAATCTTAATCCTGGTTGTAATAGCTGCAATTACAATACTTCATTTTGTTCAGTGTTAGTTGTGACATCTTGAATAAATTGTACAAACAATTTAGCCACAATTGCATGGGGGCCGAACTGTACATTACTCATTAACAAGAGTGTGGGTAGCAGCAATTATAGCATTTCCTCTTAATGTCCCTGTTTATTGAGTCACAGCAGCAACCCCCTTCTTATATTACATCACATTCTCTCTCTCTCTCTCTCTCTCTCTCTCTCTCTCTCTCTCTCTCTCTCTCATACACACACACACTGATGAGAACAGCTTTTGTGCTTATGGGAAAAAAACACAGCTCTGTAACTGCTGGGTGCCTCTAAGCCAGATCGATGGAAGTACACGCTAGCTGTTAGCCTCCCAGGCCACTGCTCCTGAAGGTCAAAATTACCATCAGTGTCAGCACAGGGTGGAAACATGTATTTATAAATTTCATAAAATTATGCAACTGGCTTTGCAGTTTGATTATTGCTTATAGATTCAGCAACCCAAGAATTAAAGAATAGCCTTGAGGCAAGTGTAATTATTTACAGCTGAAGCTTCCTTATTGTTATTAGCATGCTCCTAATTGCTTTAAGTTATATCAATGTTAGTTCATTTAACACATTTTTGATAACATGCATGGAAATTGCTTTCTCTGCATTTGGAATGAGAGCTTGACTCTAGGAAGACTTCTTCATTGGTTGAGCTTTAAAAGAACTTGTCCCTTGCTTGCCATAAAACATATCTAGATTTGAAAATAGACATGCACACACGAAGAAAGGGGGAAGGAAAAAGGGAAATGGGCAGGATTCTCATCTCACCATTTCCCTATTTTTCTCTGTTATGTTTAATACGGCTTAACCAAAACTGTCTGTTTGATTTTTCAGTGAAAATTCACAGGAATCTCACTAATGAGGAGAAAAATAAACTTTGTTCTGGGTGCCGCAACCTAATCTCTACTTTTGTGTTACTATTTGCTTTGAGCCAGCAGTTCAGCAAGATGACATTAAGCCCCTTTCTATTTGCAGTAATAAAGTAATGCATTTACCACTATATAATCTTAGGCAGTAGGACAAATCAGCCATTTTGCTTATTTTCTAGGGGTATAAGATTCAATCTGTTTGAGCTCCCACTCCTTTAACGATAGCCTTTCTCAATTCTATTTAAAATACAAAAGAGTATTGACTCCCAACTCTTACCCCATTTCATATTATTTGTTGCATTTCAAACTGAGGCAATATTCATTGGGGCTCAGTTTAAAAAAATACCCCGACGAAACAATCCAGTACATGCCTACTCAGAAGTGAGTCCCACTGATTCCCATGGACTCTGCTCCAGAGTAAGAGGGCATAGGATCATAGCCAAAGGAAGGTATTCAGCTAAGACCACATCCATACCACACATTTAAAGCAGTATAATACCACTTTAAACAGTTGTGGCTTCCCACAAAGAATTTGGGGAACTGTAGCTCATTGTGGGAGCTAGGAGTTATTATGAGACCCCTATTCCCCTCACAGAGCTACAATTCCCAGCATGGTTAAACAATTATTCTTCCTAGGTCCAGCCCTGCCATTACGCAGACTGAGACAGCTGCCTCGGGTGGCGGATGCTGGAGGCCAGGAAGTGGTGGCTAGCTTGCTCTTCTCAGGTAAAGTGGAGGCCAACATCCCGTCACCAGCGTTTAAACTGCCAGTCCAATTCATTTCTCTATATGGAATTGAGGAGGGTGCCATCTTGTCCTTTACCTCAAACAGCAAAATATTTTGGGCTATGAGTGTTAACAGAAGCAAGGGCTGCTCTCCCTCTGCTTCTCTCCTTCCGAGAGGTAAGACTGCCCCTTAAATATCTCTAGATGAATGGCACATCCATAGGTATATTGAGTAACTCTGACCCAATGACACATTCATAGGCATCTAATTTTCCTCACTGATAATCATACAGATATTTTCTAGGCATGTCAATCTACGCATGCTCTGTAAGTATTACGGATCAATAGTTGCGCTGATTGGGAGATTCTTAGATGGTTAATATGTAAGCAAATGTTTGAAATGTTTTCTAAATAATAGCTTAGAAAAACCTCTTTCACTATACCATAGTTGACATAACTGAAATCTAAAACCTCAAGCGTTGCTACTATATGCTTCAACTACTTGAAATATTAGCCAATTCCAAGAAAGAGGAAAGGAAAATAATGAAGACCAGTCCAATTGCAGATCTAAAAGGGATAATGATTTAGACAATGAGAATTATACAGGATCTGTTTATTGACATTGGGGATGTGATAGCGGAATAATGCATTGCACTTACAATCAACATTTTTTGTTCTATTTTTATCTGTAAATGGGGAAGGGGGGGAAATATGCAATAGCCTGTGAAACTGTCATAACAGCTTTCCACAGCTCAGACACATTAAATTACTATCAGTACACTAGGTTAAAAAATGAAGAATTTTTTTACAAAACAGAAAATGGAGACTAGCATGGAATAATGGGGTGTGCTTGCAAGGATCTGTTTGATAATAAACACACTGTAAATAGGAAACGTTGTTCTAAACAGCATCTCCGATTCTCATCTTGGCAAGGCAGACCAGATGGATAGTTTGAGAGTATCAAAAGAAAAGCCGCGGGGATGTCCAGGAGAATTAATTGGGTACAAGGAAGCTTTCAGGTCATCTCCACCACTTAAAGCAAACAACTTCCCCCAAAGAATCTTGGGAACTGTAGTTTACCCCTCACAGAGCCCACAACCTTAGCAAAACTACAGGGAGGAAATCGGATTAGATGCAGCATTGGGGCCTAAAGTCGTCTAGTAAGTGCATTGTGACTCAGGCAAGATTTGAGCAAGCAATTTAATAGTACTAGCGCCAGGGTACTAATTTACTCGCCACTCTAGCACAGGGGTCAGCAAACTTTTCTTGCAGGGGGCCGGTCCACTGTCCCTCGGACCTTGTGGGGGGCCAGACTATATATATATATTTTGGGGGGGTGGACGAATTCCTATGCCCCACAAATAACCCAGAGGTGCATTTTATATAAAAGGTCACATTCTACTCATGTAAAAACACGCTAATTCCTGGACCATCCACGAGCCAGATTTAGAAGGCGATTGGGCCAGATCCGGCACGCGGGCTTTAGTTTGCCTACCCATGCTCTAGCACATCATCTATAATCAGGGACTCCAGTGGCCATCCAAACTGCCAGAACCTCCAAGTGTACCTATTTTCTAGGGACAGTCCCAGATTTATGAAAGCCGCTCTGGATTGGATCCCGGAATGTCCCACTTTTTAGGGTGTCCCTATTTTAATCAAAGAAATGTTTAAAGGTATGGTAAGACACCCCTATTTTTATCAGAGAAATGTTGGAGGGTACAGAGTTCTGCAACCCCTGAGACAAGGAAATAGGCAACTGTACAACCTTCAGACGACACCTGAAGACAGGTCTGTATAGGGAGGTTTTTTTAATGTGTAATGTTTTACTATGTTTTAATATATGTTGGAAGCCAGTCAGATGGGCTGGGTATAATAAATTAATAATAATAATAATAATAATAATAATAATACCTTATTTTCATGAGAAGTGTTGGGGGGAGGGTTATCCGCCGCTGGTAATGCATATTGCCTCCCTGGACAAGCTTTTAAAGTTTAAGTGGGTACTCTAGACGGTATTTTCACTATACCGTACTTTTTCATGCATAAGATGAGGATTTTTTATTTTTAAATTGTGGGTTGTCTTATACACGGATAGTGCATAGAGGGGACGTGGGATTAGTTGTAGGAAGCCGCTCGGGCACCTGGAGCAGCAAACATCACGTGCACCCAAGGCAGGGCGCCGCTATGTAGCACGCATGTGCAGCGTCGCTACATACGATGCATGCATCGCATGTGGCAACACCGCACATGCGCTGCACATAGCGGGTTGCCGGCGCTCCAGCATCATACAGACGGTGCTGGGATCCTCTGCTTGTGGCTGCAGCTGCAAACGGATGATCCTCTACATGAGGCTGCAACCGTGAGCAGAGGATCCCGGCAACATCCATACGGCGCTGGAGCTGCGCTGCCGGCAAACCACATGCCTTGTCACCCCCGGAGATGTTGCACCGGGAGCGCACTGCCCCCCCGCCCCCCGTTGCTACGCCACTGCTTGGTTGCTGCTGTGAGTCGGAGATTGTCAGCGGCTCTTTGGCGTATTATTGGTGGCTGCGGCAAGGGCTGGTGTTGATTGGCTGCCGCTGTGGCAATTGGGCGGGTGGTTTTTGCGACGTGTGCGCGAGTGGCAGCGTAGATCAGGCGGGTGAGCGACTTTCGGCAATCCCCCCTAAAAAAGCTCAACAACTCTGGAGGCACTCGCTCCCCCCCCCCCCCCCCCGCTCATCAGCTCTGGGCAATCCTCCGCAAAATAAGCTCAACTCTGGGCAATCTCCCCCCATTTTCTTAATTTGTAGTCTCCAAAAATAGAGGGCGTCTTATACACGGGGGCGTTATACATGGAAAAATGTGGTATATTCTGTTTGGCAAATGATTTGTAGAAGCCAGCTTCACTCTCGAACCTGACCAGTCTTGGCAGTGATGATGACGACATCAAGATTTCTTGCTGTGTAAGGAGAGGCGTGGTGATTTGTGTGTCCAGAGCTCTTAACAGGTTGATTTTTTTTTCACATTCTAGCTGGAGCTGCATGAGGGCACTGAAGTCAACAAAAGGCTAACAGAATAAATGGAAATTTTCCGTCACCATGAACCAGATTAGTCAATTCTTATAGCAGAAGTGAATATCAGATGGCAACTCAAGCATGACCACTATGATCACAGCCTGGTGTTTATGCATACACAGGAACAATGGAGTGGCTTGGCAATTACTGGAAATACATTCCTCAAGCTTTCAGGCCACGCCAAGCTGAAAATTGTGGTCAACTCATTTGGGAGAAACAGGATCAACCTGGATTTCACTGCAACATTTGTAATTAAACTGTATGTATTGCCTCTGTATAAAATCCTCTGCTCTAAACTCCAGCTTCAATTACTTGACATACATGATGCTGTATTCCTTGAAAACTCCTATGGATGTGATGACATCTCATTTTCCTGACTCAATAAGTCTGTTGTACGTTGCCATTCCTGGTCACCCATGCATCATCATCATCTGTGCACTGACATTACGAAACTGAACATGGGCTTTGGATGAGGCTCATTTACTAATGATGAAGGGTTCAATGCCAGCTGGCCTTACACATCCAAATGTTGTGGAAATCCTGAGCCTGGAATATAATGGATACCAATAGGGGAAGTTGTGCTATAACTGTATAATAAAACCGAAATATTACCACTAACTATTGCTGATAATTCAAACACAATGGATATAGATACTGTATAATCTATAACCTTTTGATATCTGCCTTTTGAGTAGCACCTTAGAGACCAACTGAGTTTGTTCTTGGTATGAGCTTTTGTGTGCATGCACACTTCTTCAGATACACTGAAACAGAAGTCCAGTGTATCTGAAGAAGTGTGCATGCACACGAAAGCTCATACCAAGAACAAACTCAGTTGGTCTCTAAGGTGCTACTGGAAAGAATTTTCTATTTTGTTTCGACTATGGCAGACCAACACAGCTACCCACCTGTAACTGCCTTTTGAGTGCAAGCCAAAAGTTGAACAATAAGAGCTTGTGTGTGTGTGTGTGTGTGTGTGTGTGTGTGTGTGTGTGTGTGTTTGTGTGTGTGTGTGTGTGTGTGTGTGTGTGTGTCAGATACTTTTAAAAACTTTTTCATTGGATTGCCCATAAAGTACTGTATGCAACACATAAAAAAGAACCACAGCACTTTGAACTTCCCCTGTTCGGCCCCTAACTCCTCTGCCACCACCATCCACAAGGCATGTGACCAATACTATGCATTTGTGACAAATGCTATGCATGCTATGCAGCATACACTTTAATGGCTGCAACGAATAAGTATGCATATTACAAGTCAAATGGGAGTTCATTTTAGAAAACAAGGGGAAATACCAAAATAGCCCTGCTGACAAAGAGTAGCTATGCAGTAAGCCATAGAAGAGGTGTGTAATACCAAAGTTGCTTTCTAGCTTCAAGAAACTCATTCCACATTGTCCTGCCTTGCCAAGGGAGCCATGTGTGTTGTGGAGGATTCTGGGTAGCATTGTAGGCCACACACTCCATTGGAGGACAGCACACTCCATATGCCATGGATGCTTTGGCTGAGATTCCTGCATTGTAGGGGGTTGGACTAGATGAAATTCATGGTCCCTTGCAACTCTATGATGCTATGATCATTTGCAGAAGCTAACTGAGCTGGCAGTTGAATGATGACGTTGACCCTGTCTTCCTCCACATCTAAGGATAGCAGGCTACTTTAGGAGGCACAGCTACAGGCCATGGGGACCACAAAGCTCTTTCCACCAATGCCTCATTCACCACTCCCACATCTACCAGCATCTACTCCACCCTAAGCCACACTACTCTACCTAATGGTAGGTCTGGTCCTGGGTCTCAGCACTGCACTTTGTGAACCAAGAGAATGCCCTAGAACACTGGTCTTCAACTGATGGGTCACAAGAGGAGCACTACCACCATGCAAATATGTGGTAAAAGGGATAAGAAATGGGTCCCCCAATGCATGTTGAGAGTTAAAAGTGGGTCCAGGGTCTCAAAAAGTTGAAGAAATTCTGCCCTAGAACATGCATTGCAGGAGAGTATAGGTGATGGGGGCAAGGTGTCCAAGCATCCCAGGAAACCCAAACTTCTCCAGAATGCCACTGGAAAACCACTGGGCTAAGATGATTGTGTTGGAGAAACAAATGCAGGAGTGTGGCTCCACATTTCGATCAACACCTCTTTCCTCTTATTGAAACAAGTCTGCCATTCGTTCCTTGCCTTCCATGTGTGGCATATTTATTAATGATCCCCTGAAAGCATTTAAATTTAAAGATCGCATCCATTTGTTTTCACTTTTATTTGTTTTCTGCTGTTCTGCAATGTTTAGGCTGGAAAACGAAATACAAATTTTACAGCTGTTTGCTAAAGGAAATCTTAGGAGATAGGCATAAATACAACTACCCATTTATAGTGCAGCAAATATACTGGTTCACATTTTTTTCTGAGGCTAAAAATCTCCAATTTTTACTTCTTGGTGAAAATCAGTACAAATAGGGGGGGGGATCCATATTCTTTTCACTATTTGGGCTAAAGGCACCTTACAGTGCCTTAATAACTGTGTACATTCCAATCAGGTCATTCTGACATTGCCTTTAAAGGTTTTGGAAACCTTGGCCAGGAAGCGAAGGAATGACACTTCCAAAATTAATTCCTCCAGTGTCCTCATAGATCGCCCTCAGATCAAAACAGATAAAACAGGATTTCACTGAAGTCACTTCCTGGGGCAACCTTTCCATGCAGAAATTTGTTCTCTGGCACTTCCTGTCACGGCTTTCAATCGTTCTCCAGTGTCTGCATTTGTTTTAATACATATATAAATTTTGCTGTCCTTGGCAATAAATATCACGTCTGTCATCCAGAGCTATCAATATGTCACAGAGGCTGCTTTTCCATCTCATGCAGCTGAGATGGGCTTTCAAAAATCTGGCTTCGAGCAGTCATCCCTTCTTAGCTCGAGCTGAGGAAATCTGCTACAGCCATTAGTATTACTTTGACCGTATCTGAAATTCTGACTACTGTTCTGTAGCCTCTCAGCTCACTGCTGCTCAGAGTGCAGCAAATGCCAGAATGACAATAATATCAAATAAAAAGCAGCATTTGATTAAAGTTTCAGGTAGGGCTGTCAGAGCCCTTTCCATTGGGCTGTTGCACAAAAATGCAAAGATACTGTTGAAGCTTTGATAAGCAATCAAACATTTGGTGGTACCATTGGGATCTATTCCAGTCAAAAGACTGTAGCTCAGGTCTGCATGCAGAAGGGTACCAGGTTCATACCCTCCAACATTTCTCCAAGGGAAAAAGGGACACCCTATTCCATAATAATAATAATAACAATAACAATAACAACAATAATAATAATAATAATAATAATAATAATAATTTTATTATTTATACCACACCCATCTGATTGGGTTGCTCCAGCTTACTCTGGGGGTCTTCCAACATATATAAAAACATAATAAAACTAATGTTTTATTAGTTATCCCTATATATGGCTGCCATCAGATGTCTTCTGAAGCCAGTGTGGTGTAGTGATTAAAAGCGGTAGACTAGTAATCTGGTGAACCAGGTTCGCGTCTCCGCTCCTCCACATGCAGCTTCTGGGTGACCTTGGGCTAGTCACACTTCTTTGAAGTCTCTCAGTCCCACTCACCTCACATAGTGTTTGTTGTGGGGGAGGAAGGGAAAGGAGAATGTTAACCGCTTTGAGACTCCTTTGGGTAGTGCAGTTCTTCTTCTTCTTCTTCTCCTTCTTCTGGTTGCATGCTTATTTGTTGCCTTGGTTTGGGGGTTGCATAACTCCATACCCTCCAACATTTCTCCAATGAAAATAGGGGTGTCCTAAGTAAGGAAATGGGATGCGGGTGGCACTGTGGGTTAAACCACAGAGCCTAGGGCTTGCTGATCAGAAGGTCAGCGGTTCGAATCCCCGCGGCGGGGTGAGCTCCTGCTGCTCAGTCCCAGCTCCTGCCCACCTAGTAGTTCAAAAGCACGTCAAAGTGCAAGTAGATAAATAGGTACCGCTCCGGTGGGAAGGTAAACAGCATTTCCGTGCACTGCTCTGGTTCACCAGAAGCGGCTTTGTTATGCTGGCCACATGACCCGGAAGCTGTACGCCGGCTCCCTCGGCCAGTAACGCGAGATGAGCGCCACAACCCCAGAGTCGGACACGACTGGACCTAATGGTCAGGGGTCCCTTTACCTTTAAGTAAGGAAAAGTGGGACATTCCAGGATCATATCAGAATCCAGAATAGGACTGTTCCTGAAAAATAAGGAGGGTGTGCAGGTTCAAAATCATAGGGTGACCCTTCAATTCAGTAACATAATACCACATGCAGTGGTATTATACATCACACGCTAAGGTTCAATAGGTAGCATTCAACTGAGGATGCTGGTGGCACTGTGGTCTAAACCATTGAGCCTCTTGGGCTTGCTGATCAGAAGGTTGGTGGTTCAAATTGCTTGCAGATCAGAAGGTTGGTGATTGCTCCATCCCAGCTTCTGCCAACCTAGCAGTTTGAAAGCATACCAGTGCAAGTAGATAAATAAGTACTGCTGGCACTTGTCACAGTCCTCTGTGTGCCAGTAGCAGTTTAGTGATGCTGGCCACATGACCCAGAAAGCTGTCTGTGCACAAACGCTGGCTCCCTGACCTGAAAAGTGAAATGAGCGCTGCATCTCATAGTCTCCTTTGACTGGACTTAACCGTCCAGGGGTCATATACCTTTACCTAGTCAACTGAGTTTTACTCAGAGTCGACCCATTGAGCTACAATTCCAAAAATAGTTTTGCAATCAATCCCTCTTCCCAGGGAACTCTGGGAATTGTAGTTCTGTGAGAAGACTAGAGGATTTCTAATAACTCTCAGCACCATTAACGAACTACAGTCCCCAGGATTCTTTGGGGAAATACATGGCTGCTTATAGTGGGGTTATACTGCTTCAAATATATAGTGCAGATGGAGCCTAACTTGGGGATATGCCTCATTGAACTCAACGGGGATCATTTCCAAGTAAGCATGTACAAATCTGCTGTATTTGCTTGCACCACAACAGTGACATGGGGAAGAAGAATTTATTACTTGCTCCATCAAATGCTCTTTAAGCATCCCACTAAATTGCATGCAATCTCAAAAATATAGGGAGAAACCATATTTTTCCCACCTCAATGATACATTCACAAACAAAGAAGTGTGGGAATTGCTTGCTGCAACGCCTGAGTTTAGTGAGCCTCAAAACTGAGCTGTTGATACATTCAAGTTTAATCTATATATGATAGATAAGCAAACGTTTTGATACATGGTCTGGCAAATGCAGTGTGAAAGCTGATATTTATACAGTAGTAGGATAACAGTACGATAAAAGAAGCAAAGTGCATGATGTGATAAAGATTTGCATTAAGATAAGAGGAGTTCCTCCCCTCTCTTGGAAAGGTTTGTGGTTTAGAGACGTCAGTCAATGAGCATCTTATTATAAACAGTCACTGGGAGTTGTTTGCACACCTTTTCACAAATGTGTGGTCTTGAGAATCTTAGCAAACAAACAACAACAAATAGCCTATGCCCAAATGAAGCTATGGTTTTTTTATTAAGCTGTCTTCTCAGCAGAAGATCTAGCCTCCCACTCCTGCCGGTATCATTTGCTGGGATGGCTCAGTCAGGGCATGAAGCGCTTAACCTCAGGGCCAAGCCCCATGTTGGGCAGAAGATTCCTGCCTTGCAGGGGGGGGGGTTGTACTAGACAATCCTCGGGGTCTCTTCCCATTCTACAATTGGAAGAGTGTATGAGTGTAATGTTTACTTTTGGAGGGCTATTGACATATAGGAACACCAAAAGCTGCCTTATACAAAGGCAGACCATTGGTCCATCTTGCTTACACACCAACAGGCAGTGGTTCCCCCAGGGTCAGTGGCATAGCAAGGAGGGGTGCCCTGGGTTCCAGGGGAGGGGGGTGACACTCAGTGGCCCCTCCGGCCACTCCCCAAGCTGACCTCACTTCTCGTAATGAGGGAACCTGATGTTTCAGGAAGGCCTATCCCCTCGCCCTCTAGCTTAGCCTCCCTTCCCCAACCAAACTGTCACTCTCCCATGTCCGGATCTGTGTTAGTCACAGCAGTAATATGTAAATTCCACCCACCACATCTGACCCTATTAACAGAAGAAAGTGACGACAGCTCATTTCTTGTTTTCCATTTAAATTGGCTCTGCTTTTTTAATGTAGACTTTTAAAGTAGACTCTGTAATCAGAATCTGTACACAAATAAAGCTATTAGTAAGGTAAGTAGTGAAATGCAGAAAATGCAGCAATGTCAGCTACACGGGGGGGGGGGGACAACAAGAAGAAGCCACACTCTCTAGAATTTTTTTTCAAAAATTACACACTAACGTTTATTCAAGTGCAAGGTAAACATGACAAATCTGACTAGCTTTTGGAGATATCAAGCAGTTTTGCCATTACCACATAATAGGTTTTGAAAGTGTTGCCTGGCAGTTCAGTCTCAAATCCCAGAGGAAAGTCACATTACCAATGTGTGAACATGAAATTTCAGTGTTCTGTTCATGGGGCTTTGTTAGCATTTTTAGGGCATGTCGACTCTGAAGTATTTTCATGGGATTTGTACCAGCAAATAACGCTAGCAGCCTGTGCATTCTGCACCTAGCTCTTTGTTCTGTTGAGATTCGTTCTCCACTTCTGGCTTTTAAGCACTGGAACTAGTCTTGGCTGTATGAGGGAGGGGCGGCAGCAGCTCCACAGCAGAGCACCTGCTTTGCATGCAGAAGGTCCCAGTTTCAATCCTAAGTATCTCCAGGTAGCGCTAGGAAAGATGCTTAAAACTCTGAAGAGCTGCTGCCAGTCAGTGTAGACAATTAATCGGAGCTATCTGGACCAATGGTGTGACCCAATATGAGGCAGATTCCACATTCCTCATAAGTAGGAACTAACTTCACTGCAGTGTCTCTGTGTCATGCTACAGAGAGTCTCTCCATTTTATGAGCCTTTTAAATAATATAATCACCATGTTGGGTAGAAGGTGATGGAGACAAGAAGAGGAGATGACTGCTTCAAGAATGGTCTTCTTTATGAGCATTAAAAAGACATCTAATTCACAACTGTCTGAACTGGTTAGGTCAGGGGTCAGCAAACTTTTTCAGCAGGGGGCCGGTCCACTGTCCCGCAGACCTTGTGGGGGGCCGGACTATATTTTGAAAAAAAATATGAACGAATTCCTATGCCCCACAAATAACCCAGAGATGTGTTTTAAATAAAAGCACACATTCTACTCATGTAAAGACACGCTGATTCCCGGACTGTCCACGGGCTGGATTTAGAAGGCGACTGGGCTCATCCAGCCTCCAGGCCTTAGTTTGAGGACCCCTGAGTTGGGTGCTAGGCCTCGTCCAACACAGGAATTACTATATCAACTTGATCATGCAGCAGTTGACCCTGGAACAGCATCATCCATCTCAGTGAGGCTAGTACAGACTCATTGAGACCAAAGTGGACTTGGGTGGCTTATTACATACGATTAAGAGGCCACATAAAAGGAGAGTGCTTCCTACTGTTCTGATGGTTTGCCAATCCATATGGTTAATGTGAACAGCTGGGATTAGCATAGGCTGGGCAAATTGCATGTCTGGCCACACCCTACTAGGGTAGAGAAGAGGTGTCTGTCTTTTTCTTGGGTGTTCCTGCTCTCCAAGTTAGGAAAACAACTATGCTCAGCTGTGAGTGAGTGCAGATGCCATTTGAACATGACCAAGGTCACAGGTCCAGCCTAAGATACTTTGTTGTCTGAGGCAACAGACAATATGGCTCCCCTCTCCATTCCACATGCAGAAGGTGAATGGACTGACTCTTGAATCTCATCTAACACAAGCAGCAGAAAAGTGTCCTCCACCACACCAGAGGGCAGTAGGATAGTTATGAGGGACACACAGAACAACACAACCAGGAGGCTCAGGAGGAACAGCTGGGGAGTTGCCCTGCTGCTCTTCCCAAATTTGCTGCCTGGGGTAGTTGCCTCCCTCTATCTAATGGTAGGGACAGCCCTGCAAAGTTGGTTAAATAATGCAACTAAAATCACATTCAAAATAAATGTTCCTCCAAAAAATGCTGTGGTTTTTTTTCTGAGCAAAGAAGCTTGTAGATATATAAATTCTTCATTTAAGGGGCCTGCAACACAGAGAGGAATCTTAGCCTTAAGTCTCCAGACATGCTTTCAGTCAAAACCTTTTCAAATCAAGAGAGACCGAGACAACAAATACTTGCCATTACACTTGTCTCTGCCGAACAGTTTGGCATAGCCCTATTCCCCATGACAATGGAGGTTGAGGGAATGAAACATGTTGGTTGGAAACAGCCAAAAGCTGTCAGCAGCAGCTACTGTCAATACTCATCAGCGGGGGAGCTCAGTTCTGCTGCATTGTCATCATTCATTGCTGATTTACTTTCCTGAAAACACATGTTGAGCGGAACCTTTTTCTGAGCGCAATAAGGGTGTTTCACAAATTTGTTTTTGACCTGCACCTTCTCCCCAGGTTCTGCTGGAAACGTTTTAATTGATCTTGCTTAAGGCATTTCTAAACCACCCTTCATGAACATTTACTCCAGGGCAGTTTCCAATGACTATTTAAAGTCCAAAACTGGAATGTACATTCCCCCCCTACACACACACATATTTGGAACTACCTCCCTTGAGAACGTCACACATCCCTCTCTGATTTTCAAAATCTCTGATTTTAAAATTATTATTCTGTCAGATTTTATTTTTTGCTTACCGCTTTTTAATCTTTCTTGTTTTGAAATGTATTGTATTGCAACGTATCGCTCCTAGTTCCCTTTTTGTAGACAGCATTGTGAAGGTTCTAAAGACAGTGGGTTGTATCCAATGCTAGCAGTAGCAATCAGCAGGACTCACCTGACCTTTCATCGCCCACATTGCTGCTGCTTACTGGGATTCAGAGGGGAAGGAGATTGCCACAGTGGCCAGGTGGAAATGCACTGGCAGATCCAATCCAGTGCTCCCATGGATACACTTGCATCATGCCAACCTCTTCCTTCCACTTCCCAGGAAGCAGCAGCAATGTGCCAGCATGAGGTCAGGTGAGCTCAGCCACCCCACCAACCACTACTGAATGTTAGACCTACTCTGAGAAGACCCACTAAAATTAAGGGGCCTAACTAACTTAGTTCCATTTACTTGTGACATTGTGTTACACCATGTATGCCCACTTTCCACTGCTCCCATCTACAAAACTGGCAATTTTACAGATGTAATACAATACTTGTTCCACATTTGTAAGAAATCCACAAGTTGGGATTCCTTTCCTACTGACGTCAGGGAGGCACCTTCACTGTGCTGTTTTCCAGCACCTGCTAAAAAACATTTTTGTTAGGCAAATCTGTCCAGACATTTAGAATGCTGACATATATTTTAATCTGGTTTTTATCTTATTTGTTTAAAAAAAAATCTTATACAGGGTTTTTATATACTGATAATCTTACTGTTTTATACTTTTTATTACAATCAGGTGGTATATAGGTCTTGTGAGATGAATAAATAAGTACATTTCACTGGGTCTATTCTGAGCTGGAATTTACTTGGATACAGCCCAATATTATTGCTGCTCCTTATTTATTTATTTAAACTGCGGTTGAGCTGATGGGCACATCTTCTTCAGTTTTATCAAAGCACGAGGCAGATTTCAAAAGGGAAATGCATGTTCTTAAAAAAAAAAAACTTTTAAACTACAAAAGAGAGAAAGAAAGAGGAAAGCTTACCTCAGCACTTTCTTAAGGTGCAGTTGCCTCAACAGCAAGCTTAACAAACTTGACAGCTGCAAAATATAGAACAAGGTGATAAGTAACTGGAGCCAAAAGGGAAGAAAACTTAAAAAATAATTATAGATGGAAACGACAAGTGTAAATAAAGATGCCTGGCAGGAATATTCACTACATGATTTTCTTGGACTGCTCAGTAACATTGTTTCCGCTTTTCTCCCCTGAGCAGTCTTCTTCCCACCAAGTGCAAGGCAGCTAAGACTCCACAGTCAAATCTGTAAAGTTTAGCAGCTTCCAGAATGGTACATCCAAACAACAGCTCCTCTGCTGCAGTTTCTGTTCTTTCTTTCTTTCTTTCTTTCTTTCTTTCTTTCTTTCTTTCTTTCTTTCTTTCTTTGCTGGAGGGAGTTCTCTTCTCCCAACATGCTGAAGATAGTCATATAAGAGAGAAGTGGTACTGTCATCATCTATGTTCACAAGCTTTTGTAGTGCTTTAAAAATCTGTTAGGGAAGAAAGCAAGACGGGTGATATTAGGGTCAGTGGTAGGTTGATCATAGCACCTACCACTGTCCTTAAAACAATAGTCTGTCTCTAGCATTTGCTGCTTTACTATTTATTGGGAGTTTGCAGTGCCACACACTTAAGGAGCTGCCCCAAGTCAGACCACCTGGCTCAATATTGTCTACAGTGGTTGGCAGGTACCTCTCCAAAGTTTCTGACAGGGCTCCACCTGGGATTGAGACTGGTGTTCTACCTCTTAGGTACCACCACCACCTGCCCGCCCCCCAACATATTTAGTGGGCTTTGGTTCTTTGCACACACATAACCCATATACATAACACACATTCACCACAAATATACACATTCAGGCACACAGACACATGGACAGGGCACGCATATTTAGGCAGTGGACTAGGGGGACTAGGGTAGTCCCCTAAATGTTCCTGACAAATTAGAGTATTAAAGTATAAAAGTCTAGCACCTCCTTCCCAAACCCCAGGAAGCTTCTGCCCGGCTTAGGGAGGGAGGCACAAGGCTCACATGGGCAATGTCAGGACATCACAATGTCGCCCCATCACCCTCACAAGCTGGTGCCTCTGTCCCTAAATGTTCCCCTATGGAAAATTTCACTGCATGGCACTGTTAGGCAGAGAGTGGTACACTCATATTCAGAGAGAAGCCCCTTCAGCAACAGTAGAGTAGGAAGCTTTCCTCCTACACCAGTGCTGAAACAAAGTGGAGAAGCAGGGAGGAAGCTTTCTTCTAACTTTGAAAGGGGTGTTTTCCCCCTCTGTGGCACTGCCATTGCCAGGAGGTATTGGGAAACAGGAAGGTAAACATCACTTCCTGAGCTCTAAGACGTTCTTGTCATGGTGACAAGAGGGAGCAAAGGGGCCTCTTAAAAGGTAAGAAGAAGTCCCTGATATGGGAACTGGAACTGTTTTAGACATCCCACAAAAAAAAAATCCCAAAGTGTGTGTGGAAGACAAGGAAATAGAAAATAGTTACTCCTTTAAAAGGGGTGGGGGGAATTGGAGTTGGGGTGTCTTGGAGGCACACATACACAAAAATTGGGGTGTTGGATACAGGCTCCAGGTTAGCCAGCCGTGTATTAAAATGGCCCAGACACTGTTGCGCACGTCTCCATTGACTGTTGTGAACTGTACGAAAGGAGGAGGAAAGGGGGAAACCCATGAGATGTCCCTGTTGATGTGCGGGAAAGGCAAGGCCAATCAAGGTCAGAACTTTGCCTTTTCGTACTGCTGAGGTATTTTAATCAATTGCTTTAATGTGTTGTGCTTTCCTGGCTGCTTCTCACAACGCTTCCATTAGCTGCCTTGCATCAGAACAGCAAGGTGCTAGTCCTTACATATAGAAAATACATTCTATGCAGATCTCTTTCTCTCCCCTCTCCCACGCCCAAAATAAATAATTAAGTTGTTTTGGGAGGGAAAGTAAAATAATAACCAGAGAGATATAATAGGCTATATAGACATGCTTATTCAACATGCCAGCACGTTCATTACAGACCTTTCAGCAGCAGGTGAAAACGTTCCTCTTCAGCCAAACCTTTGGCTCATTAAAATCCAGTACCTTTTTTAAATGATTTGTGGGAGAGAGGGGATTATTCGTTTGGTTTTGCTCTTACTTTTATTATGTGCTTTGTGCTTATTCTGTTGTATTTTTGTGTTGTGAACTGCCCTGAGATCTACAATGAAGAGTGGTATACAAATTTTAATAATAATAATAATAATAGTAATAGTTATGATCTAAACAAAGGGGGTGATGGAGGCAGCTGCCTCCCACCCTCCTGAATGAGAAGTGGCTGTAGCTTATACTTTGCATGCAGGTTCAATCCCCGGGGCCTCTGGGTAGAGCTGGCAGAGGCTCCTGCCTAAAACCCTGGAGAGCCACTGCCAGTCAGAGCAGACAATACTAGATGGATCAGCTTTCTGGCCCAGTGTCAGGCAACTACCTATCTTCCCTAAATGAAAACGCACACCCATGCAGCCCTCATTCACTTTGCTCACTTTGCTCAGATTTAGTCTATGCCTTTTCAGTCAATGAAATGGCTTTCCCCAATTTAACGAAGAGTGTGTAGTCAAACAAGGACTAGGGAGACCTGGGTTCACATCCCCACTTACCCATGAAGCTCGCTGACTTGCAGCCTAACTTACCTCACAGAGTTATTTGGGGGATAAAAGGGAATAGGGGAGGAGAGATCATGTAGGCCACCTTGAGCTGGGGGGTGGGGGTGGGGAAGAGGGACAAAAATATAATAAACAATTCTTTTTCACATGGAAAACTCCCCCAGAATTCCATTGCAGAATTCCATTCTGCACTTCCTTTTCATGTAGGGGGGAAAATGGCAAAGCCAGGAGCAAGATTTGACTGCCCTTTGAATGGTAAAATTACTCTCTTTTTATTGTCCAAATCTTAAATAGGGTGCCGCTTGTCAGACACGTTTCATGAATCCCAGCCCTTATTTCCCACTTCCTTGAGAAATGAATGAAGAATGCAGAGTGCATCCATTTCTTCCTCTTATTATGCTTCACATTTTCCTAACAAACCTCTGACCCTTATTAATGTGGATAGACAAATACACACACACACACACACACACACACACACACAGGTATGTGTGAGTGCGTGTGTATGTGTATATATATCACAGAAATCCACAATACAAGAAAAGAATTTGACATCTCGGAGGCATTTTCTTGTTTATCTGAAACCACAATCCCTCAGAGGCTGCATTAAAAATATACTCCCGTCGCATATAGATTAATGGGCAAGATGCAGGTGAGTCGATCAAAAGTACATGATAAATGCAATTTATCACTTGGATAACTACACCACATGTGTAGCTTCGCACATTGTCTACAGGGACAATTTCCAATGCTCCAAAACGCTCTTCAGCAGCAAATAGCTTAACAGTGTATTCTCAACCTCTCCCTGGAGGCTCTCAGTATCTCTTTCAGGACCAGCCCCTAATGCTGCTCCATTTAACTCTATTATCATTTAACGAGGGATCTCCCTGGTAGAGGACACATTGGGAGGCAAAGTGTCCTCTTAACAACCCATCAACGGGGCTGCCATTTTAACCTTTTATGTTTACACACACACACACACGCCACATCTTTTCCTGGCTGTGTCACACAGAACTGCTGGTTTAAAACAGGTAAGCGTTGAACTCACCTTTTGCTGCTGCACTCTGGCTTCATTTGGGAAGTGGCAAAAAGGTGGCAGATTGCTTTCCATCTGTTTCTTATAACAACGCCAGGCAAGTAAGAACAAGGGGGACATTCCATGCATTTTTAAATTGCATTTACAAGCTCAGCCTACTCATAAAACTGACTTTGTCAAATGAATAGAACGGGGTAGAAGGATGGGTCTTTGCAGGACTGGGGTAATACTTGCAGGGTTTAGATGGTATCTTAGCAAGAATGGAGCAACCCATTGCAAGGGACAGCTAAGCTCTTGTACCTAGTTTCAGAGGTGTGCAGTGAAGGGGATTTCAGCTTCTTGCGCTGCTCAACAACAACAAGCGCCATCTGGGTGGAATAAATGCCCGTGGACACTTTCCTTTGTGAGATTTGGACAACCTAAGTGAAAGGCCTTGTTGCGCTCCTCACCAGATGAGGGTTGTAAAGCCTTTTAGTCTTGAAATCCAGTCACACGCATGTTTACTTGAAAGCAATTCCTAAGAATTTCAACAGGCCTTACCCCCAAAGTTCTTACCTGCATGGGATTTTAGCCTAAGACGGAGGATTTTTAATGGGCACTTTAGTATGGGAAGTAGCACGGCAAATGTGATTTGGCCCTCATTCAGGCTCACTATTTTATTTGTTTGTTTTATTGATTTATGAATTGCCTTGCATGCAAATTCCAAGACAATTTACAACCACACAATAAAAGCAACATAAAGTCAGTTTTAAAACAATGCAGATGAACACCAGAGTCATAGCCAGCTGGGAAAGCTTGCTGAAACAAAAACGAGCAGAAAGTTAGAAGGTGAAGCATTTCCAGGTTGGGTGTTAAGCAACGGGGAAACCTCCTATGTGTGAGGCTGCCTCTGAAGTTTACTGGCATTTTCAGAGGCTGATACCGGTTGTCAAGCAGAACAGGCAAGCAAGCTCTCTAGGGCAGGGCTCCTCTCATCATGAAGCCTTTCCAAGACTAGCAAAATAACTGCTGTATCTGAAGAAGTGTGCATGTACACGGAAGCCCATACCAAGAACAAACTTAGTTGGTCTCTAAGGTGCTACTGGAGGGAATTTTTTTTTATTTCTTATTTTGTTTTGAAAATAACTGCAACTGGCAGGAGCTCTGGACCCAGCAACTGCAGGCAGAATAGTAGCAGGTTGCTCAAGAGACAATGTCCTGCATTATGGTAATCAGACGCCAACAGACTCTTTGAACTTATATTTGTGTAGGAAAGGGAATGTTCACAAATGTGGCTTGTTACACAAGGTGAGTACAGAAACTGCACTGCCCAAAATTCCCATTTCTACAAATTTACACAATGAAGGTCTTGGAGCCCTCTCATTTGCATGTGGTGACCCTAATGTGGGCTTAGGCTAAACATACACAAAATGGCCATATTAGTGGGCACCCTGAGCCATCGCCAGACCCTATGAATGAGCAGGCCACACGGTCCCATTGGCCCTTAGTTCCACATTCCATTTTATTTCTGAACAGTGTTCATGGAGAGCCCAGTAGGCAAGAGAAGTGCTCTGCACATTATGTCTGACACACCTTCTCCTCACATCACCCAACTGGCAACATCCAGTTCAGCTGGGTGGACACTTTAGGCAATTATTATTATTTTTCCTGTAATGATTTCTATTAAATCTTCCAAATCATTAGGTAACTCCAATCATATTCATTGTTGTTGTTTTCATTACACATTTTCTTCTTGACTTCCCATCCCTCCTGCCGTAATTTTTTTTAATTTCCCTTTAATAGCTGCATTAAAATACATCTACATTTATTTTCTAAGCCCCCATCCATCCATTCTCTACCTTCTTCCTTTGCTCATATCTCAAATCCTGCATGTGATTTCATATAAGAATGATAATTCGACAGATAGTCCACCAGCGGCTTCCATTCTTCTGTGAAAATAGTCGTCATTTTGTCCTCTTATTTTAGCAGTCAGTTTCACCATTTCTGCATAGTCCATCAAGTACTTTGGGGTATTAAATGTTGGGCTATGGCTCTGCCCAGCTGAGTAATTTTAGATTCTGGACGTAATGGTTGGTCTCCCCATAACTCTCACACTCCAGCCTTTGGATGGCAATTGTCCTACTTCACTTAGTTCAAAATGCGGCAATCTAGCCCTGCTGCATTTGATGGGGGTCCTGTTCCTTCCTCTGAGTGGGGCCCTGGTCTTGTGCCTTCAAGCTTTGCCTGCTCTGCTGAGCATGCTGTTTGAACCACAGCGAGGAAAGGGGTAAAAGATGATCAAAGTCAGAAGGGCAGTATAACTTTCTCTCCTTGGTTTTTTTTCCCCCTCTGCAGTAATTTGTATAAATAAAGAAAGCTTGGCTACCCTGTAGTAAATAAACAGACTTTCATGAATTAATTTTTACTGGAATACTGACCAACTCCCAAGAAACCTGCCAGAACCTATAAATAAAAATAAAATTTTAAATCTTTCCCTGGTGGTTTTTTCCCCCTCCATTATAAGTTATGATCTTTGCAGTTTGTACTAAATAATCAATATTAGTTTAAAAATGCTATTTTCTCCAGGGGATAGTGTGCTGGGGTTTTGGTAATGAAATATCATAATGTTCACTAGGTTTATATATCATATATACATTGTAAAATAAACATCTGACGGGAGCCTGGATTGAATCTCCCCTCCATAAAGAGTCAAGAATTTTCTACTGGAAGCTCAGGCTGCATTTATTCTTCATTTATACAGTTTAAGAGCTTCTTAAAATGCTGTTGGTCTGAATTCTTCCTCTTCCTGAAATTACACCGCATTCTGAGCTAGTCTTCCATGCGTCTTTATCTTGGCTGCCATGAAACACAGTCAGTCAAACTAGCAAACCTAAAATTAATTGCCATAGACAAGTGTTAATAGATTTTAATAATGCTTTATTAGAATTTATGCAAATCGGACTGCGCTGAGAATCTAAATAAAATCCTGGCTGTTACAACCATTTTTTAAAAAAGAGCTGTTGTCTTAAAACACAGTTAAGAGAAGGAGCAGCTTTAATTAGTGCTTCCTGACAGGATCTGTTGATGGAAATGTTCTTCTTACCAGCAGAAATAGGTGTCACAAAAATTAGCTTTAAAACTGCGAGGTTCGTAATTCATTAATTAGCACTGATGTCTCTTCTCTGGGGGGTGGTTCTTCATTACAAATACTAATCTGCAGACTTTTAATGGTAGAGCTTCACATCGGGTTGGTTACTGTGTTTATTTTTGCAGAAGCTGCATAGCATCACAGAATATTAGCACACCAAGGCCTCTGCAGAATGTTCTGACTCACATGCACATCCTCAGTTCAAGTCATTATTCTCACACAAACAACACCACACAGCTGCTTTTTGGAAGACAGCAACAAAATATCAGGAGTGCCAATCATGGGGCATTATATCTCATTGGACCTAGCTGTGTTGAACGTTTCAACAACGTACTCTTTGAAAACAAAAATCCTACAAGAAAACAGTACAGTACTCCAAGGAGGAAGGAGAGATTTCCATAAATCAGAGGTTTTCAACCTTTTTGGTCCACGGCTCCCTTGACCCATTCTTTCTGTGGCACCCCTGTCTCCTGTTGCCTGCAGAGCCGGCAGCCCCTGACCCCTTTTCAAACACCCTCCCTTGTGGAGTGTTCCCTCAGCCTCCTCTCTTTCCCCCTCTACTTGGGAGTCCTCCGGGCAGCCACAGCTGCTGCCCCAGTCTCTGGGCTGCTGCCCCCCACCCCCACCCCAAAGAGAGATGCTTCCTCAGACTGTCCCACAGGGGCCTGGGAAGCACTCCCTGGCCAGCCCCAGGGGCACCATTCACCTGGGGAGCTTGTAGCCAGAGCTGCTGCAACTAACAGCTATGCAAGCCTTTGGAAGGCAGTGGTGCACGATGACATCAAAGGAAGTGAGGAAAGGAAAGAGGGACAGAGGCCAGTGTTGCCCGCGGCACCCCTGACCATCATTCAAGGCACCCCAGGGTGCTGCAGCACACTGGTTGAAAACCAATGCCACAGATGCAGGTGAGCACAGCTGCATATGCATTCTTCTCTAAGACAAATATATTAATTAGATTTCTATTACATGTATTTTCTTTCTGAAATTCAGTATGCAACAAGCCAGCTTTTGCAAACTACTAAGCTTTCCATCCATTCACCCAATATCAACCCATCTTTTCTCTCCTCCCGCCCTCCACCCACAATCTCCTTCCCAACAAAGTGTAGGATGAAGTCTGGAATATTTCTGAAAGAAATGGTGAGACTTGGCACATGTAAATTTTGCTGCCTTACTTCACCGTAACTGATTACAGCTGACAGAGAGTTAATAAAAGAGCAAAGCTAGCTGTCAGAGCACATTAGTGTGTGCAAAGGACAAGACAAAGGAATAATGCTGTCATTATTTATGGTCATTAACTGGGTTGAGTTCACTCCTACATCATCCTACCTGAGCTGTAAAAATGATAATCTAATCACGAAATATTGCATTTAAGTTCAAACCAGTATATTTTATCTATATGAGTTTCAGGGTTCTGCGAGGAATTTGATTTTCAGAAAACAGACACAATGGATATTACATATCTGTTTAATGTGTACATTATAATAATATTTTGTTCTTATAGGGAATATCCATTTGCTATGTAATCTTTCCCCAGTCACAACACGTAGCCAATTGTTTGCTTCATTAGATTCATCCTCTGGGTTCAGTAGCAAAAACAAAACAAAAAACAACTGTTGGCTATTTTCAATCTGATTTATATACCCACATTCTTTAAATTGACAACAATTTGAAAATGTAATCTTGATCTAAACATTTTTGTATTTGCTAAAATTGCTGGGAGCACAATATGGTCAGCTCTTACAATTTAAGCAATGGCTTGGCAAGAGTTGTGGTTTACATGTAATCTAAACCTGCTATCATCATAATGATTTCTAAGAATCTGCATTCAACAGTTCTTAAAAATTATGATAGCAACCTACTTCCCAGTCTCATAAATCCCAATGGGCTTTCATGTTGCCTCATATATGCACAATAACATGAGGAGACCGTGCTCAAATTTCTTCCCTTGGTGATTTTGGACAAAGAACACAATACAACAAAAATTTAGTCACGACTGAACAGAACTGAGTGAACAGACCAATCCTATGGTCCAACCTTGTATCAGAAGCTTTCGGGGAACATAACAAACTGCTCCTCTTCAAATTGAACTTGGCAATTTAAAAAAAAAAAAACTGGTCACTGTTGAAATGAACAGGGGTTCTACAGATATAATCAGTATGCAATGTGTTGGTCAGGTACATGAAACAATGGAATTGACTGATCAATCTACTCCCTCGTTTTGTCTTTGCTTTCATAAAGTGAGACATGCTTTCATTTACATGCAAATTGTGGGAATGTTGTGGATAGTAGGAGAGGATATATTGATTAAATATTATCCTTCCTCACTCACTCTAGTGAGCTGGTAGCAGAGCACATTCCCTGTATATCACAGGAAGCTAGTTGGTAGATTCATTAGAATCTCTTGAGTTAAACAATTCAGTCTGGCTTGTCCAGAATGGATTGTTCCTGGTAAATTCCCCTTTAATTCCCTCTTTAAAAGAATAAAGACACAACAGTCTTCTCTTAAAAGTAACAAGAAGTTTACTTACATTCAGTTCACAGTATGATCCTGAAGGCAGGCTTTAACTTGTAGTTGCAGAAGAGAGTGTGGGTTCATCCCATGTGGGGAATGAGCCCGTGTGCTGCTGGCTAAAGAGTCAAGAGATAGAAGGGCATCAAGAGCATCAAGAGAAAGATGGCTGCGTGACCAGCCCTTTTATGGGGTCTCCCAGGGTCATGCCCATCTACCTGGTAACACGCAGGGGGAGGATGCCCCAGACAGGTGTGACAGGAAGTCCTCCTGGCTGGAGTAACATCCCCCTGTGTGTCCACTCTGGGCAAACAGGAAATGTTGTACTTGACTGCTACAGTGATGTTACATCCCACATAATTTTATGCTGAAACGGCATGGCAGACAAAGAAAGCTATGTGCATAATAGGTGGACTCTCTGAATCCATCCAACTACTATATTTTGCTATGGGTGGTCTCAATCGGATTTCTTCAACATGTAGCATCCAGATGTTACAACCTTCAATCCACATCAGCCCCAGTAAGCAGAACTAATGGTCAGGCCTGGACTGAGGGAAAGGCAAGAGCAAACAAGAGGAAGAGAGGGGAGACTGAGCAGCAATTCCACCTGCAGCTGTGGAGAGAAGAAGGGCAGGAGACCTGCTTCCCTGCCCTGCAATTGCCTGGACCAGCTGAGTGGTGAACCCTTCCAGGTCACCGCTTGAAGAGCACTTGCAAGAGAGGAAGAGAGAGGGTACAGAGCAACCATTGCCGCCTGGCACAGATCCTTTCAGTCTCTGGTTTTCAGGTTGGAAGGATCACCATGGGGTGGACATTTGCAAGGCATGGGGAGGCTTGAAATTCCAGCAGAGCTTCAAAAGAGGGGCTGCACCCAGAGTATTCTACCCTTTGCCCTCCACTCTGCTGCTACTACTGGTACTGGGCTAAGTGATATTTTGAAACAGAGACTCTTCCTCCGTCACCACTGCTGCTGTCACAAGTGTGCTAGGGGGCAGAAGTGGTTCCATCAAGTGACTTGAGCAAGGCCCGCTCCTACCACTTGTCAGCTGTTCTTGGCTCAGCCACTTGGTGGCAAGTCTGCAGGTGGCGGGATCTTAGCGAGCCCAGCGGGGATGGGAAGGCAGTGGTGGCTGTAGCAGCAACTCAAGTCATTGGGGTTACATGGCGGGCAATGGAAGTGGAGAGGGCAGTTGTGGGGGGAATCCACATGACCATGTGAAGTGTCCCGTCCAGCCTCCAACTCCACATTGAAAGGGTGGGAAACGCTGATTCAAAGAGGGGTTTGCACTGAGTCAAAGTTGCAGTGGGCAAAGCAAGAGCAACAGGTGGCAACAGGGATTGGCCAATGAGGTCCCCTACCAACTGCGAGGCTGAGGAAGGGGTTGAGCCTCCGGCCCTGCCCCTTCTCCGCCAGGCAGGGCACTTCATGAGGGTGTGAGGGCCTAGAAAATCACAGGTTGCATGTGACCCTAGCAGCAGCTGCAGCTCATTCCCCTTCCCTCGCTGCTCTCACACTTTAGTGAAACACTTCTGCCGGGATTTCTTTCTGAGATATTCTTGCATTATTCAAAACACTTCAATGCACAGGTTTTTCTGCATCTATTTTTATAACCCACCACTTGCTCTTTAGATCTTATCAGTAAGTTTGCTCTTTTGTCCTTGGTGGTAGTTGTTGTTTTAAACCTGTTTCTATTGCCTCCCTCCCCAGTCCCCAATTGCTTGAGAACCTGAATAATCTTCTGTGGCACTTTAACGCTTGTCATTTATTTCCAGACTTGAGCTTTAATTGCAATTTTAGTTTTTTCACCTTCTGCTTCTGCCTTCCGTTCTCCAAAAATTTCCATGTGTTGAGTAAGGGAACCTATAATAAGAGACAGAAAGTCAAGAGTATTTTGACCTTTCCCCATATCATCTTTCCCTCCCTCTCTTTTATGTGCTATCCATGTCTACTTAGAAGTAAACCCAGGAAGTTCAATTGTACTTACAAAAGGGAAACAAGTATAGGACTGTGGCCTCAGTAACACAAAACCTGTATACTTGTGGAAAATACTCAATGAAGAATGTTATCCTTTAGGTACATGAATCAGTTATGCAAATCAAGAAAAATATTTTTGGTAACAGTGTGTGTGTGTATGTATGTATGTATGTATGTGTGTTTGCACGTATAACACAAACACACACAAATAAATAAATAAATCAGGTAGAGGGCAGCAGCAGTGCAGACATTTGCCCCTTATAGCAAAATGTGTAGCTCCAGCACTGCTAATGGTCAGGGACAATGGGAGTTGTACATCAACAATAACTGGAGGGAGGCCACTAGGTCTGTCTGAACAAATCCACACCTAAAAACCCACTCTCAAAGTCGTGGCTTCATGCAACATGCAACACATTATCTGGCACACAACAAGGTTTTAGGAATAGTAGCAATGACATCCTTGCACACAGAACCTTGTGCTTGCACGCACAATTCTATGCCAACGGGGCTTGTGAATTTATATGGGCAAGTAAGCAATACAGGCCTAAGGAACAATAATATGTATGGAGGTCTATGTGTATTGCAAATCGGAGACAAGGAGCATATGCCAACTCAAGTTATTTCAGTGGATACTAGTAAAATGTACATTCAGTGTTCTTGCATGTCGGTAAAACCAAAATGACTGTTTTGTGCTTTAAAAAAAATCACTCTTTTCCTATAACCTGTTCTGAAATACACGATTTATCACTTCTCCTCAGTCAGGATACAGATAGGAGATGTAATCAACTATCTAATGGAACATGAGGTTGGTTTAAATTGTCTGTGGGAGCTTTCGGAAATGAGCAGGAGGTCTTCTTTTTGCCATTTTGGTTCTTGTTGCTGGTTTAACTACACCAAGGGTAACACCCTGTCAGTTACCTTTTAGCCTGGAGCAGATTTTTACAGCTGAGTCATAAACCCCTGAAATAGGAGTATGTAATGGGTACAGCTGCTTCAGCCTTAACTATACAGGGTGCAACCACCATAAAACGGCAAGAGTTCACATTAACAGGGGAGTCCCCTTACAGTCTTTCCTCTTACCCACCCATTAACTAAGCAACATTACTCAATGGAGGAAGCGCTCCACAATTTTTCCATTTCTTTCAACAACAAGATGAACAACTTGAAGCCACTAAGTGACCTCAAAAGTCGTCGTTTTCAGAGGACTGAAAGAAAAAAAGGTTTGAAAATAAATCAGCTCTTGACAAGGCTAGAGGCAGCGCCCAGCTTCCATGGCCAGCTTTCGGTGGGTCCGGCATCGCAGGAGAGGCTGGTGGTTGAGAAGGAACCTCCTGTCCACCTGCATTACTTGGTCCGAATTTACCAAATGGGCCATTCCATGAAAAATGAGCCTGATAAGAATGCTAGATGAGCACTGGTCTTTGGTGAGGAAGATTCCAAACGTGCAGTCTAACCATTTTTTTAAAAGCTAAAGACAAAAGAAGTTTATTTTATGGACCTTCTTTTCAAAAGTCCACCCACGTAGTCTTCACAGAAGTGTTCAAGTTAAAAGTTTTCTGATGATTGTCCCACCCGTGACAGCATTTTTTCCTCAATTTTGTATCGTAAAATTTCTTAAACTTAATTCCTGATTGCATAGTTGTAACCAATAAACATTGATTTAAATAGATATGCTGAGTTTATCATTGATTCACCTCCCAACTCACAGAGTTTTTCCATAAATCAAACTTATCTCAAGCTCCATGTCCCTTTTTTTGTCCCACCCGTGACAACACTTTTAACATTTAATAAAATTGTCAAAAATATTCATAAAAATAATTAAAAAATTAGTAAAATGTTCAGCATCTTATTAAGAACATAGTTTAAATTTTGTTTGTTAATTTTTATGTATATTTGCATTGTTACACATGTGTGAATACCAAAAAAAACATGGTCAAAGTGTCCCACCCGTGACAATGGAATGGCCCAAATGGCAAAGCCACAAAGTTAGGAAGCCGCCATTCTGGATGGATTACACAATGTAGCATAACCAAGAGGGGTGCTACATTGTGTAAGAGTCCACTGCAGCTCCCAGAGGTGTAGCTGCTTGCCATGGCTCAGGGTGACATTTCAGTCTGGCTTCAGGCCTGGATTCAAGAACACACAGAAGCACCTGAGGAGGGTGTGGAGCAGCAAAATTACATAGAAATATGTAAATGTTGGGAGAAATGTGCAGTAAAATGCCGCTGGATTTTCACAAGGACTTTAGAAAAGGATTGCAAAGTGATGTGGAAATGTAGAAAATTGAGCTGAAGGTCAGAACAATGAGAAACTGAGAGAAACGGAAATTGACAGGTGCTCCTTTCCTGCAGTCAGCACTGTAGGCAACACTGAGATATATTGGGTCACACCAAAGGTCCATTGAAGGCAGCTTGTTACGTTCCAAATGTAAGGTCCAACCCAAAGGGTACTGGAGGAAATAGGGCTAGATGTATCATCAAACCTAACTGGTTGGTTTCAAAATTAGTTTATTTTTTTTTTTGAAAAATGAGTTTTTAAAAAGAGTTGCATGGAACAGTGTAAAAAAAAATAGGGCAGCTGCTTCATAGCTGTAATCCTCCGTGTGTGGCATTGTAATATTCCCTCATTTAAATATAGCACCATAACAAATAGAGGATTATGTTTTAAAGTCCTGGGCTGTTAGCAAACAAGAGCCTGTTTATCCTAGAGAAAGCTGCTCTCACAGGAAAAAAAATTAAGGAAACAGACTGGCTCATAAATTATAATGTAGTATGAAAATAAGTGCATTATCCCATTTGTCTGCGAATATTCTAGAGCAAAACTGAGTGGCATGTCACTCATAATCTCTTATGGGGATACAGTGCCTCAGAAATACAGTTGGAGGTCACTTCCAGATGAAGTGTACCTTGAGAAATCACCCTGATTTGTTTTTCCAAAATTTGCACAGACCTTATACGATGTCAGTGTCAAGCGGTCATTACCATTCACTTTCCACTGTAGTTTTCCATCCAAAATTCTGCTGGGGGTGTGTGTGTTTATTCTAGCCATAGCCAGTAAGTTTATGAGGCCAGTATGAACAAAAAACACTTTTGCCTGAGATGGGTCCAGATGGCATACCCGCCAACATTTCTCCAATGAAAGTAGGGACATCCTATTCTATTATTGTGCGTGGTGCTGTGGTCTAAACCACAGAGCCTTGGGCTTGCCGATCAGAAGGTCGGTGGTTCGAATCCCTGTGACAGGGTGAGCTCCCGTTGTTCGGTCCCTGCTCCTGCCCACCTAGCAGTTCGAAAGCACGCAGTGCAAGTAGATAAATAGGTACCGCTCTGGCGGGAAGGTAAACGGCATTTCTGTGTGCTGCTCTGGTTTGCCAGAAGCGTCTTAGTCATGCTGGCCACATGACCCGGAAGCTGCCTGCGGACAAACGCTGGCTCCCTCAGCCTAAAGAGTGAGATGAGCGCCGCAACCCCAGAGTTGACCGTGACTGGACCTAACGTTCAGGGGTCCCTTTACCTTTACCTATTCTATTCTATTATTATTATTATTATTATTATTATTATTATTATTATTATTATTAAATTGTTATAATACTGTTATTATTTATACCTTGCCCATATTACTACCTCTCCCTGTTTATTCACTTATTGAAGCAGTGGAGAAGGTTAAAGCAAAGCCATAGCTGGGGGGGGGGGTAGACTAGCCGGGTTTCACGCCCCAGTTGAAGCCACCAGAGGGGTACCAATGAGGCTCCCAGCCTGTGTGTGTGTGTGTGTGTGTGTGTGTGTGTGTGTGTGTGTGTGTGTAAAAAGTTGCGTAGGGTGGGGAGGTGCCAAACTAGGTCTTTGACCCAGGTGGAATAAAGCCGAGTTTCGACCCTGGGTTTGTCTACTCTGCTGAGATTTCATTGTTAAACGATACCTGTGAAATTGTGGATCTATTCTTCCCACTCTTACTAAAACAAAATGGCTGTCGCCTGATGTCCTGAGTGAACTGGGCATATGCAGGGGGAAAGGCATAAGCACAGCTCCCAACCAAGGAACTAATGTACTTCCGATGTGGGTGGGCTTGACTTAAGGAAGGAAAGTCTCTCTGCCTGTGTTTTTGTAGGTGGGGAAGACCTTGCTTTCCTATAATTCTGCTGAGTTAAAGACAAGGCAGACTGAGACCAACTGACTCCAAGGGAGGCAGGCAGGATTTGAGGGGGGGGCTCAAAATTGGGGGGGGCAGCCAGTTGCTCACCCCAAAGCCACCACGGGGACACGGAGCCTACATGAATGAAACAGGGAACTTACATGAATGGCAAGACTTCAGTTGACTTCTGCATATCCATGCACTTCTCCCAAAGGAAATCAAAAGGGTTTGCTTTTCCTTGTGAGCATAAACTTTACATTTTCTTTTGTGTTTCCTGTTCGCGACCTTCTGGGTGTCTCAAATTAAGGAGCAGGAAATGTTCAGATTGCTCGGGGATTATTTTCCTGTTTTTTAATACAGCACTGGATCCCTCTATTTAGCAATACATTCCATTGAAGCTATGGGTTTTCAGAAGCCTCTTTTTGTATACATAAAAATAAGCAAAGCCTTGACATACGACAAAGTCTGACCCGAGCGTATTCTTAAAATAAAAATTTAAGAAACACACCAAGTTAATGAACTCTCTTCAGCAAATCTAAGGGAATAAATTACGTGAAGGTGAGCCCACGTCTTCATTGCTGGGGGGTGCAACAAGGATGTCATTCAGTCTAAACACACAACGGCTTTTTTCCCTTTTCTTTTAAGCACAAAGGCAAAAATAAAAAAATAAAAAATCAAATCTGCAGAAGAAATTTATTCTGGAAGAAGTAAAGAGGATTCCACAAAAAGCCCCCGACCTCTCTCATCTGCCAAAAGAGACTTTTTGGCATGTGTGTATGCTTTAGTTCTTTTTTCTACGGGGTACAATGGGTTTTGGAAGCCAAGTTGGGGGGGGGAATATGAATAGGAAAAGCTGGAGGGAAAAGCTGGATCCTCACATCATGAGCAACTGTGGGGTAGAGGGAACAGCACATAAAGAGGGATTTCACCAAACACACAAAATTGACCCATTATTATATGTTGAAAGTGCTCTGCAATTCCTCCCTCTCCAAATAGGTTTTTTTTTTTTTTGTACACTTGGAATGAAATCCAGTTGGTGCCTTTGCACTCAGGGAAAGGATTTTGAAGCAGCAGGTGCCTCCACTAGTATCTGGTTCCCCCTCCAGGACCCAGGACACCTCCCCCCAAATAATTGGCCGGCCGTCCAGACAGGGTGGAAGGTGGTATGGGTGGGGCTGTAGGAGGAAGCGGAAATTGGGGGGAGGTGTATGCCTTTTTCTTTCATTAGTGGAGACTTATGCTGGGTCAGAAGGCCTCCTAGAAGTAGAGAGAACCAGGCCTTTCTAGGACTGGAGGGAAGCAAGTGACTCCCACCCGAAGAGCTCCAGCGCACTTTTTTCTTGCTATCTTCTGTTGCCCAATTTCTGATCGGTGCAAAACGGTTCCGTTTCCTTGGAATGAGGGGCAGCAGAGACTGTGGTGCACTTTCTACAAAGGGGAAAGGCTGTAGGTGCACAAGTTCTATTTTTTAAAAAAAAATTAAGATATTTTTATTCGTTTTACAAGATATAAAACATAAAACATAAATACAAAACAACAAACAAAACACAAACAATTCTTATATCAACTTCACATTTACCCTTTAACATCTTAGGGGGACTTCCCCCGACCTCCCTTTCCTGGGTTTCATTACAATTCTTCTTTATGCAGTTTCATAATTTGTCATAAATTCATTAACATATTTAAATTACCTGTTATTTTTTATCCAATATAATTTCTTTTAATCATTTATTAAAATCCCAATTACCCTATTTTGTACCAGAAACTTCTTGTTACTCCGCTAGAATTTCAAAAAACATTACAATATTTTTTTCAAATAAACTTCAAATTTCTTCCGATCTTCCTGCACCCTTTCCTCCCTCTGGTTGCGCAACCTTGCTGTCAGCTCGGCAAGTGTAGGTGCGCAAATTCTAAGCTCAGCATCCACCAGCCAATAGCGATATTGTAAATGCAGGAATTCCTAAACTGCTTCTGGGCTCAGGCCTAGCCTCCACTCCCACTTCATTGACCGCTTTATGTAATCCCATATTTGTGAATGCCTGTCGTTTCACCTCTACAAGAAAAAAAATGAAGCACTTGGGATTACAACTGCGGTAGGCGATGTTGTGAAGCCCTGCTCACTACACACGATAACATGAAGTTGATTTATATGGATTCAGACCATTGGTCCAGAAAGCTCAGTATTGTCCTCTACCGTTCTGGTAGCGACTCCTCAGAATTTCAGACAAGGTATATTCCCAGCCTGTCCTGGAGATGCTAGGAACTGAACCTGTGACCTTCAATTTAGCATGCGAAGGAGATGTTCTACCACTTCATCAACAGGTAGGCCACATGGAGGGTGCAATGTCTCAGTGTGCATGCCCCCTTGAAAACATGCCCCCTCCCCACACACCTGCACACACATAGTCACTCTGCCTTGCCAGGTGTTTTCCTTGTAATGATAATAAGACAGACAATGCGTTCTGTGTTTCTTTTCCTTCTGTTCTTCTGTGTCTAACAGGAAAGACGTTAACTATGCATGGAGCCAAGCCAAGGCCTCTCAAAGATGATGCCCATGTATTTCACAGCAACGTTCACGGTAGTTGTCAGGGAGTTTCATAGCAGTGCATTTGTCTGCAGAGCACCTGGTTGGAAAAGGCTGACACAGACTGAGCTAGATCTCCATCTAGCTCCATCTATTCAGAAAGGTCTGAATAGCTCTCGTGGCCTCTGTTTCTGTGGGTGGGTGGGTAAGCATGGCTGGAACAGCAGTCAAAAGTGACAAAGCGATGGTTTGAAAGCTGCATGCTATTTGAAATCTCAAAATGCAGCGCATTAAGGTTGCACTCCGATACACCACTTCGCCTGGGAGTAAGTCCCATTGAACTCAGTAGGGCTTACTTCTGAGAAGACGCATGCAGAATCGCCCTGTAAAGACCCCACACTGTTGCTTTCTTTCTACTTAGTTATGGATATGTATTAATATTGTTGTTTTGTTTACAGCTGCACTGTCAAGTCTGTATTGATGACACGAGTGGGGGGAAATGACACAGAACAAATTTCCAGGGAAATTGATAGGGTGATTATATTCTAAGTAAGCAAATGTTATGTAATACATTATGGTTGAGGCTATGAGATTTCTGCTGCCTGCAGAGCCCGCAATTAGTAGTACTGCTTTTGTGAACACCAGCCAGATTAATTTCATAATTGACATTTGGAGCACAAGAATTATGGGACTGGGTATTTGAATGTGTGTTGTTGTTTTTTTCTTCTTTTACTGGCATGGATAAATGCAGCTCTTTTTCAGCAGTGAGCCAGTGCTGACTTGCACCTATGGAGAATCTTACCATTGCCAGCTCATCCAGAATGCATTTCATCAGCCTTCACAAATAATGTAATACTTCAGTGCATAGTTCCCATATGTATAACTGGAAGTATCAGATGTGTCAAGTTTAATATATTTAAATTTGGCTTTTGAATATGTGTATGCTTAATTATAGGGACACGGGTGGTGCCGTGGGTTAAACCACAGAGCCTAGGGCTTGCTGATCAGAAGGTCGGCGGTTCGAATCCCCACGACGGGGTGAGCTCCCGTTGCTCGGTCCCAGCTCCTGCCCACCTAGCAGTTTGAAAGCACGTCAAAGTTCAAATAGATAAATAGGTACCACTCCGGCAGGAAGGTAAACGGCGTTTCCGTGCGCTGCTCTGGTTCTCCAGAAGTGGCTTTGTCATGCTGGCCACATGAGCTCCCATTGCTCGGTCCCAGCTCCTGCCCACCTAGCAGTTCGAAAGCACGTCAAAGTGCAAATAGATAAATAGGTACCGCTCATGGCCATTGTTTTCAATGGGTTGTATTCAACTAACTTCAATTTATAGCAGACCTATTGAAATTAATGGAACTAAATTCGTCATGGTCAGTCATTTCAATGGGTCTGCTCTGAGTAAAGATGAGTTGGACATAACCCAATGGGTCTACTCTTAGTAAGGCAAAGACTAAATAAACTCCCCAAGTTTACAGTATATTTTCTTCAATATACTCGGGCTCCATTTTTGGAGGTTTCTTCCCCTCACCATCATTGTTAGACCCAATTGTTCTTTTTTTTAAAAAAAAAAAAAAGAACAAACCCTGGTCTAATCCACGTGGCTGTATACTTTAATGCAGTAATTAAAAGAGAGAGTACATCTATAGGAGTGATTGGGAAGAAAACCCAGCAGTACACAGTTAGTGGTCAATGATTAGCTAAGACAAAAAGGCTGTTTTGGTAAGTGATAGCTGCACAAAGCGCCCCCCCCCCCGCCCTTTCCTTATAGCTTGCAAGTTTTAAGCTCCAGCAGAGCTGAGCACATGCTAAATGCTCGAGAGATCTTTCACCAGATATTCAGGGGCTATTTGATCCCGGATATCAGGTGCCTTCAACCTTACTTCCACTTCCTAGCTTTTCTGAAGCTTTCTGCAATTGTTTTCGTTAAGTCCCACATCTATCTGTTGTTCCCCGACAAAACTCAAACTCAATTTCATCAGGCCAAAAGCTGATGAAAAAAGAAGCACCCTTGCATGGCAAAGAATAAAGCATGCCTGGTTTCAGGGTTATTCATTCTCAGGGCTGCTAGCATCCTCTGAAGAAGAGAAATCCAAATATGCACTTCTTATTTGCCTTGATTAACTTACCGGTATTCCTTTAACTCATCCACTCTAATTCTGCCAATATAAAAATGCACCTCTGGTTCTCCACCCCACCCACCACTGACCTGTGAACAGGGCTCACCAGGAAAGCTCCAGAGCCTTGTGAACCTAGTCTAAGGTTACTGGACGTCCCCATTTCCCGGGGACAGTCCCCAGATTTATAAACCAGTCCCCTGACAAAATCCATCCCCTTCAACTGAAGTTGAAAAGTGCCCCTGGATTCATTGAAAAAAAAAATCTGGTAACCTTAACCTAGTCCACAAAAGGATATTCACTGCCAGCGTATTCAAGTGCTTTAACGCTTGCTATGCAACCCGGGGCTGCATGACTAGGATGGTAGGCTACAGAAGGAGGAAAGGCTTCTAGTTTCCACCACCATTCAGACATTTCAAGCCGTATACAGTACATGAAACAAATAAAAAAGTGCCAGTATAGCATCCAAAATCTTGCTTCCCTCAAGTTTGCACCATCAAGCTTCCCTGTAGCATTTCTACAAGGCATAGGGGGCAAACTTGTGGCCTTCCAGTTTATTATTATTATTATTATTATTATTATTATTATTATTATTATTATTAAAATTTGTATACTGCCCTTCATTCAAAGATCCCAGGGTGATTCATTGCCCATGTTGGCAGTGTTGTTTTTGCCGATTTCCCATTAAAAAAAAAAAAGCTCAGCAACTTTTCTGTCAGGATTTGAAATATGGCAACCCTAGTAGGGCTGATGGGAGTTAGAGTCCAACAGCATCTAGAGTGCCACGGGTTAGCCACCCTTGCTGTGAGAGAAACTAAACAGGGGCTGAAGTCTCATCCTGCACAACTGATCTCTTCTTCCACCAGCACCTGCCTTCTCATGAAAGTAGAGATGGAGAGAGGGACCTCAGTTCCAGCTTCTCAACGGCATAGGGAGCAGACGATGGAAATGGTGTGAGCCATTTCAAAATAATGAACAGAGAGTTGTCTGTTGTTGTTGTTTAGTTGTTTAGTCGTGTCTGACTCTTCGTGACCCCACGGACCAGAGCACTCTTGTCTTCCACTGCCTCCCGCAGTTTGGTCAAACTCAAGTTGGTAACTTCGAGAACACTGTCCAACCATCTCGTCCTCTGTCCTCCCCTTCTCCTTGTGCCCTCCATCTTTCCCAACCTCAGGGTCTTTTCCAGGGAGTCTTCTCTTCTCATGAGGTGGCCAAAGTATTGGAGCCTAAGCTTCAGGATCTGACCTTCCAGTGAGCACTCGGGGTTGATTTCCTTCAGAATGGATAGGTTTGATCTTCTTGCAGTCCATGGGACTCTCAAGAGTCTCCTCCAGCACCATAATTCAAAAGCATCAATTCTTCGGCGATCAGCCTTCTTTATGGTCCAGCTCTCACTTCCATTACATCACTACTGGGAAAACCATAGCTTTAACTATATGGACCTTTGCCGGCAAGGTGATGTCTCTGCTTTTTAAGATGCTGTCTAGGTTTGTCATTGCTTTTCTCCCAAGAAGCAGGGGTCTTTTAATTTCGTGGCTGCTGTCACCATCTGCAGTGATCATGGAGCCCAAGAAAGTAAAATCTCTCACTGCCTCCATTTCTTCCCCTTCTATTTGCCAGGAGGTGATGGGACCAGTGGCCATGATCTTAGTTTTTTTGAGAGTTGTCTAAAAGACTTCAAAGCATTGCCAATCGTCAGACAACATTTCCACATGTTGTCTCATGCTCCCCTTGCTTCAGTGTTAGGCTCACAGTTTTAAATAACTTGCAGGTCAGTTGTTTGGCTTTATTCTGTTTTGGGTCTGGAGTAATTCAAAGCATGGCAGCTTGTAAAATGAATGAGTAGCTTCCCATTCTCCCTGCCTCCTGGTGCCATTCATCCTGGAGGTGGTCAGAGGCTGGGTTTCCGTGTGTGTGTGTGTGTGTGTGTGTGTGTGTGTGTGTGTACAGACACCTGAGAAAATGGGAACACATCACTGTCTGCCTTTAAGGTAATAACGGAGGCAGTGTGTATTGCTGCGATCACCTCCTCATATACCCCTCCTTCCGCTGTCGGTAATGCAATGCAATGCAATGCTCAATTCAGCATACCTTGTCATTAGGGAAATCTTTTGGAAGAAGCTCAGTTTAAAAAAAAAAATGAATGGAGGGGAAAAGGCCATGGGAAAGGCAGCCACCATAATCATAAGCAACAACAAGATCCTTCAGGCAGCTGGGTGAGGTGGTGGCAGGCAGGAAGGCATTTAGCAAACTCAGTGTAGCTGTTGAGCTTTGTGTGGGAAGCTCACTTGTTCTTGCTGCAGCTGGTCCTCCTCCTCCTCAGTGGCTGCCTAGGAAGTTTTATCTACTGATCAACATTGTGTGCCAGAGGGCTGGTGGGACACCCCTGATTTGGCTTTCCCTGAAGCCTGCAAAGTTATGGCAGAAGGGCACAAAGAGAGGAAGGCGATATCAGCAACATCAGTTCCAGGGAGGGCCTGCACAGCGCAGGCCTTTCTCTCCTTCTTAACCTTTGTCTTGCAGCCATGGCTGCCTGCTTGCATTAATTACCTCTCACTCCCCAAACACATCCATTTAGAGCTATCTTTAGGGTTCAGAGTGCAGAAACCAACTGACCAGGGATGAAACCAATTAACAAGTAGGTTATGTGAAATTAACAAACTCCCTCTTTAACCAGCTGCCCACAACGGGTTTGTTTAATGCCAACATAAAGTTAGTGTGGAGCACATTTGCGCAAGAATAAATCCTTCACAGTTCCATTCTGTTTCCCTTAAAAAAAACAACCCCATTTCCTTCTTGCATACGTTAATTTTTATTATCTTCCCCAAATTTATTTCTGGCAGTATAGGTAAAGTTCAAGGAAGCACCAGAAATCACTTTTGAATTTTGTGGCTGTGGTAAATGAATTCAGAGATAAATTGGGAAAGCAGGGCATGCCACAGGGCTGGGGTCCTCCTGTTATATACCTGCTGGGATTGACAAGGCATCTGACCCTTACCTGAATCTCATAGCTCTCCTGACAGGTGATTTGGTCTGCAACCACAGTGTGGAAATAAAGGAGGAGATTGCCCACCAGATACTAGGCACTCTATTATTCAAATTAGGCCCCAGTGTTTTTTCTTACAATCCCCTTCTCAATGAATTAATCAATTTTAATCTAGCATGTAAATTCTCAAAACTTTATTATTTGTTAATTCAAGCAACTACTGCTCTCACTTCATTACAAACAGTATTTCTACCTACAACACACTTGAGCAAACCTGCTCCTCTTCCTTTCACAGATATTTTGTTTCCATTTGCAACTGTAGCTGTCTCTGATGAGTTATCATTTAACTCTTTGGGGAAATAATTAGCATCACACGTCATGTGCATGGAAGTTGCCGAACCAATTAACCAATTAGAAGGATTACTGTTAACAGCACCAGTTTTCCTATAACTTGATATTGCTGGATAGTTTTGATGAACTGCAAAAGCATTTTTAGTTTGCTTTCCGTTGCCACCCTGGAACTTTTCTTTATTAGTGCCACTTTGTTTTGTACGATTCCTTGCAAATGAAGGAAAACAACTTTTCTGCTTGTATATGTTAATAATATAATTTTGGTTACTGAGAACAAACAAGATTGTACAAACACAAGATTGGGTGCAGCCCTGGCCAAGACATAGGCATCCTGTGACAAAGGTGACCTCTGTGCTTGCTTGCTTGCTTGCTTGCTTGCTTGCTTGCTTGCTTGCTTAACAGCTGTTGGGAACTTCAAGGTCCCTGCTCTCCCTTCTTATGTCTTTATATTGGACCTGGAGACTCCAATAGAGAGCATTCCATGTCAAGAGGGAGGGCAAGTGGGCACCCAATCAAATGACAGGGCAGGAGCTACACGGAGCAGGGCCTTTTCACTGGTAGTGCCTCACTCTTCCCAGACCTGCTCTCTTTTCGCCTGTATTTTGGAGCTTTATAATTTAGGAAGACTTTGAAAGAACTGGTTGACAAGTCTTATCAGTTGCTGACGTATGAGTGGATTTTATTTGCTGCTATTCTGGGTTCCTGGTGCACCAGGGTTTACACCAGCGTAATAGAGTTGGCCAGGGTGCCAGAAGGGATACAATTTATGAGCTTTCTCCATTATCTGCACAGCAGGGGGTGTCCAGTCAACAGTGCAAAGGCTGAGCTGAAGTGTTCCCTGCTGGTTACCTGCTTTCAGCAATAGGGGTCGCTGTTTGGTAGTACCCGATTGGTTTGTTGTCAGATTCTAGAGCTCCCTATCGGTGGCTCTTGGGTAATTCACAAAATACAGAGTCCATTCATAAATCACAGTGTTCATTCATAAAGCAGTAACATAAATCTCCATTGTTCCAGTTACAGGTGGGTAGCCGTGTTGGTCTGCCATAGTCGAAACAAAATAGGAAATTCTTTCCAGTAGCACCTTAGAGACCAACTGAGTTTGTTCTTGGTATGAGCTTTCTGAAGAAGTGTGCATGCACACGAAAGCTCATATCTGAAGAAGTGTGCATGCACACGAAAGCTCATACCAAGAACAAACTCAGTTGGTCTCTAAGGTGCTACTGGAAAGAATTTCCTATTTTGTTTCGATAAATCTCCATTGCTACATATTGGGTGTGTATTTCAGCAGTTGAATGTACAGGTTTATGGCCATACTGTAGTGTAGTGCTTATGCGACTGTGAATAAAAGGTGGCTGGGCTCATTGTCCCAGGGTTTGGGGGGGCAGAGAGGTGACAAAACTGATTTCCAATAAGTTCCCCCCTTTATTTCCACAACAAGTCCTAGAATCTGTACTCTGAATAATGACACCAGGGACCTGGAAGGTGCAGGGCTTGTCAGTCCAACCCCTGCACAGTCTCATCAGGGCTGACCTTAAAGCAATTGGAGAAATTTGGCCAAAGTGAGCCCCACGCGCCGCTCCTAAGGGGCCCCCCGCACCAGGGCATTCTAGATGGATTTTCTTTATATCTATAAGATTTTGCAGACTTTGGCTGTGAACTGGGGCCCTACAAAAACAAAAACAAAAAAACTAAAGTTGGGCCCCGCTTATTCAAATTGAGCCCCACTGGCTAGCTCTGAGTCTCATAGTTGCTGGGCCTGAGTTGCCCTGTCCTCGCATGAAGTCTTGGGTTTGCAATTTTGGGAGAGGGGAGGTTGCCTGCTGGGGAGCGGGCAGGCTGGCGAGGCCCCCTAGATTTAGAGGCCCTAGGCTTCAGCCTACTTAGCCTATACATAAATCTGGCACTGGCGGGACCAATGGGAAACCTCTCAGGACTATGCTTTTTAGGCATAGGGCAAGTGGAAGTGTGGCCAACCCTTGGATACAACCTTTAATTTATAGTGAGAGTTAATGTTATGTAGAAGTTTAGAGACTGAAGTGTGAACCAGAAAATCCCTGCTTCGTACCTTCCCATCATCACCAAGGGCCAAACAAAACTAGATTGCCTGCTGTGGTCTTGCTAATTATCAAAATACAACTCTTCCAGATGATTCCATTTGCATATTTTAAAACCTGCATGTTACATGCAGAGATGCACTGAATGTCACATCTCATTTGGCCCTAACAGATGGGTCCTACTGTCCTTGCTATCCGTCACTGCAGTTTTATAACCAGACAACAAGACTAGCCTCTTGAAAATGTATTTTTAGCAGAGACAGGATGGTTACTTATCAGAAATGCTGTCATAGTAGGTTTCCTGCAGCGGGCTGGACTAAATGACCTTTGAGGTTCCTTCCACCGCTGTGGTTCCAATCCACTGTATCACGGAGACTGCATTTCTAATTATCATGGTAGACCTATCCCCCATAGCTAAGGTGCGTTTGACACCAGCTATATAAGTGGACATCCAGGCTATGAATTCCATAAACTAATTATGTTATTTGATAATAATTTGAGCTATTTATATACCACTTAATCACAGGGATTCCTAAGAAAGTGTTCAAAAAGCAAACAGTAGCTAAAATCAATTAAAATACAATGTCTAAGTCATTGTTTTTCTTATATACAGTATTTCCTTTTGCATTGTCCTGGAACTAGAGACAATCATATTGCATTGATTGGCTTCAGGTTCCAGCACATTGACAGGAAATTATTTTGCTCCCTTCACTCCCAACATGCAAATACTTTTTCCTCCACCCCCATAAGAGCACAGGGAACTGCTATATCAGAGTCTGTGTCCACCTAGCTCAGTACTCTGACTGGCAAGGGATCTCCCTGGATCTCAGTAGAGGTCTTCCACATCATCTGCTATTGATCGATTGAACAGGAGATGCTAGGATTGGGGGGGGGGGGTTGGGAGGTGCTACTTTACAAAAGGTAATCTAGTTCAAAGTATGATTTATAAATAAAGAATGGTAAGAAGTGAGAACAGGGGTCTTGAATTTGCCCATCCATGGTCAGTTAGAATGATAGAATTGTAGAGTTGGAAGGGACCCCAAAGGTCATCAAGTCCAACCTCCTGCGATGCAGGAATCTCAGCTAAAGCATCCACGACAGATGGCCATCCACCACATTAGCCCTTTAGCATATGGAGGGAGGCCTAGTACAGGTCACTTTGTCACAGTCCTCCCCAGTATGGGGGAGATAGATTGTATTCCTATTTAAATTATAGCAATCAAATTCTGAATCTATCCATATAAATCAGCTTATGCAGATTTTATGCAAATCTCTCTGTCCTCTGCTTTTGGCAATGTGCTAAGTGGGCAATCTACAGAAACTGAACCTGGCTGTTCTGCATGCAGAGCATGCTGTCTACTTCTGAGCTCTGACCCCTCTTGCTAGGTGTCTAATTCTTTAATATATTGCAGTTCACACATATTTTTAGTCTAGATAATGTGACCGATAGCCTCTTTCCCCCACAGCCCAGATAACCAAAGAACTCAACAGAAGTGGATCTGTTCTGTTCTCCTCTTCCATGGGATTTCACTGCCATCCACCTTACCCATCACAGCAGAGAAATGCCTGAAGGTGGTTTGTAGCGTAACTTAAAAGGTCACTGTAAGAAAGGCATTCAGCAGAATGAAGAAGGAGCAAGAGGAAACACGTGGTTCGAAAAATACAAGAGGCAGCAGTGGCCACTGAAAAACTGCAGTCTTGAAGAATGTAAATGAAGGAGAGAAGCTTAGCACGATGGCGTTCATTCAGCGAGAGGAGGGGAAATTTTTTGAAACAAAAATTAAAAATACCAGCTGGACAAAGGATTTACTAGTCAGGAAGGCGATTTTTCAAGCAGCGGCTCTCTGTACCTGACCTAGTTAACTGCTTAGTGGTGTTTAACTGCAGCAAAAAGCGCAAAACCCTGCTGCAAAACTTCCATCCCGCTGGCCTGCTAACAAGAGCAATTCTCACATAGCAGCCGCATCTATCCCAACAATGTAATTGGTCTGGCTCTCCCAGCTAGTCCCTGTTCCTGCTGTAGGCCCTTCGCCGCAAAGAGAAACCCCAGACATCCTAAGGGGCTTGGAGAGCAGGGCGGTCTGTGTGCCTGGATATGCCAGCACCCCGTGCTATGTTATCAGCAGCTACATGGTTAGCTAACTGCTGTGACTAAATGGATATCGGGGAGGACTGCAGGCGAGGGATGGAAAGTGGAAAGCGATGCCCTCCCAGAGCACGAGGCTTGATAATGCAGAATTGGCCACAACAATGTAACTTCGCAGACAGTGTGGCAGAAGGGCACTGGCTCTCTTGTTTGGGCATTTTGTTACCTGGAGCAAAATGTGCAGAGAAGGGAGATAATGAAGTACTTGACTAATTCAGTGCGATCCAGCTGGCTAAGCCAGAGGGGCTTTCAAAGCAGGAAAAGCTGAAAGAGAACTCACTGCTAGCCATTCTCCCTTGGTACCTGGGAAGCCAAAACAAAGAAACTGCAGAGATCAAAAAGCACAGCAATATCAATAAGGCGGGGGGGGGCGGGGAGAGAAACGGGGGTGGGGGGGTGGAGAGAACCACCAGAGAAAGATGTGGGAAGAAAACCGAGGGGGACTGTCTCTCCTGCTTAGCATTTTATCTGACTGAAGAACAAGAGTCTCCCTACTTTATTTTCCCAGTACTGAATTTTGAGCTGCTTGGCAGATAAATGTATTTACATAGCTCTCTCTTGATTTCCTTTTTGTTTTTGTTTTTTAGACAATGGAAGTCAATGTAAGGAATGTCTGAATTATTTGACTGCAAGATTTTGAAGAGGATTTTTAGAAAAATAAATAAAGACTGACTCATTGACACCAAGGAAGTGTGAATATTCCTTATAAGATTTTTTTTCTAATTTCCCCATCCCCCCCCCCAAATGTGTGTGTGTGTGTGTGTGTATCCCTAAATGTGTAGGTTCTTGAAAGAAAGAGGGATGGCGTTCTGTAACTGGGATTTTGGAGTGTTAATTTGGAAATGCTTAGTTCAGCAACAAAGAAAAGTGGAACTCATCAGTAAATCCATTGTGTGCTCTACTTATGAATTCACGTCTCCGGAAAAGAAAAGCAGGCATGGTGATGGGTCATAAGCAAAAAGAGTGCATGTTGAAGACTGGAGGGGGAAAGGGAGATTTGACCAGAGGCGTCACTCTGAACCTGGGATTTATCCTGGGTCTGAAGAGGAAGAAGGGGAGTTATTTATACTGAAAGAAAGAGAGGTGGTATTAGATAATGCTCAGCTGTTCCTGTTATTTATTTCCCTTTTCAGAATCTTGGGAAGATTTTAGAGCATCAACTCACTCAGCCCTTTTCTTATGCTGTCATAGGTTAGGAGAGGAATGGCCAGAGATGAGGGATGATGGGAGCTGCACATATCCCATACAATTAAACTGCTACACACAAGGACTTGTGGGAAGGGTAGTTTGTTAAGGGCGCTGGGAATTGTAGCTCTGTGAAGGGTAAACTACATTTCCCAGGAATCGGGGGGGGGGGGTTGAGGAACCATGGCTATTTAAAATTGGTCCACAGGACCTGATGTGGCCTGAGTGAGCACATCCCAAAGTTGAAGTACTGTAGTTTAAAATTCCTTCTTACCATTTTAACCCCTCCTTTGACAGTCAAATGAAATTAACTTTCCTTACCCCAAGACCTCAGTCCAGGCAGGTGTAAACTGTACCCGTTAACCTCCATTTCTCTCCCTGATCTTGTCATTGGTCTGTCTCTCTCGTGCATACGCACACTGCTTTCCCTCCCTGTGCCTTTTTAAAAGCATAATGTGTCCTGAATTCTGTCCTGGAGCCCCTCACCCCCCCCCATTTTATTTTAAGGGGCAAACATTTTTTTCTGGCAAGTAGTGGTAAGGGGCTTCTTCTGCACACTGACATCAGACTTGCAGGATCACCATCACTCCAGAAAGAAAATTCTTTCCAGTAGCACCTTAGAGACCAACTGAGTTTGTTCTTGGTATGAGCTTTCGTGTGCATGCACACTTCTTCAGATACGTATCTGAAGAACTCAGTTGGTCTCTAAGGTGCTACTGGAAAGAATTTTCTATTTTGTTCCAGAAAGAAAGATCAGCTTTCAAATGCACACAGCTGAGCTTTACTATGAATTGAACAAGGCTACAGTTCTCAAGTCAGACTGAAGCTGACTTGCGGGGGGACACATCAAACTGTAGTATTTCACAAGAAACTGCAGGTCACTTTTGGATTGTGGCTAACGTTTCGTGTGTGTGTGTGTGTGTGTGTGTGTGTGATTTCAAAAACCAGTGGTGGGAACACACTGAAGCCAGTGTAAAGGATAACGCGAGGTTAAGGAACAGGCTTGCCCCTGGCACCACTGCGCATACCTGTACTCAGTGTACAAATATGGACATCAGAAATGTACAAAGAAAAACTCCAGCCTGTCGAAGGGTCTGCAATAAAACCAACTGTAGCAAATGCAAAGCCTCCCATTGACTTGTGTGGGCTTTGAATCCGGCAGCAAGTGGCTAAGGGAGGGATTTCCTGACGATGGAGGTCCACGACTGTAGCATTTAGATAAAAATATTAGCTGCAGAATTCTGCTAAATTAATCCGGCTCCTTTTGATTATTGATGTCCTACTGTTTCCTGCCTGAAACAATATACACGAAGCATCAGTCATTTTATAAATTATTCATTCACAGTTATTTTGGCAGCACTGTCTTTCCATTTATCAACTGATAAATGTATGGGAGATAAGGAGGGTAATTTTGTAGCCTCCTGACATTTACCTTTGACATGATTTCCATATTAAATAAGGTAAAATACTAATGATTTCTCTCCATCACCACCAACATTCCAAATTCAGCAGCTCAGAATAGCTCAATAAACTCCTCAGCCTTCCTGAGCCAAAGCAACTCCACAGCCCAGCCTGCAAATGCCTTTGAAAAAGACCCAGCCTCGGGCCTCTGACTTCAGGCTTATGGGATCTACTTTGTTTTTACTCTGAGCTCCACCAGTAGGGGAGGGACCAGATGGTGTCTTGGGTGGGATCCAATTTAAGTCCTGCACCCCGTCAGCCTGGAACAGATTGTATATAAAAGTGCAAATCTGCATCTGAGTTCCTACATAACACAAAATCACCCAAAAGAGATGCAGAAAGGCTAGTTCAAAGGCAACTGGTTAATATTCCTATTTTACAGAAGTGTAACACTGAGGGGTAAGTGATTAGTCAATCCACTTTCATTTGTCAAGTTTACTTACAGGGCTTTTTCCAAGCAATCAGAGACTGTGCCTGCATGAAGCCCGCCACTGCTCTGCCTGTTTCAGCCCCCCACTGGTTCTGGGAGATTGGGGGAGGGAAGTATGTTGCAGGAGGAGGGGGAGACACCCATGCCTCTTCACCAGCTGGACTTCTCTCTTTCTCCTGGCCTCCCTCCTTCCCTGCTTCAGCTTCTGCCTCTGATTCTAGACATCTCTCTGCCACAGATTCTCCCAGCTCACTATGCCCTCTTCAGCTTCCAACACCTCCTCCTCCCAGTCTTCTTCCTCTTCTCCCTCTAACTCATCATTGTCCCATCACCACTCTCCAGGATCTGAGCCTTCTTCCCTTGCTGGTTCCCCCAGATGATTCATCCCATCATTCCTCTGCGTCCAACCAGTCCATGACAAGAATGTCCCAAAGCAGTCAAGAGAGTGGAGCAGGGTCAGTGAGAAATGTGGTCTAGGGTGGCTTTATGGCCTGGGCAGAGTCCAGAGGACCAGTTGAGGACTGCAGGGACCATATCCGATGTAGTCCTTTGTGCTCGAATTAACCAGCTGTAGGGCAGGTACCATATTTAAACAGGCAGGTCGGAAAGTCGTCACCGCAGGGCTAGCCTGTTCATGTAAAGAAAACCTTGCACTAATTTCCTCCTGTCTTGTCTGGCCACACCTGCCTTTCTATAAGTGCTAAGTGTCAGAGAGATGAAATTAGGTTGATGGCTCTGAGCATGCCATGTTGGAGAGATGGGTGTGTTTCATTATTTTCTTCTTTTTAAAGTGAGCTTCCTCTCGCTGGGCAGTTTGTTACATGCTCTCGCAGAGCAGCTCAAGTCGGCTGTCTCATGTTACGTGATGGATGTTGGAGTTGGAAAGGTCAATTAGTAATTGAGTTATGGTATGATTCCTTTTGATTAGTGCCAACAGGTTCATGTAGTCCACCCTTAAGATAACAGTGCAACAAAGGGGTCTTGTTCCTGCGACACCGAAATATAAACAGTCTTAAAATTCCCACTTCAAGCTGAATGAAGCAGGTGAGCAAATGTGATGAGTTATACCTTAAACAAATAGTTCCACATTAAGAATCAGTGCCATTCTTTTCTCTCACTTTTTTTTTGGGGGGGGGGATGAACATCAATTTCTTTTAAAACTGAAATCCTTCATCCTGTTATGCCCACTTATTCCAGTGAAACTAAGGACCACTTATATAGTATCTATGATGCTAGTATGTGTGCAGTGGGTGGGGGTGTATCCAGTTCCCACCCCATATATATATATATATACTCCAGAGATCTGTTCCAAAGAACTGGCTGCAGGAGCTCTGATTCATATGTATATCTCTAGGAAAAACCAACACGTCTTGTTCTCTGAAGAACCGAAGTTATATTAATAAATACTAATTTATTAATCACCTTCTATACAATCATCTCAAGGCAATGTACAAGAGAGAAAGAAAAAGAGCAGATTTATTTAAAACAAAACTAAAACCATACAAAATAGACACTCATGGCATAGACCTATTTATCCAGCTGTGAAAGCCTGTTGGAACAAAGATGACATCAATTGTTTCCAGAAAGTGCAGATAGGGGGCACCTGTCATATCTCCACAGGAGCGCTATTCCACAAAACCGGGCAGCCACACCAAAAGCCCTTCTCCGAGCTTCTGGAATCTTTGAAACTTGCAAGAGACAATCTCAGGCAGACCGCAGCAATCTACAGGGTGTGCAAGGGATAAGGTGGTCTCTCGGGTAACCTGGTGCTGAGCTGTATAGGGCTGTTTGTGCCAACGTCTTGAACTTGGCCCAGTAGCAGATTGGCAGCACCTAAAAATCTTGTAAGCAAGGTGTTCTGTGCTGGTGGTGGTTTGCCCCAATTGTCAGGATGCTGTCAGCGGCTCCCAGCTGGTTGCCCAGGAAAGTATAATGACAAGGAAAAGTTTCTTACCATCCTTTTTTATTTCAATCTTTACAGAGAGAGGCTATAGAACCCAGTCTCTAGAATAATGGCATTGTACTGAGTGAATCTCCACCACCCCCCATCTCTCCCACTTCCTCATTCGTCATTCTCATTGTTTCCTCTATGGCCGCTGCTGCATGCCCTCTGTCTTTGAGCTCTTTACTCTCCTACTTTTAAGGCTCGCCATGTTCTGGGAGATGGAGGGTCTGGAAGGCTTTCTAATGACAACGTGTCATCTGCGTATTGTTCTGGCTCTCCCATGGTTTCCCAGCTTTTCCCCTCATCTGCCTCTGAGTTGCTACCTCCCTCAAACCCTTGTTGTAAATTTATACTGTCTTCCTCTTCCTCCTCCCTGGAAGGCTCAGGATGGGGAGGCGGTCTCCACCATTCGTCCTCTGCCCAGTCTCTGACAACTATCAAGCAACTTGGCCACTGCATTCTGCAACAGTTGCAGCCACCAGATAAACCCCAATGGTACAGAGTACATTGAGCATACAGTGCAGTTGGCAGAAGAGCTTCCATATTCATCAAACGAGAGAGCAGGCCTGTTGTGAATCAACTCTCCCATTTAGCCTGGTATGGGAATCTGAGGCACGACATCTCTGTAATATGCAAATTGTATGTAGCATTTTGATGTCTGACATACTGAAATTAAACCAAATTGGAGGAGGGAAAAGCAATGTGTGTAATAAAGCTACCTTTATGGCCTCAAGCTGTAGATAAATTGTGGTCTGTGGTAGTTAAACAACAGCTGTTTGAGTTTAAAACAAAATTATGATAAGGCTCCCCAGAAGATAACACCTCTCGAGGTAACCGCATTTACCTAAATGCATCTGCTATATGCAAACACTGTTGTCTTTAGACTGTTTATTGTGGTAGTTTATTCCTCCTTCTCTCCCCTCCCCCCGCCTTTCACCTGCCCACTTTCAAGTTTGCCACTGAAAATAAATGTAATAAATCTTCCACAGCAAAGTGGAAAGCGTCACATGGGAAGGGGGGTTTGGTGCATGCAGCCCCTCTGGGTTCTCTCCCTGGGACAAACTGCCTGCTCCAATTGTCCACAGGTGGAAACGGCTTGCGATCCCTCTGTGCTTGTAAGTATCAGGAATTAAACAACTGAAAAAAGCAAATTGTAATGGTTAAAGGAAGCCAACAGTAGAACTAACACATCTTGGTGGGGTGCACACATTCAGATCCAGTGATCTTTTATATCCTTTGTGAACAGTAGTCCTATAAGAGCTTCACACCCAATAACATTCAGACTATATATATATATATATATATATATATATATACACACACATACATACACACACACACATCCTACCTTTATTGCATGGCGTTTTAGGTGTGTGTGTGTGTGTGTTTTATTGCAGAAATGTCACTAGCCACCCATAGAGAATTTCCAAAAGTACACCAACCGAGTGAAAACATTTCAATGCTTTCTGAGCGAAACTTCAGGATCAGTCATTTTTGAATGGCATTTTTATTTCATTTGCATAGCAACATGGATTTTACCTTTATTATTGACTGGGGGTGGAATTTGATTCAATTCACATTTAATGGCAAATCTATTGATTCTGTATTGGATTGTGGTCATTAAAGAGAGAACATTTTGTTGCTAGTTTGCAATTAGCTCCGTTCGCCCCTGACACAAAAAAATGTGGAGCTGCTTTTTTTGCCAAAGTTTTTGAACTATTTTTAATTAAATTTGCCAAAATCTACACTGCCAAAATTGGCTGCCATTCGTCTGGATTTTCCCAGACATTTCAGTGAGTTCCACACAGACATATGGCAACCCTATATTATGGGCTATGTGGGAGAGTGTTTTTTCCTCAAGGAGGAAGACTGTGCTATGTGAAAATGTAAGGGGTGATCTCAAAGTTTTTTATGGGCTCCGCTTCCTAAAGTGTAAGCAGCCATTGTCTCTGTGGCAGACAGATCCATGCTGGGGGGGGGGGAAACAGCAAAAAGTGTACATGTATTTGCACAAATAAACAGGGCACAGGGATGCTCCTCTTTAGGAATTTGCAGTGCTCTCCTTTCATGTTTTGCTGCAACTTTCAAGATATTCTAAATCAGGTATCTTCAACCCAGAACCCACTTTTAACCCAAACACACATTTGGAAACCCCTTTCTTCATATTTTTTTTCAATCTATTTGCATGGTGGTAGTGCTCCTATTGCGACTCACCTTGGATCAGGCCATGCCCCACTAGTGGGTCCCAATCCCCCAGTTGAAGGCCAGTGTTCTAAAGCTCAGAATGTGATGCACTTTGCAAAACAAAAAAAACCCCAAAACACTGTGCCATTTCTGCAGGCCTGTCATTATTATCTCCAGTTCACTAGTTTCTGGAACTAGTTTCTGCTTTTCACCATGCCCATACAATGACCATGTGAGCTCCTTAACAAAGGACAATCCTCTGTTCGAAGGGCTACTCAGTCTGTCCAATTTTAAGAGGGAGACTCTTAAGAAGGAAAAGTGGGGGTCTTGATGTTGCCCACCAACACTTATCACTTGGAGAGCAGACTAAGCAGGCACACAAGCCATAAGGAGATTCAATTACCAAGCTCCACCAGCGGAAAGCCATGCAAGGGCTTTTGCTAGTGCAACAGGGCTTACCCCGCCTTTCTTCCCGCTTGCCCCCCAAACTGACATGGAGGCAGGTGGTCAGGAGAACTCCCAGAACAGCACTCAGGGCAGATTGTTCCATCAGGCAAGCAGAAATGTTTGCACTGACAGAGCAATCTGCTTAGTGCTGTGTTGAGTCCTTCCCACAGTCTCACCCTACTGTGTTATAATTCAATTTAAATTATATAAATCATTTCTAGAATTGCACTGATCTGTGTCCACTTTTGCCCTCTCTCTCTCTCTTTTTTTTTTTTTTAGCAATGCAGAAGTTGCCACCCTGTTATTTGATTTAACTCCTCTCCCGGACCTAATGTATACATTACTGGGACTATGCAGTGGCATATGCTTTTAAAACAAAACAACAACCTCCCCTCTATAGGTTAGGCCCCTATAGGCCCCCTTGAATTTGTGGTTGTATCATTTTTTTTATGCCAGTGCTTATGGCCTTTCTCTCCCTGTCAATTCAGTCATTAGAACAACACGATTTGTGAGGGACTGAGGTGATATGGAGAGGGGAACCAAGGAATTGTTGCTTGGGGGCCGCACTATTATGAACTGAGCTTTATGGTGGGTACAGACCAATGTTGTTCAGTCGTTCAGTCGTGTCCAACTGTTGTTCATTCGTTCAGTCGTGTCCGACTGTTGTTCAGTCGTTCAGTCGTGTCCAACTGTTGTTCAGTCGTTCAGTCGTGTTGTTCAGTCGTTCAGTCGTGTCCGACAGACCAATACAGGTATAAAATAATGTTAAATTGAGGTAAACTGTTTGTTCTGAATGTGGCTTGTGTAATTTTTCACACTCTGAAGGCCTGCTATTGCCATTTTCCACCCCACCCCCAAAACTGCTGCTACTACTATGAATAATTAGATGCATTACTGAATATGCAGCATGTCTTTCCAGAGATTTCTAAGATTCGCAGGCAGCTTTCACTGACAAGTTACTGACAAGCCTTCAGCCGCTTCTGCTGGGGTTCCCATGCAGGTGTGAGACAGTCCAAAAACACCTGCGTGCACCACCTTTCCCTCAGAAACGCCGGAGCTCCGCAATGCCAATTCATCATCCAAAGAAACATTAATATTTTACTTCAGATACCAAGTGCGCTCGTTCAAACTTTTATCTAAAAAACATTCTTTATCATCTTTTCATTAAGTTCTCAAGAGCTAATGGTTTCTGAGTTCCCCCGGTAAGGATGATGTTCTGAATAATGAAAGCTCATTATTTCTCCACAGAATGCTTGTTAATTCAAATGATGATATTAAAACTATAGTAGCCTTTAGCGCTGGGGTGATTTCTAGCATACTTTATCATGTATCAATATATACTCTGTTTGTCAAAACTGCCCTGGGCTGGGGCTGACATTCTCTCTGGAGGAGTCTAGTGCTTCAAGAGGCACTGAATACACCAAGGTGACAACTCGCAGAGTCTGCGCCTCTAGGAAATGGAAAGATGAAACTTGAAGTGCCATTCGTCCCCCCCTTGATTTCCTTATTAGTATTCATAAAGAGACAGTATCCTCTTTTTCTAGTCCTTACAGGCCTGCCTTTTGAATAGAATGAAAGGGTGGGGGCTTTTTTCCTTAATGGTAATGACGGTGAGGAGCTGTCTACTACACAGTGTCACAGACACATACTCCACTTATAAACCATCTGTGTTTTTCTGGATTGATCAACAGATCTAAAATAAATGCCTGCTATGAGCTTAGGCATTTCCCAAGTAAGAAACAATGTTAAATATTAGCCAAAAATGATTTGACTGATTTGTTGATGTTCAAATTAGCTGTAGTGCTACACACACACACATATGCACAGACTCCATTCCTTTCCCTTACTCTTATGGGTAGATTCCCCACCAGTAATTCAGCTGCAGGAACCCTGACATCCATGCCCTCCTTTCCACTCCGATCAACAAGACACTTGAAATCTTGTCTCCTCTTTGCTTTTTTCTCTCTCCATTGCCATCCTTCCCACTCCACACCTTAAGGAAGATCTCAGCAACAAGCTGAAGCATACCCAAAACAATTCCCGCAATGAAATAACTAATTTTAAAAAGGGACTCTTGAAAGCCTTATAAATCTCCTGCACAGAGCCAGCCTTAAGCATGGATAAATTGAACCCTTGCCCTGGGTGCCAACCTGAAGGGGGTGCCATGCTAAGCGCTCGATGTTTGTTGAGTGTACAGTAAACTAGGGTTCTATTATTGAGAGGTAGTTCTGACATTTTCATGGACACTGGGCATTGCTGGGAAAACCTGGGAGCAATAGGGCCCAGTCCACTTTCGCAATCCTGCACAAGGCATGCAACTTGGCAGCACCGCAAAACTGAGCCAGGGTGGGGCAGAGAGTGAAAGCACTTGTCACTCAGGAGCACGATCGTCCCACAGCATTCCCTGCATCTCATGTAGTTGGACCCTGTAATCAGGGTAAGTTCTCAGGAGATGTGAGCCCCTGAAAATGGAGAGAATAATTTGGACTTCAAAAATCCATGCTAAGGCGATGCCTTTCTTTCCTCAACCAAAACATCACGAAAACGCGTGCAAGCTTTTATTAAATTTCTGAGGATCACAGTGCGGTTTGCAATATAAAAAGCACAGAAATGAATGCCATAGTAACAAACAAAAACAATAAACCCACCAAACAGTCAAACCTGGTAGTCACACCTGGAGGACCAAAGGTTCTCCGTCCCTGATTTCCTGAAATAAATATATACTGGCCAAGGGCTACAATGACAACAGAAGGCCAGAGAGGAGGAGAATGTGATAGTTAAAGTGGGGGAGATGAGCAAAGCAAGAACCAGGGTTTTCATTGAGAAGTAAGAGGGAAATATGCACCGCTGAGGAATTTTGCAGGTATAGACACTTGCTTAATGACACGGACAGGTAATTATATCTAACTTGTTGATGGTTCATTTTTTGTATGCACTGTGCATGCTTTGAATAGAAGAGATACCGGTAATTTACCAATAAACCAATTATCTTTGCTGGCACAGAAAACATTATTGTCCTCCTCCAGTCTTATTATTGTTAAAATGTGTGCAGGGCAAAATCCAGCGCCTCTATTCCCTGTTACATGTCCAGCTTAGCTGGACAATATTTATGAGGTGAAATTTGCAGCAGAATTGCAAGTGTACCAAATTTCAACTTTCTGTCTATTGTGGAAGGATCTAAAGCACTTTGAGCCACACACACAGCTATGTGTGTGTGATATTTGTGTGAATAGAGAGAGGTGGGGGAGCATCTGAGTTCGAAAGCTTCTCAAGCGTTCTCAATTCCCCTTGTTCAGGGGTGTAAAATATGAGCAACTTTAACAGAACACCACCTACTCTTCCTGTTCCCCAGAAGGAAATGTAATTGTGAAAACCAAGTCAACCCCAGTGCTGCCAAGAGCAGACAGGCCAACACACCAGAGCATTCATGTACGCTATAACACAAATTTCTCTACCGTTGTCTTGTAATTATCTCTCCCATGAAACATTTTTGCTAGAGCATTATGCCCACAGGCAGAATGATAAGAATATGGTGAGCTTTTTTTATTATTAAAAAAAAATCTTTTCCCTCAGTATTTCTTCAGCATAACAATGATGAAATATTAATGGGTATTAAAACATCTCATAGGTCAGCAGTCTAATACTTCTTCAGCTTTTTCCCCCTTTTCTTTTCTTCAAGTGTGAAGACATTTTCTTATTAAATGAAAAGGGGCCTGAGCATTTATTTTATTTTATTTATTATCACAGTAACACCCTCCCTTTCCTCCAAGGAGTTCAAATCAGTCACGCCCTTCCATAGACACATCAAATCTGTGAGGTAGATTAGACTGAAACACCCTGGCACACTTCTAAAGCAAGGGTGAGGAACTTTGGGTCTTCCAAACGTTGCCAGTCTACAGCTCCCTTCATCTCTGATTATTGCATATGCTGGCTATGGGGGACAATGAGAACTGGAATCCAACAACATCTGGAGGGCCCCATCCACGTTCTGTACCATAGGGAGACAATTTGGATTCATAGCCATTTTCCTTTCATATGTGAATGTCCCTGTTTTAGAATCCCTCATTCAGGGTTTCCGTTTAACCGAAATTTACCTCAGTGGGGCCTCAGAACGTAGGTGCCAACTCCTTAGGGCTGAGGTGTTTTCAGCCCCCTCCATATTGTTTAGCAGCCCCCCAATATTGAGGGGGGCTGAGGAGGCCAAGCCAAACGTGGTGCAGCATCAGTGGCAGGCTCCTCCTGAGCACAAGAGAGGAGGAGCCACGGCCATTGATGCTACATGGTACTGGGCTAGGCTTCAGCCTCCTCCTGACGAAGCATGCGCATCACTCATGTGGCATCACAGATGCGCACATGACGTCATGCGAGTGACACGGCACTGTACGTCCTGTCCCTGTCCCCCAAGCTTGGGCCCGAGCTGGCGTCTCTGCCTCAGAACATGTTTTCTGTGGTGAGGCGTAACCTCAAAAAAGGCATTTTGATATTTATAGAAAGGTGTGGCCACAACCAGCTCTCTTACAGAAGTGCTAAAGCTATTCATGTGCAGAGAATAAGGCTTCCATACAATTTTCAGCCCTTGTGCCTTAAAAAAAAAATCATAAAATTTATACACCGCTTGATTGTTTAAAACAAAAAACAAAAAACCACCCCCAAAGCAGGTCACCAAAAGACAAAACAAGAAAATCATGGGGGGGGGGGTCACAACAAAACATAAAAACATTGAAATATTAAAACAGATTAAAATTACCTCCACTTTCTAAACATCTGGGTAGGCTTATCTAAACAAGAATGTTTTCAGCAGGTGCCAAGGAGTGCACAGTGAAGGTGCCCTTCTTTATCTGAAGAAGCATTTAGGACCTCTCAGACAAAGGTATTTTATTTTAAAAAAATATTAACGGAAGCAAGAATGACAAGTGCCAGAAAAATGGAAGGAATTAAATGGTCATTTAAAATCAGAATGGTAAAATCAAGAATTTTAGTCTATTGCCACAATTGGGGGGGGGGGGAGAGAGACTGACAAAAAGGAATAAAAGGCAGAAATAATCCAAAGATCACAGTGGACAGATTTCAAGCAACTCAGTTACAAAGCGAAAGCTAGCTTGGAGAAATATTTTAGAGAACCATGCTCAAGGAAATGAGAAATCAAACAAAACCCACAATCCTGTACACACTTAGCTGAGAATAAATTCCATTAAATTCAGTGTGGTTAACTTCTGAGAAAACATGAACAGGATTGTGCTATAAAATACTGTTTAGATAGATTTGCAGAAATGCAGTGGTCTTGTCGATTTGCACCCAAATATCAGATAAACTTGGCAAAATGTTATAGAAACCTGGGGTAAATGCAGATCGCAGTCTTTGAAATCCCCATCCCTATTGATTATATGAGAGCTTCAGCTTTAGTTGAATGAATAGTCACTGGCTCATGTCGATGTGTTATAGGACGGCTATAAACATTCCAACTGCACAGAACTACTTTTAAAACTGCCTCTTCGAATTGCCAAGGAACAGATGGCGCAGTGTAGGGTTGGTGGGAACGAGTTCAGCAGAGAAGGGAGCAGGCAGCTCTGTTGGTCAAGCATGTGTGGAAATGTGTGTTTATGACGCTGGCATGTGAGTGGCATGTCTGAGAAGCATGTTCATATGAGTATTGCTTGTGAGTGTGCATCCTTAAAAGTAAAAAAGGGAGTTTACAGAGAAGGTATACACAGAAAAACACAATCAACAGCATTTTGTGTGGGTCTCCACGTGTAACTACAAATTGCCAAAACTTATATAAATATATATATTAAATCTAGGTTTTTGTTTTGTTTTGTTTTGTTTTGTTTTTACAGCTACACAACTGTTAAGTCCTTCACCACTCCCTTAGGCTGAAGTCAAAGGTCTTTAAGTGCCAATACATCACAGCTGCTTCTGTGATAGATACTGGTTCTGTGGTATGATGTACCAGTTTAACTGGTTCTACACACCCTGAGAAAAAATGACAGCTTTTCATTGCAAGCTGTTCTGTTCACAAAGCAGTAGCAGCCAGCTCCAACGCATGCCCAAACCTGTCTGCCTCCCAAAAATGGCAAGGAATATCAGCTCTTAGCTCTCAACTTTCTGGGGGAGACCTCTGTTTCCATCACAGCTCAAGCAGCTCCCTGGTGGAACTTCATCATTCTTGAGCAAAAGTTAATGGCCTGTTAGCTTCACAACTGTGTCTATATTGAGAATATGCTTGTGTGTGTGTGTGTGTGTGTGTGTGTGTGTGTGAGAGAGAGAGAGAGAGAGAGAGAGAGAGAGAGAGAGAGAGAGAGAGAGATTTAGCTTTGGTAACAATAAAATGTCCAGAGCCCTGGGGCTGGGTCAGTTTGTTACAGTATCAGTGGGTAAGAAAATGAGCTCTTTTTCTTAGAATGTGCTCTACATTTCATGCCTCTTCCTTTCCTTTCCTTTCCTTTCCTTTCCTTTCCTTTCCTTTCCTTTCCTTTCCTTTCCTTTCCTTTCCTTTCCTTTTGCAAATGTGGAAGAGGCAGAAGGCAAAACAGGAAAGGAGAGGGAAGCGTACATAAATTTAGATAAGCAAAGCTTAGATTACAGACCCTCCAAGTATCCCTATTTTCCATGGACAGTCCTCGATTTACAGAAGCTGCCCCAGTTTCTGATTTGATCCCGTAATCTCCTGCTTTTATTTAGGATGGCCCAATTTTCATCGGAGAAATATTTGAGGGTATGAGATTGTCGTGAAGCACAAACATAATGTGTTTTACCACCTCTGGCCAGTGATCAATATAACTGAGTTCTGTGTACTCTTCAAGGTCTCAGGCCCAGATCTTTTCCTGTCCTTTTAAGATTCCCAATAAAACTGGTTGAAGGTAGAATCTTTTACATGCAAAGCAGATTCTCTCCCACTGAGCTATGGATTGAATATGTTTTCTTTTCTTGAATATGGGGTGAGCTTCTGAGTTAGCAGAAGATTAATAATGATGGGTTTGTAGAAGTTGCAAAAGAATAAAAACAAAATAATCCTAAGTGATCTCCGAACATGAGGAAATGGCTAATCATAATCAGTGAGTTCACAGAAGAATTCTTCCAATATGCCTCAAAGCTGACTGAAGAGAAAAGTTTGAAGACGAAAGTCACCATCCAGAGTGTGTATTGAAAGGATCCTTGGGAGTTCAGCATGAAAGTTTTGTGAAGTTTAGTCAAATGAAGGCCCAGAGGACTGTGCACAATATTTAAAGTCATTAGCAGAAAATCAGGGAAAGCCAAGTCAAACGAACCATGAAATAAAGGCTCCTTGGAGGAGAATATGCAACACTATCACCCAGAGAGATTGTTATGGGGGTGGGGGGGGAGGCAAAGCAACTGACTGCGTTGTCAAGTGCTGAAGGAATTGATCTATAGAGACTCTCGACTAGGACATCAAACCATAGTCCAAGGACAGTATATATTAGAAGAGCACTGAATGTTTACGGCTTTCAAGTTTTGCATTTATGTTTCAGATGATGAATTGCTTTCTCTTGGATCTGTAATCTAGGTATAGGGGGGCGGGGGGCTATTTGACACAGCCGCCCAGCCAAAGTTAAGGACCCCAGCATGGATTTTAAAAGGAAAGATTTAGGCAGCAATGCATTTCACATGGGGCTTATATCTGTGCATGGGGCTACACTATTAAACATGTCATTAGGAATGTAAAAAGCTTCCTCATCCTGAGTCAGACCATTGGCCCACCTACCTCAGCCTTATCTTCACTTACTGCCAGCAGCTCTCCAGATTTCAGGCAGGAGATATTCCCAGCCTCACCTAGAGATGCCAGGGAATTTTACGTGAGCTTTGGGAATTCAAAGCGCTTCAGTTTTGCAGATTGCGCTCATGGGGTAACAAAAGTGTTAAAATTGCTGTTTTTCATTCTCTCCCTGATAATATTAGATGTGGATGGAGTTATTGGTGGTTTCTGCCTTCTTTGTGACTGAATTCTGTATTAGAGTGGGAACATGTGGCTAAACACACTGCTGATGTCTTCGCAGTCATCCCCTACTTAGAATTTTGGTTCTTTGGAGAGTTGTGTGTTATGCGTGTGTTCAGATGACAACGTTTCTGTAATGGATAATAAACAGTTACAACTTTAAATGCACACTATTTAGGTTGCCTATCAGTGTAAGGAAGTGTTTGGGAAATTGAATATACAGAATTCAGCACAAGTGCTATTCTTTTCAAAACATTCAGGGGTTGTTCCCTGAAATGCCTGAAGCATCACATCTGGAGCTAGAAAATATATTTAGTTTCTAGAAGGTAACAAAATATACATAAGATGAGACTATCATGCAAAACACATAATTGTTTCTGAATGTGCACAAGGACAAATGCATGTGCAGCCCACCATACATTGTGCTTTCAACTGCACTTTTATTTTCTGACTTCTTCCAAAATATCATGTGCATGGTGACGTTCTCTTTAACGGTCTTATTTCCAGCAATTAAATGTATTTCTCAATTAGCCCATCTCTTGACGATAAAATGATCCATTGTCACCAGCCATCCTGTGGGTTGAAATGCTGGCCACCTTTTTGTTTTGTTTTATTGCTTTGGAAATGTGGGTGTCCACCTTGACCTGATCTTGACTGGGGACAGGGGCTGTGACATTTACTTGCTTTCCTTTGCTCTCATCTAGATCTATTCAAGCTTCTGTATTTGTCAAAACATTGCTATTTCTCCTGCACCTTGTACTTGAAAAAAAGAAACTCAGGACCCCAATAACTTCTGAAATGCCTTTCCCAATACAAATCTGCCTGGACCCGTAGATTTTATTTTGCAAACCCTTCTCCAGGACCCCCTTTGAGGAAGCCTGAGAGTAGTGACAAGGGAGAGGTCCTTTTCAGTTGTGGCTCCCCATGTGAGGAATGCTCCCCCCAGTTAGGTCTGTCTGGAACCTTCACTGAAATCTTTTCGGTGCCCTTACCTTTTCCTCTAGGCCCTTTGACAGACGGATATTATATTGTTTCACCACTAGTATACTGCCAAAGTTTCCTGTGATTATTATGGGGATTGATTTGTTTTTATGATATAATTTAGTATTTATATTAATTTTCTGTAAATGTGTTGTAAGTCACTTAGAGAACTTTAGGTAGCAAGCAACTAACTACTAACTAACTAACTAATAATGGGCTCACAAACACAGCTTTTTCACCAGGAGGTGACTTTTTGTGCCACCATATGGCAGAGCTTCTGAATACCAGTTTCTAGAAACCATAGGAGGGGAGAAGTCCTGCTTCCCACAAGCATCTGGTTGGCTACTGTGAGAACAGGATGCTGGACTAGATGGGCCATTGGCCAAATCCAGCAAGCTGTTCTTGAATTCTTACGGAGTCCAACAACATCTGGACGACCTCAGGCTCCCCATCCTTGCTGTACAATATATTAGCTGCCCCCCCAAAAAAAATTAAAGCCTCAGATAGGTGATGTGCAAGCAGGGCCTTGCTAGTGGAAAAGTTTGTTTTTTAATACACTGCTTGTCAGTCTGTGGAGTTGGCTGTCAAGCTGGTATCCCTGAGGTAAAGAGAGTTTACCTCAGAGAGCTATGTATGCAGCTCTTGTTTCTCCAAATCAAGCAACTGCAAGTATGGTCACTGGTTGAGTCTTAAGAGTTTGACCATAAATTCCTGAGGAGAGGAAAGCCTGGCTATGGAGGAGGTGATTTAGAGCCTCCTGTTGACTCTTAACAATGACTCATGTGATGCATAATTTTTCAATAAAGCATTGTGTTTTTCTCCAGAACCATGCTTTAAATTAGGTTCAGCCATCATTTTACATCAATGAAATAACCAGCCAAATCTCAGGCTGAGGTTGAGACAATCTAACAAAGTATCCCATGTTTATTTTGTATTCTCTTTTAGGGATAAGCAGTTCCTTTTATTTCTGGGCTGTTGCTATTTGCATTTGTTTACAATTTTCATCTGTGGGTCTTTGTGAGCAGATGCAGGAGAAACATGAAATGCCATTTTATGTTGAACTAGAGAGATGCCCTTCACTAATGTCTCCCTCCAAAGACTTACTTTCTTCTTCCTAACACCTCTAGCTGTGATCATTTCACAGTTATTCTCAAGTATGAAGCTCCCATTCAGCTTGCAAGGGGAGCAGAGCCAGCACCCACCATGCTGTTTCTCCCGGAGATCAGAGAAACTTGCTATTTTTTGTCAAGTCCCTTCTTATACTGTACCTCTGTAGCACAGGCTCGTGCAGGTTTTGACACCAACTCTGTGAGCTGGAAACAATGCACGCATGAGCCAACTGTCAAATTACGTAACATTTATTAGGTATTTTTAAAAAGGAAAGGAAGAAGAGAAATGGACAAAGCAGAATATTGAAACGAAAAGGAGCTCTTTAGCTCAAGTCTCTCTTGCTATTTACAAACAAGCTTCTGGTCTTCTCATGAGTAAAGCAGCAGAAATTGTCAGTTGCGGGTTTTCTGATGGTCAGTGCGGGACAAAGAACAGCGTGGCTACAGCCCATTTTTAAAGGATTTCCTACCCACCCTTGTGGCCTACCAGTTGTCAGTAGTCTATTAACACTTTTAGGGGAACTATGGTGTGGGGAGGAATGCCTGTCATTTTTTAGGATCTGGGAAAGCCCCTTCTGCCCATAGAAAGGAGGGGGGTTGCATCACGAGTCCTTCACATGTGCAGGGGATGGCTCCATCCCCTGGCGCCATTGGCTGAGCCAGGGGATGGAGCCATCCCCTGCACATTGGCTAGCCGACCAATCAGTGTGGCTGATGGGTGTGGCTTTTTGCCTTTAAACGAGCGCGCGGCCAGGGCTCAGCCTCTTGCTTCCTGCTCCCAGTGGACACGTTTTCCCCGCCCACCCTCCCTTCCTGTAGTAGGTGAGGGCCAAAGGCACGCGCCATATCGGTGACCACAGGGTGAGTCCCTAGCTGATGTGCAGCAGCAGGGCTCTCCCATAGGTGGTTAACCCTTCCCGGACTGCCAGCACAACGTGCTGGAGTCGGATATAGTTGGTTAGTTCCAATGCCTAAGCCAATACCGCTCAACATGTATAACCAATAAAGTTGTGACTTTTTCATGCCCATTAACTTTACTTTTTGAGTCCTGTGTCTTCATTTCACCACAGGAGGGGGCGGGATATTGACATGCAAGTGGCTATATCTATGATAAGAAGCATCACTAGGATTTATTTGCCTTCCTACTAGACTGGACTTAATATCTTCCTGTCAGGCAGGACTTAATCAAGAACTCTTGGGTATTAGAAAAGATGTGCCTTATTACCTAAGCATGATGGAGGGCAAGAGAACAGATCTTGTCACACTTGGTACTGGCATAACACAACAAGTGCATTCACTGCCTTGGGAAACAAATAATTTTATATTGATAATAATACTGCTAAAGCTTCAATGCCATTCCTAATCTGCTTGGACATGTTTTGAGAGGTTTATGAAGTGAACACAAGCATTTTGATTGAATTACTGCCTCCTATTAGTTCTGAGGGCTGTGTATTATTTCTTGATCACCAGGATATATGAGAGCATTTACTTTATTCTAAACTTCCCTTAAATCACATTGATTGGTACAAGCCCCCTCTGGATACCCTTTAATGGTTTGTTTTCTACTGTTTTCCGGAGGTTCTTTGAGGGGGTACTGTGCTATTTATAATTTAAAGTGAGTCTAGAGAATGCAAAAGCAGAGGGGAGGGAGGCCTTTTTCCAATTCCAGTTTCTATAAAAAGCTGGGCACATGCTTTCTCCGTTCAATTAGATACATTTTTAAGGTATTCAAAACTTAGCACATGTGCGTGCTTCCATTAAAGACAGTGTCTCTTTTGAATGCTTAAAAGGCATTCTTTATTTGAATATATATATATATAGCTTCCCTTATCCAAAAGAACTACGTGTTGACACCTATATATTATTCATGTTTCGCCATGACATAAATAACAGGTTTCAAGTTCTCCCTTGAAGCCAAATGACAGGTAAGCTTTTCCACTGAAATAGTATGACTGCAACCACCATTACACTGTGGTCCTCGTCAGAACAGAAGTATTTTAATGCAAAGGGAGGGCTCCATAATAATAATAATAATAATAATAATAATAATAATAATAATAATAATAATTGTTAGTATTTCACCCCCTCCCTTTGTGAGAATCGTGTGACTTATGGTCTGAGAGAAGGGGGAGGGAACTGAGTCTTTGATCTCTTAATTAACTTCTCTCTGCCAGACAGAATGTAACCTTCACTGTGTGTGTTAGACAGGGTTCGTTCTGTAGATAAGATGTGTGGAAGAAAACCTAGCCACACAGGCTGTATAGTTATGTATATATTGTAGCTTGTAGAAAAATAAAGAACTGTTTCAAGTTAAAATAGCCAGCGCTTTATTCGACCTCTGAGGAAGTGAGGGTGCTCATGACAGACAGTCTTGAGTCCAGATATTTATGATTGAGCTGTAGGTGTTCCAGTCTTATCGCCTGGCCCAGTCGGGGCACGAAGTGGGGCACAAGACCTGGATAGATCCTGGCTTAAATCAACATGGTAGCAGAGGCGGATGGCTTCGTTCCTCCTATGGTGGCAAGCGGCTGGTTGGCGTTCCTCCTGTGTTGCAGAACGGCTGGTTTTCGTTCCTCTGCAGATGAAGGCGGACGGTTTGCTGTTTGGCTGCTGAGAGCTGCTTCATTTGGTGAGACAGTTCGGCTGCTTCATTTCGGAGCTGTTTTCAAGCTACAGAATTGATTTACAATGGTATGCTGTTTAGCTGCCAGAACAGATAGCAGAGACGCTTTTCCAGATTCTTGCTAATTGCGCTCAGTTTGGGGGAGTGAAGTTAAAGGGAGTTAAGGTTTATTTTGCTGCATGAAGAAGTGGTGTTTGCTACAGTTAAAAACGCAAGCATGTCTTCTGCACAGTTTGGCCAGATATCTCTCTCTTTTCCTCCTCTTACGCCAGAGACTTACCCTACCTGGCAAGTTAGAATGAAAGCGCTTTTACAAAGGGAAAGGCTTTTCCATACCATTGAGGATGATCCCCCACAGCAAGATGACGATGATTGGCCTGCCTGGCATGAAGCTGATCAAAGAGCCAGGGGGACTATTGTTTTGGGCGTATGTGATACCCTGTTGGTTAGTTTAGAAGATGCTGAAACGGCAAGGGCTGTTTGGGACAAACTTCGTAATTTGCATCTTAGGCAAGGAGCAGGGAGCAGTATTCTTTTTTTCAAGAAATTGTGTAGACTGGAGTTGCAGAAAGATGGCGATTTGCCCAGCCATCTGTCCCAATTACAACGTCTTAGACAAGACCTCATCCAAAGAGACTTGACTTTTTCTGATGCTGTTTTCTCCATGCTAATGATTAATAGCCTGGATGAGTCGTATGATGCTATTGCTTCTCAGTTATCAGCATTGCCTAATGATCTTTTAACACCGGATCATGTATCTAGCGTGCTCTTAAATGAGTTTGACCGCAGACAGACTGTTAAAGAAAGCCGGGGCAAAGCTGCTGAAAATGTTTCTAAGCCTTCAGCAGGAGAAAGTGAAACTACTGCAAAGGCACTGAAGTCAGTACGTTGCTATGGCTGCGGAGAGCTAGGTCATTATCGGAGTAATTGCAAGAAAGCTTCAAAGAAGAAGGGCAATTTCAAAGGCGGTGGAGGACAACGCAGACCTCAAGGGCCAGCTGCACAAAAGGCTTTGATCTCTCGTTGTACTGATAAGGGCGCATACTCTGTTTTTGTTATCGATTCTGGGGCGACGCGCCATGTATCTAACGACAGGAGTATTTTCATTAATTTGCAGAGACAGGAAGGCCGAATTCAACAGGCCGATGGGTCAGAGATAAAGTCACCTGGCCAGGGAACGATTTCTCTGCAGAATCTTAATGCAACAGTTAAGAATGTTATGTATGCACCTCATTTGCAGGACAATTTGCTGAGTGTTTCTCAACTTACTTCTCAAGGTCTCAAGCTGGTGTTCACAAAGTCCCGATGTGACATTATTAGAGACAACAAACTCATTCTTTATGCCAAATGTGTTAATGGTTTATATGTATTGCCTTTTGTTACAGGTGCAACAGCTGGTACAGCTAAGAAAACTAAACAGGCCCACTGCAACATATCAATTGATAAGAATGAGAAGTTGCATAACCATTGTATTCATGATTATCATCGCTTGTTTGGCCATCTTCATTTTCAGGCTTTGACAAAAATGCAAGATTTGGTTGATGGTATGAAGGTTAAGAAGTGTCCTTACCACATGAAATGTATCTCTTGTGCAGAGAACAAAATCAAACAGGCCTCCAAAGGTGCAGAATCAGGAAGGGAGGTTACAAAACCTTATGAAGTAATTCATGCTGATTTGGTGGGACCTCTAGCGCCCTCTAGAGGAAACTCACGGTATTTTCTAGTTCTCATTGATTCATTTTCCAGATATGTCTGGGTTTATGTGTTGCAAAAGAAATCAGAGGCTTTTCAGAGATTTAAGCAATTCTGTGCATGGCTTAAGAATGTGCACAATGAACATGTACGCTGTTTTTTTACTGACCGTGGTGGTGAGTTTTGTTCAGAAGAATTTGAAAGTTTCCTCTCTGAACAGGGAATTGAACACTTGACCGCCACACCCAGGTCACCATGGCAAAATGGCCTGTGTGAGAGAATGAACCAAACGTTGCAACAAGGGATAAGAACTCTGTTGCATGATTCAGGCCTCTCTAACCTTTTTTGGGGGGAAGCTCTGTCTTGCTTCACTTATGTCTATAACAGGAGATTTCACTCAAGTATTAAGAGTACTCCGTATGAGATGCTGTTTCAGAAGAAACCATTTGTAAAACATTTGAAAATTTTTGGTTCAGAAGTCTGGGTACACACTGTGAAAAATGACAAATTGAGTAAGTGTGGTCAACATGGTATCTTTCTAGGATATGAGAAAGGTTCTTATCGTGTTCTGATGACAGACACAAAAGCAATAAGGTTGACCAGGAGCATAGACTGCAATCCCAAATGGGACACAGTTGGTATTTTCCAATGTTACCCACTGTCTGATGATGGAAATGTAAAACCAAAACCAGAAAAGAAAAAGGTTAAGTCTGATGATGCTGATTCTAGTGATGGTGGAGAGTCTGATCCAGATACAGACCTTCACAGTGCCCAAGCCTCAGTTAAAGATGAGCCAGAGGCTGGTGCAGATGAGCAACCTTTGTTCACAATAGATCCTCATTCCCCTAAAGAGGAAGTAGATCCAGATGATCAGGAGACTGTAAGAAGGTCCGAAAGAACCACCAAGGGAAAACCACCAAAGCGTTTTTCCGTTGAGTTTGCCAAAACTGCTGTTACTGCCAGTAATTCAGATTCTGTGTTTGAACCAACCAGTTACAAAGAGGTTCAAAACATGTCAGCCAAAGACGCAGAACCTTGGCTTAATGCCATGAAATCTGAATTGAATTCCCTCAAGCAGAATGAAACGTGGGAATTGGTTCCACAAGAACCAGGCATGAAATTGGTAGATAGTAGGTGGATTTTCAAAGCCAAAACTGACAAACATGGTAAAGTGGTCAGACACAAAGCTAGACTAGTAGCTCGTGGTTTTTCTCAAATTCCTGATCAAGACTACCACGAGACATATTCACCAACAGTTAGGTTTGAAAGTGTCAGACTGTTGATGAAACTTGCTGCTGAGGAAGGCATGATAATTTCACACCACGATGTGAATACCGCATTTTTATACGGTGTTCTAGATGAAAACATTTATATGCAACCACCAGATGGTGTACAAGTAAAGCAAGGAATGGTGTGCAAGTTAAAAAAGTCTTTGTACGGCCTCAAACAAAGTTCTCGCTGTTGGTATACCAAACTTACTGAAATACTGTTTTCCTTAGGTTTTGAACAAGGAAAGGCCGATTCCTGTGTTTTTGTAAAAGAGCACACGCAACAGAAGTTGTATTGCATCTTTTACGTTGACGATCTCTTATTCTTTTGGAAAAATGTAAATATTTACAAAGACACACTCACGAAGTTGCAGAAACATTTTGATATGAAAGATCTGGGAGATGTGACTAATTACTTGTCATTAGAAGTTGAAAGGAATGACAAAGGTGATGTTCTGTTACACCAGACATGCAAAATTAATGATTTGGTCCAGAAATTGAGACTCACTGAGTCAAATGCAGTGGACACTCCCATGGTCACAGGGTACCAACATGACACAACTGCTACAATGTTTCCTGATGTCACATTGTTTCGGAGCATATTGGGCAAGCTAAGTTTCATAGCTAGATGTACCAGGCCTGATATTGCCATTAGTGTAAATCTGCTCAGCAGATATTCAAACAATCCCACAGTGCAAGACTTTAAAGCGCTCAAACGCATTGTGAACTACCTTAAAGGTACTATGCACTATCGCTTGCGTCTTTCTAGCCAGAAGTCAGGTGGTCTAGAAATTTACACGGATGCCAGTTTTGGAAGTGACGCAGTTGATGGAAAAAGCACTTCAGGTATCTGTTATATGTACAACCAATGTGTTTTTGATTGGGCATGTAAAAAGCAAGCGACTGTAAGTTTGAGTTCATGCGAAGCAGAGCTCAATGCATTAACTCACTCACTTATGGACATTGAGTGGTTACTGCAGCTATGCCAAGACATTAGACTGAAAGTTACTTGTCCAGTTAATGTATACCAGGACAGTAAATCTTGCATAGCACTGATACATTCTGAAGGTTGCAAGCAAAGAACAAAGCATTTGCAGATAAAATTACAACACGCCAGAGAATGTATTCAGAAAAATGTTGTGAAGGTTTCATATGTACCAGGGAAGGAGATTCCTGCTGATGTGTTGACTAAGGCTGTGAACAAGGAACAACTTGGTATATATGTTAAACAGTTACAGTTATGTTAGATTCTCCCAAACCTCGGGATGAAATGGGGGAGTATGTTAGTATTTCACCCCCTCCCTTTGTGAGAATCGTGTGACTTATGGTCTGAGAGAAGGGGGAGGGAACTGAGTCTTTGATCTCTTAATTAACTTCTCTCTGCCAGACAGAATGTAACCTTCACTGTGTGTGTTAGACAGGGTTCGTTCTGTAGATAAGATGTGTGGAAGAAAACCTAGCCACACAGGCTGTATAGTTATGTATATATTGTAGCTTGTAGAAAAATAAAGAACTGTTTCAAGTTAAAATAGCCAGCGCTTTATTCGACCTCTGAGGAAGTGAGGGTGCTCATGACAGACAGTCTTGAGTCCAGATATTTATGATTGAGCTGTAGGTGTTCCAGTCTTATCGCCTGGCCCAGTCGGGGCACGAAGTGGGGCACAAGACCTGGATAGATCCTGGCTTAAATCAATAATAATAATAATAATAATGGCTCGGGCATGCTTTGTAGAGTCACTAGGCCCCAATAATAATAAAATAATAAAAAATTAAAAGGTAACCTCTCCATTAAAGGATGTATCGAGGAGTGAGCCTCTATAACGTGTGGCTCTCCAGAGGTTGTTAGACTAAACCTCCCACCAGCTCCAGCCAGTGTGCCCCACGATCAGAGATGATCGGTGCTGTAGTCCAAAAACATCTGGAGGGTCAAAAGTTCCCCACCCCTGCTCTATAACTAAACATGAACTTAAAAAAAGAAAATATTGCTACAATACAGTAGATAATGGTAACTGATGGTGCTGAACAATATCCACACATTGCTGCATACATAAGAGTAACTGTCTCAGATGTTGGCCTGTTCAGCATAGGAAGTTTACTGTCACCCAGGTTAGACTAGCTGTGCCTCAGGGGTCAGCAACCTTTTTCAGCCGGGGGCCGGTCCACTGTCCCTCACACCATGTGGTGGGCTGGACTATATTTTGAAGGGGGGGGGTGAACGAATTCCTATGCCCCACAAATAACCCAAGATGCATTTTAAATAAAAGCACACCTTCTACTCATATAAAAACACCAGGCAGGCCCCACAAATAACCCAGAGATGCATTTTAAATAAAAGGACACATTCTTCTCATGTAAAAACATGCTGATTCCCGGACCGTCCGCAGGACGGATTTAGAAGGCGATTGGGCCGGATTCGGCCCCTGGACCTTAGTTTGCCTACCCATGCTAGACAAGATAAAAAATTGTTCCTATATGCAACAACGGCAGCAGGAATGTTACTGGCACAGAAATGGAAGCAAGAAGAATTACCGATGATGGAAGAATGGCAGATAAAATTAATGGACTATGTAGAATTAGATAAGATGACAGGAAGAATTCGAAACCGGCGGGACCAGGAATTCCTGAAGGATTGGACTAAGTTTCAGGAATGTTTGAAAGACAATTGTGAACAACAAATTATGCTAGTAGGCTTACAAGAAGTTTTGTAAAGTTAATCTTAGGAAATATTACGGAAATAATTTTGGATTAATGGTTGAGATAAAAAGTAATAGTGAAATTGGAAATACAATAAGAAATTTGAAAATTTGAAAATCCTGAGAAGAGGTTGATGGAAGTCAAAAATATGTATAAGAGATGAATATCAATGGATGTTTAAAAGAATGTATGTAAAATTTAATAAAAAAAATTTTTAAAAAATAGTTTGCCTACCCATGCTCTAATGCAAGTATTGTCTGCTCTGATTGACAACAGCCCTCCAGAGTCTCAGGCAGAGGGTCTTCGCTTAGTTTCATTTTTTATTTTGCAGGGTCTTCCCCAACACTTGGTAACCTGGTCTTTTGATGGGATATGCTTGAAAATGAACCTGGGAACATCTCAAAGCAAAGCTGCCGCCTCTGTAGGTCTCATCTCTGCAAAAAGACTGCCTTCTTCCATGTGAGGCTGCCCAAATATTGAAATAATTTTCAGAGACACACACACCCTCCATATGTTTGCATGGTGCTGCCAGCAACATCCCACACTTCCACTATCACCTCCCAGCACTGAAAGCTAAGGGCAAGAAGGACTCCACTCTGTAACTCTGGCATAGCAAACTGTCTTACCAGTCACCAAATAATGTATAATTCTCCACACAAACAACACATACTGTATCTGTAGATCTCAGGTGTGTACCTGTGACTATGGGCTACATGGATGAACTGATTGTATAAACTTAACATATTGGTAAGTAAATTCCCTGATGTTTATTCGTGCATTATTGGGACAGGTGACCTCACAGTCAGATGCTATGTGTAAAAAAATTGTTATGGCCTGAGCCCAGCATACCAAAGAAATTATTTTAAAATAATTTAAAAACAACAACAACCCTGCCTCTTATGGGATGCTTTCATTTCCTCCTCAAAGGGCTCTTGGTGCTAAAACCTAGAAATCGTGCATCTATGGGTGATATGGCACAAAGAACATATTGTAGGCTACAGGGTCCTGTGGCATGTATAAATCCAAACAAACATAGGTATTTTCAACATCTCATTTTGAAAGCAAGTTTTGATAGGCATTGGTGGTGAATGTGGGCACAGAAAGCATCCATCAGTATAGATCTCCTTAACAGAGCTGGTCTATATGGGGATGGCAGACGTACAACTTAGAAAGTGTTTGTTTTCATCATATATTTTGATCAGAGGGGAATGGAGAGGTTTTAAAGAGACAGAGACATAAAGCGAGTCTTTATGATAAATAAAAATACATACCATGGCAAAGATCCAAAGAACCATACATGAAGTTCTGCATGTTCAATGTGTTTCTCAGACTTTAGGCTCTCACACACTTACTTTTCACAGTCAGGGGCTTCTTACCCATAGAGGCTAGTGGCGCAGGGCGCCAGGGCGCCAAGTTCTGGAAGGTGCCAGGGAAGAGGCGGAGGCTGGATGCGGTGCCTCCTGGCATCAGCTCGCCGCCCTCACCCACCTCTGCCATGTTGTGCCGAAGCAGCACCACATCCAGAGCCTCCACCTGCTGTGGCCACCATGGCACGAAGCCACCAGCTAAGCCAGGAGCCACCGCGTCCAGGCTCCGCCTCTTCCTCACTGGAGGAGCTACCCTCTAGCCGCTGCCCGCCTCCTCCAGCCCCGCAAAGCTGGGCGTGTTGCAGGCAGTGCCGTCCTCCCTAAAAATGGTCGGCAACTCTGGGAAATGGGGGGTGGGACCAGAGGGATCTTTGCACCACAGCGCCAGATATGCTTAAGATGGCCCTGTTCACAGTCCATGTATCAGTCCTTGGGGGGGAAGCAAGCTACATTCCCCAGTAAAATTTGGGTTTTCCATGGCTTGCTGTCTGCTCCAATTCAGTGGTAAAGTGCATACCACTTGGGCAAAAAAGCCTTAGGGGCAGAGGGAAGGCACTCAGATGCAGACCTGGGAAGCCCAGACCTGTGCCTAGGAGCAAAGGTTAAGTGTGGATGAGCCCTACGATGAATGGTAATCTCCTTTCCAGAGGAGTTAGTGGTGTAGTTTGAAGGTCTGTTGCATTACCTTCATGTACAGAGTGAGAAGGTGCTCATACTGTTAGACTTCGTAATTCGATCTGCCAGAACCGCATGCAATGATTACAATATCCTATAGATTATTCCTCTGGACAGTAGCTGACCCTCAAAATGCTGAAGGTGCATACAAAGCCATAACACAGTTCTTCTCGGTACTGCCAAAAAATCAATCCTCAGATTTGTTTCTCTCCATTCAACAAACACTTTGGACTGTTCTAGGCTGCTAGCATGTGCTTTTCTTTTCTTTATCTGAACTCCCTGTTCATGGCACAAAGCATTTCCTACACCAAACAGCCGCAACGCGAAGTTCTGTTGCAGCCTAACAGCTGAGCAACCTCAACAGTTATTCTTGGGGGTCCAGGCTCTCTCTGTATTTTACACACACAAAGAGTCAAATAGCTTTTTCAAAGATAAACTCAAACTATTGATGCATAAATTTCTGATAAAAACACTGAAACGTTGCATATAAATTGTGTGCAAATTGATCTCCTCTTTTTGTGGTGATACATTTATTACTATTATTATTTTGCACTGCAGACTGGCTACTGTTGTATAAGTTCCTTTGCTTACTCTGGTGCCTTTGCTGAAAAGAAAGGAAAGCCACCAACCACCTTGTTGCTTCAAAGCATTTAAGAAACTGGTACCATCTTCACACAGTTTCACAAAGAATCCAATTTAATGCCCATCGGGCATTTTGTTCACAAAAGGAGGCTAATGGAAATGTCTCACATTGTTTAATAAAAACCTGCTTGGGAACTACCTTTGTGTGTGTGGGAGGAGGAGGAGGAGGCAATACATGAATGAAAAGCAGAAATCATCAAGGGGAAATCCCAGGTAATATAAAAGTAGCCAACGAGGCAAATTTAAAACTGTATGACTTTTAAACAATGGATAAATTATGGGCAGGTTATATATGAGGCATAAAAAGTAGGTTTTATAGCTCCCTTTCTGTTGGCAACCTTAACAATAGACAGATGGCACAGCACTGTGCCAAATGAATACAATAGCTGTGTTATATGCCTTTTGTCCTCTATTCAGAATGATTTTTTCCACCAAACCATACAAAAGGAAGTCCCACTGAGTTTGTTGGCGCTTGCTCCCAGGTAAATGGGTGCGGGGCTGCAGCCTTCAGAGCCGAGCTTGAGCATCTAATGGGAGTGACAGGTGAGAAGCAGATGGAACCTAGGCATGCTAGTCAACTCAGGTCTACTCTGAGGAAACTTAGCTGAATATCATCCTATATACGGTAATCAGGTCTGATTCAGGATATCACAGATACAGTATTGAAGCACAAGTCAAACTCCTGTGGGGGAAGGAGCACTGTCCGAGGCTGGTGGCTGAACAGGATTCAGAGGAGGCGGTGGATCTGGTGTTACCTTCCAGGGCCAGGCAGTGCCTCTGCTGGTGGGTACAGATGCACTCATCCCAGAGGACAGGGCACCTACGGACTATATATTCTTCTGAGGCTAATTGTCACAAGGGAAATGGGTGTTCCTTCTTGCCTATAAAGCTTGTTGGGTGGGTGTGAGAACTTGTTAGGACAACTTCACTGCTGTTGTATGGTATGTACTTTGTGGCCTGATCTCGGACTTTGGGATTCTGGCCTTGCTCCTGGCTCAATTAACTCCTCCATCCTGTTTGTAGGAGCTCTGGGATTGAGTTAGGTTTTGCCCACTGCTACACCTGCATTGTCAAACTAAGTCCCTTCTTTTACTGCCTCTGCTGTCTGGCCCACCAACTCTGCCCTCAGCCCCCCACCCCACCCCGTTTATTTACTTCCAGTCAAGGGGATGGCACTGTCTGCCAGATTCCTCCTCTTTAGTCTCAGCGTTGTCCCTGTAGAACTCATCAGGGAAGAGGATGGAGACAAAGCTAGAGTTAGGTGGCTCTGCCAGGCGATGTCTCTTGGGTCAGTCTACTGTTGGCCTCCTTGCCTTCTGCCCTGCCAGGCCCACTGGTCAACTATCCAACTGCAACTTGAAGTAAGTACAATTAGCTGACTGTATACACAGGCCTTTAAAACTAGCAAGATGGGAAACATAACTCAGAGCAGAATGGGATCGAATACAATACCAACATCAAAGAACAGCATCCGGTGGGGATCACATCCTCTTGTGAAGGATGTTGAAACTATGCCAAGTAACCCTTTTATTTAGAAGGCATAATACGAGTGCAGCCTGCCACATAGCTAGAGAGCTGATGAATTTTGGACCTAGTTGCCTGTCAGGCAAGACTCCTTATTTTGAAATTTCAGGGCTTCCAAATAAAATTTACCGAGCATTTGCACATTAAAAAAGAAAATGTGCTTAAACACTCAATGCACTTTATTGAAAATTTAGCTCAAGCGGGGTTTAACGTAGCTCTAAAAGTAATAAATACTTTAGTTGTTTTGTCTTATGTGTAACATTCAGTGGCTTGCATGACTAATTAAATAATCTTGTGCTTGCTTTGAAGGCTGAGCCATTCTAAATGGCTTTAAATTACATCCTATCTAGCCAAGCTTACAATTAAAACCCTCATTTGTAATAAAGAACTTTTTCTGTGCACAAATGGCACTGGAAAGGGTCTTCCTGGAAAGTTTCATCATCGGAATTGTCACTGAAAAGACCGTGGAAGAGTATAATTAAACTCGGGACTGTGTATATTCTTCAATTCTGTACAAGCAAATAAGAAGAAAAACACAGCACTGAGCACAAGCTTCAGCACCTGAAAATCTCAACTTCTTTGAGAAAAATGATAGACGTTTCTAGTCCCTGTTGCTGCACATATTTGTCTAGAAAGTGTATTGGAAATGCCTGGTGAAATCGTAGAAACCTGAGATACAGATGGATGAGTTTTCTATTGATGAAACAAGGTGTACTTATTGGACTCACCCAGACTTCATTTTGTGTGACATTTCTAGGCACTGATCAGCAATTTAAAGCTCCGTGCCTGAGCACTTTTTATTTTATGCTTCAGCACTTTCCTTGTGAAAACCCACTCTTTGCTGCTGCATTGGAGCAAATGGCAATCCTTGGAAAACCAGAATTGCCATTTGTTCCAATTCAGCAAGCTGGTTTTCCTGTGAAAGCAGGTGGGGGGAGCACTCGGACATGGAACTTTAAAGTGCAGACCTGTACCTAGAAAGTGTGGGGCAAAAGGTAAGTGTGGGTGAGCCTTTAGACCTCTTTAAAGGGAAAGAAAGAGAGAAAGAGAGAAAGAGAGAAAGAGAGAAAGAGAGAAAGAAAGAAAGAAAGAAAGAAAGAAAGAAAGAAAGAAAGAAAGAAAGATACTTGGAAGAAGGTGTGGTGGATTTGACAATGAGAGAAAATAACTTGGAAAAAGCTTATTTGGAAGGAAGCTTCCATGCCATTGGGCAATGATAACATATGTATGAATGCCTTTATTATCAATTAGTTTTCTACACTGCCATTCCTTGCAGCAGCTCACAGTGGCATGCATAGTTCCCCCTCTCCTCATTTTATCCTCAAAACAACCCTGGAAGGTAGATTAGGTTGAGAGTTGGTGACTGACTGGCCTAAATCACCTAATGAGTTTCACAACTGAGTGGGGATTTGAAGCTGGCTCTCCCCACTGCTAATCCAAAGGCATGTGGCAACAGTGGAATTTAGACTGGGGGGAGACTACAAAGCTCAATACGAGTACTTGGGTTAGCAAGATCAAAGATAAATAAGCAGTCATATTCATGTTGTTTCCAGCACTATTATTGTGGGAAGCAAGACAGAAGAAAACAATGTGGTAAACAGGGTAGGGCCAGTCTGAGAGGGCAAAGCCAGCTGAGTAAATTTGCGATGTAAATTTCATTCTTTGTTTATAGAAAGTTTCTATCCTGCAGCTTTTGGTCAATGTCAAAGGAACAGAAAGAAAAGTGGACTCTTATCTTGCCCTCTTTTCTGTAGAAAAGCAGACAAGTTTTTAAATTGTGCAATGTTCTCTATTAGGCCTGTGTTCTGTGAAGATTGAATGATTGGCTTCTAACAGAAACCTGTGAAATAAAAGTGAAATCCTTCATATTTTTGCATCACTGAGTCTCAGGATCAATATTGTCTCTGCCATATAACACAAAGGTGGCGGGAGAGATTTTATTAGTATTGAATGAGCTACATTTGTAGGCTGTTGTATACTTCCTTCGATGGAGCTAGCTACATTCCTGCTGCAATGTAGCTTACAGCTGCCACCCCTAAGTCACTTGTACGACACATGCACATTTCCACAAGGGTGCCTTTCAGCAAACAAATCAAATTTCTTCCAAGCACACAAGGAAACTGGCTGCTATGACAATTCATTTAAGTTCATTAAAATTTTGTCCTCAACTGCAATGACATCTAAGTGTGCACAACTGCATTTGTTCATTGGGGGTGAGGACATTAGGTTTTTTGCAAATAACTCTAACTCAAAATAGATGCATTGAGATTCGTGGACCTAATTAATGGATCTGCTCTGAGTAAATGCTAGTTGAAGACAATCCTGGGGGTTTTGTTTTTGCTTTATACTGATAAAGTACCATGTACATCAGTTATCTTCTATGTAAACATGTATGTTTATATACATATTTTATAAAATAGTGTTTGAGCCACCCTGTGCCATCTAACTAACTGCACTAGGCCACATTTTCACATGTCCAAGGAAGACGCAGGACTTATTTTTCCTTTCTCCTCATCAGCTGAATATGTTTCTCCATTCATTCACTGTTCCTTTACCTCACACTGTTATCAAAATATGATAGTGAATTGACCCATGATTTTATTGGCAGAGCTCACAATTGAACCACTGGTGTGTAGAAGGCTTTTGATCCTGGATTTGAATGTTGATTCTCGTTTGACCTGAGTAATGCTCAATAGACAACAAACAAGTGTTACTCAGTTTCAGTAGCTACAGCTATTCCTGCATTGTGAACTTTCATAGCCCCAAACAGATTGCATTATTTTTCTAGGATATTTTACTTCCCTTCATTGACATTAAGTTGTTTGCATGATAGGTCTCTCTCCACACCTTGGGGGGGGGGAGTATCAACCATCAAACAAATGGGTGCCTTAAAAATGTGTGTTCAGTTTTGACAAGGAAGTGCAACCAAATGATTCTGTCATGGTGATGAGTCTACGCAAGTGCCTAAGTGGGAGCCTTTTCTGGTTGCGAAGAATAGTTAGCAGGCTCAACTGCAGAGGCACAGGTGGCATTGTGGTCTAAATTGCTGAGCCTCTTGGGCTTGCTGATCAGAAGGTTGGCGGTTCAAATCCGCTCAATGGTGTTGAGTTCCCACCGCTCTGTCCCAGCTTCTGCCAACCTAGTAGTTTGCAAGCACACCAGCGCAAGTAGATAAATAGGTACTGCTGTGGAAGGGAATGTAAACGGGCACTTGTCACGGTGTCCTGTTGCACCAGAAGCAGATTACTCATGCTGGCCACATGACCCAGAAAGCTGTCTGTGGACAAATGCTGGCTCCCTTGGCCTGTAAAGCGAGATGAGCACCGCACCTCATGGGCACCTTTGACTGGACTTCTCTCTCGTTTTCAAGGATCTGTTGTACTTCTCAAGTCAAGTGGGTCATCAGTGCAGAGTTTATTCTAACATGCAGTGGGACATATTTTGTGCAGTGCAGGGTGGAGTGGGAGATTGAGAGAATGGAAACCTTTTAGGCAGCTTTAAAAAAAAAAGTTAGATGAGAAACAAAGCAAAAAAATTAAAGGATATATAGACTGTCTTCCCCACCTAACACTCAATCCACAGCAAAATCTGCTACCAAAGCTCCCTCCACATACTGATAAAAGGAGAGCAGTGCTGTGCCCCCCTGCCCCACTCCTAATGTCACACTCTGGGCCAACCCCTTGAAGTCCATGGGTTGAACATGGGCCTCTGAAAAGGGGTGTCTACGTGTGAGCACAAAGACGTCCCTTTGTAGATGCTCACATTGAAGTTGGCAGGGTGACCAAGGAAACAACATCAGGGATGGAGCAAGGAGACCCAGCCCTGCTTTCCTTTCATCTCAAGCATAACTAGGTAGATTAGCATCTGCCATTCTAAACAGTGGTGACTGGCACCCTTTGAGACTGGAAGAGCATAAGGCACAGAGATCAGCAAGTGGGTGGATCCAGAACCAACATCCACCTACTGGTTGGTTGTAAGTGAGGGCTGGCCGAGAGCAGATCCAGGTCGGTGGGGCAGTGCGTCATTTGCGCTAATGGACCAAAATTTCACAAACAGTGAAATAGACGCCTGGAGGATTTTCACCCATTACAGTAACAGTATTACAATTTTCCATCACTTGTATCCATGTAGGGGAAATGTCACATGTGGAACCATTGCAGTCCCAGTCGCAGTTCCACCCTCCCCTGGCCTAATACTACATGAGGATTGTCCATACAAACACAAACAATCTTGATTAAAAATCGCCACAACTTTATTGATTGCAGGTGTAGGTGGAACTTTGGCTCAAGCAATGGGTGCACATCCATTCCAGCCTCCTGCCGGAGGGTTGAAGCCGCTTCAGGGTCATGCCAAGGATTATGACCTGCCCTAGACGCTGATCTATGGAGGTGGCTGTCTGAAGGCTGCTGCTGGAAGCCCAAGGCCTGTCTGCTCCATGCTAGACTTCTGGAAGGGGACTTCCACCAACACAAGACCCCTCAGGGATGGAGGTGGGGAGCAAGGGGCCTCAACCATCACCCCCCGGGAAAAGCAGTGAGCAGCCATTCTTATATCAAAATCAAAAGGAGTGACACCCAAATGAACGACAAATGCAGCAGCAGAGAAACCAGGTGGGGACAGGACTCTTTCTTGTTTTGCAGGCATACTTTCGCTATGTCTGCAGGCCATTGAGGAAGAGATTTAGAAGGCTCTTAAGACAAGCTAGGAGAGGTTCTTCAGCTGGCAGGTTGTCAAACAGCTTTCAAAGGTCTGCTGCAGTGAACTAACATCCATCTCCCCGGGCTAGTTATTATTTGTATTTAATAAAACAGTGTAAACTTGAATGGGTGGGTGAGTGTATAGTAAATGGTATCCAAAAAAGCTATTAAAATTAATGGAAATGGAGGTCAATTATTTAGACAAGGTATGTCCTGGTTAGACTACTGCAATGCGTTGTAAGTGGGACTGAGCTTGAAGATGTCTTGCAATCCTTGATAAGCAAAGAATACAGAAGCTGGGATTCTAACTGGGACTAGTGTTTGGGAGCATGGTATACCTGAAGGACCATCTCCACCCCATTGTTCACATGAATAGGAAATAAAAGATAGGGAGTTCTTCTGATCTTGCAATGGGAAAGGACTTGGGGTGCTGCCCAAAACTGGAATTATTCTGGTGCTTGGGCCCATTGAACTTCTTCTAAACACCTAGGGGGGGGGGAGTTCTCTGGACGCAACAAATAAATATAAAATGAGTGCAATAAAGCACTTCCGGCACTAGAACATAATGTGCTAATATGACGCCTAATGTGATTAGTATGCCTGACATATACCTAGAGTGGATTCCAGTCCAGAAATGATCAGAGCCTGGAGCTACAGAATTATTTCAAGGTGTGCAGACAGTATTCAACCAGGTAATCAAATAAACTCAGGTTATTTCTGTGCTAGAATTTAGGGTTTTTACCCATTTTTTAAAGGCTAGTTGTTGGGAACTGAAGTCCAAGGGCTGCACATGATGCAACCCAAGTTGGATCGAATCTCAGAACAGCAAAGGGCATTTCCCTGATCCATTATCTCCTGCTGCGATTATACTCACAGCTTTCACTTTCCGTATGCAATGTCTAAAATGAGAGATGTCTTGGGCTTGGGGTATTATTCCTTGAACACAGGTGCAGGTTCTGGCCTTGCTCTTATTTTTCTGTAGATCTATGACCTTTCAAAAAAACACAGGAACTAAATCAGTCAGAGGATGATAAATGTTTGAAAATGGTACCCGTATTGTGGGGTGGGGGTGGGTGGGTATAGTACATAAGACAGGCATACTGCATTTGCTTCAGCCATTTAGGTGATGTGACACTGCCTTTTAAAGCAGAAAACTAGTTTTTTCCAAAGCTTACAATTACCCTCCACTGCAAGTGGACATTTATCTTCCAGATGCTATCTTCCCTATGAAAACATTTCCTCTAATAAACAGTATGTTGTTATAGCAAAGAACAGAGAGACTGAGAGGGGAAAAGGTTGTATTAATCAACTTCTGCAGAATTGGAAGAGGTGGGCTATGCCAGATCAAGAAGTGATATATAAGTCCCTTAAAAGACCTACCACAAACTCTGATTTATTCAAGCTGTAGAGCCTGTTTGCCTTGAATTAGGCAACTCTCCTGTTCAAATCCCTAGTGTGGCTAGGAATACAGGTGTTATGCAAACACAAACTTTACCTTAATCATTTACCATAATTATAAAGACTTGAATGTTACATTTGTCACTTAATCATAATGAGCCTCTCTTCCTGTTCTGTACACATGCAGTCATTATGGACTGCTTTCACTGTGATCTGCCTGAGGTGCAATGTGGCAAGTGAAAAACTGGAAGATGCTCAGAGCCCTGTGCCCTAACTGTATTCTTAGCATCACTTGTCACGATCATGCCAAGTGCCCTTGCGCAAGATCTGCTACTACTTTAGCAGCATGTGATCTTAACCCATTTACTTTAGAAGTAGCAAGGTCAGACTCAGCCATCCCTGAAGTGGCATGAATGCTGCTTCAGCAGCATGACATGAAGTTCTCAAAGGACATGGGGACTCCTGGTCGTCCTCGCTACCTCTTGTGCATGTAATATAAATGGTAACCTGTCCAGTTAGAGGCTGTGTCAAGTAAATGTTTTATACAGGATCACCTGCATTCTTGATAGTAGATTATGTTGAGCAGAAACTACTACAGCGTGAAGTGGTCTGTAGGAATTCACGTTGAGGTCCATCTTGAGCCTAAAGACCCATTTTTCTGGAACAATGGAACCTTCAGAGGCTCATGGAACAGCAAAGCTTCAGCTTGAACTCACCCTTTCTTTTATTATTATTATTAGTAGTAGTAGTAGTAGTACTGTTGTAGTAGTAGTAGTACCCCATGCATCTGATTGGGTTGCCCCAGCCACTCTGAGTGGCTTCCAACATATATAAAAACATAATAAAATGTTAAACATTCAAAAGCTTCCCTATACAAGGCTGCCTTCAGATGTCGTCTAAAGTTATATAGTTACTCATCTCCTTGACATTTGATGTTAGGGAATTCAACAGGGTGAGCACCACTTCTGAAAAAGTCCAGTGTCTGGTTAAAGGTAGGGGCAGCACATGGCTTCTCAGAAGAATGTCACGAAACATACAAAACCAAGTATGGTCAAGTCCTTGGTCCCAGTCAATGACCTTTGACGAGAAAAATTACTACGAGCAATACACCTAGGGCATAATGGTATCAGTTAATGTCATGGTTATGCCATGGTTATATGTTTGAAGGTCACCAACCTGGATATACATGTTAGATACCACACCTCAAGAATATATCCGCAAAGATAGCTTTGGGACATTCTGTACTAGTCTTGCCACAGACAGAAAAAGGCAGTTCCTGAATAGAAGTTAGATCAGGAGAAACTGGCAGATACAGGATAGGAAACAGAGAAGAGAGAGAGAAGGTATTCATTAACAGCCAGGAAGAACACATTGCTGGACCATCATAAACAGCTGGTGGACTAACAAACTGGCTTCCCATTAAGATCCCTAGAGCCAGAGTTCAGTATTTTAACTCTGAGGTGTGTCCCATAGGAGGCCAGCATTCTTCTTTATGTTGTAGAGGGAATAATGGGAGATAAAGAAAAGATGCCCCATATATAATAGCTGCATTCTTTGGGCTCTATATTCAGAGAATCCTATCGTTTAGCTATGCCTGCGTACAAGCCCCTCATTGACATAAAGGAAGCACACAGGTACGTATAGATGATACACCATGTGAGAAGGAAATGCAACTTCTTCTGCCCGATTCGAAACGTGCTGACGGCTTTCACTCTACACCTGCGGCACCTGACCGGATATTGGAGTCGTATTGATCAGGTGCAGAGTGAGTGCTTCTGTTTGTCAGTTATCTTGAGATTTCAGGAACAATCCAGAGTCATTCTGATTGGCTGTTACATTTTTCTCTGCACCCTCCGCTTTCCAAAAGGCATTGCCTACTAGCAGCAGCTAAAAGAGGACTTGATACAAAAGCGACAACGGAGCTTCCTACATTCCTCAGCGGCTGGAATTTCAGTTTTGTTTTTGTTTTTTTTTACATAGGTCTTATTCACTCTAAACATCTTTGTGCAGTGTGCAAACTCACCTGAACAACTGCACTGCTCGTGGCAAGGATCATCACAAAGCCACTATGCTGGTGCGTAGCAACAAGTGCGAATTTTGCTCTAGGAGACAAAAGTCTGCACTTCCACCCAGCACCAACACCAGCACCGAGAAAATGAAATGGGGTGGGGGGGTGGGGAATAGGCATTCTATTTGGGCTATGCTGATTTGTCATTTAGCCCAGAATATCGCAGAATACAAGCAGAAAAGATTCCCGCCTTCATCCCTCTGAAACTATTCTAAGGGAAGAGGCTTGGGGAAGTGGCAGGGGTAGAGCAGAACAAAAGACTGGGGGGCGGGGGGGCAAACTACTAGGCCAGCCCTACCATTAAACAGAGTGAGCGAGCCTCCTCAGGCAGCAGAATTTTGGTGTCATGAAAAGGCAGGCAAGTGTTAATTATTTAATTTATGTGTTGTATTTTTTTACTTCCTGGGGGTGGAAGGGGTCTTATGGGATGATCTGCCTCGCGTTGAAAAATAGCATGCATGTGGGAGGGAATCTGCCCCATGGATTCCCGCTATGATGCTAAGTCCTCTCCTTTGCTCTTGAGCTTCTTGTGTAGCATTCACTTTTCAGGGAGACAGAATGCTGCCTTACTTTATTTTATTTTATTTTATTTTATTTTACTTTACTTTACTTTACTTTACATTACTTTATTTTATTTATACCCCATCCGTCTGTGAGCTGCTTACAGTACATATAAAAACCCAGTATAAAACTCAAACATTAAAAACCTTCCGATACAGCGCTGCTTTCAGATGTTTCCTAAAGGTCAGGTAGTTGTTCCTTTCCTTAACATCTGATGGGAGGGCATTCCACAGGGAGGGTGCCACTGCCGAGAAGGCCCTCCCTTATTCTAAGCAAAAGCTTTCGGTGGGTATTACGTTAGCCTAAGCCAGGACTGCCCGCCCTCTACATATGTTGCAGGACTACAGCTATGTATAATCACCCCTGACCATTGACTGTGCTGGCTGAGATAGGTGGGCTCTGAAGCACAACATCTGTAGAGTTGCAAGTCCTTCAGGCCTGGCCCAAACAGCCTGCTAAAAGGGGATTGCTTCCAACCCCTGGCACTTTCCCTCTTGCCTAGCTCCAAAAGCAAAGTACACACACACACACACACACACACACACACACACACACACACACTTGGTTAAGATGTAGTAATACATTTAGTGCCTGCTCATGACTTTCGGCCTCCAGCTGTTTTACTGGTTGTGTAAGTAAAAATAAGATAGTTCTATGCTTGGTAACCATGGTTTTGGTCGGCGTTCGCATTTGACAAGTCGCTGCACAGTATGCAAGCCGTGTGTGTTCCGGGGCGGGGGGGAAGCGAGTGTGTTTTAAACATTTAAATTTAAACCCAGGAGTCTACGTTGCCATTATTTAAAGAGGGAGAACTGCTAGACTGTGAAGAGTGGCGTATTCTATCAAGGCTTTGTATATGGAGTTACATTATCGGGACAAATCATGTGTAAACAAGGGGTGGGCTGGTTCAGAAAGAAGGAGGCTGTGCAGTATATAGGCAAGTGAGAGGGCTCCATTTGCTTCAGTTTTAAAATAGCTAATGATCTTATTGGGGGGGTTTAAAAAGACAGCAATACTTCAAAAAAAGAAATCTAAGGAGACTGGTTTTTATTTCACATGCCGACTGTTTACAAATTCCCATTGAAATCTAAAGGATTTAAGTACACTTTGAAGGATTCCATTCTTAGAGCCCAGTCCCAATCATATTTACCTGGTAAGACAAATTGATTTGATTAGAAATTATTTCTGATTTACCCTATCTAAAGTGGGATCAGAGAAAGTCTTTTTTTTTTAATCAAGAGTCAAGATTCTGTAGCTTCATACCTACGTAGATGTAGCTCCCAGTCAAGTCAAATCAAATGGACTGCCTTCCAAGTTGTGTATGTGTAAGACTATGGATGTAATCTCCTGACTTGGGTTTTTAAAGGATGTAATCTGCAGGGCTGTTGATGTCAAATATCTTCTTCCCTGTTATTTGATGTATTTTGCACCGGTGCAAGAGGATAATTAAAATCCTAGAAGGTAATAACCCTACTGTATTTACAACTGTAAAAATCCATGAAGGCCACCGGCTCAGGGACAGCACCAAGACATTTTGCTGCCTGCGGCAGAGCATCACATGGTCAAGATACGACCTAGCACCCAAGGCCAGCCAAGTTGTTTTGTCACCTGAGGCAGAAAATCCCACAAGCATCTCTTACCTCTCTCTCTAGTAGTAAAAATACATCAATAACGCATTTGGTAATTAACAACTTGCTGCCCTTCTCATGGTGACACCCAAAATCTGCTGCCTGAGAAGGCAGCCTCGCTCTGTCTATTGACAGGTTTTGGCCTGAACTAGGTACTTCTATCCAACTAAGAACACTTGCAAGGGGAAATCAGCTTGGCCCCACACAGATATAGAACTGCATGCTTACAATTCCACACTTCACTCTGACAGTCATTGGCAGAGGCGCCAGCTTCTCCAGAGGATTGGGGGGCCAAAAATGGGGAGCCAAAAACTGCCTCAGCCCCTAGGAGTTGGCATTCACACAGCAGTTCATTCCATTTCCCCAACATTTCCCTAACTGCTAATTTACGCATTATATTTGATTTTTTAAAAAAAAAATTTAAAAGTTTATTGGCATAAACACATACAGAATACAATAAAAATGATGGATATGGTGAATAAAAATAGATGTAAAAGCACAACAATAAAACACAGATATGGAGGAGGGGGAGATTTTCAACATGATGTAAAAGCCATTTCCAGAAACCTATGCAATATAGTGCAAGTTTAGTCCTCATCTCCATTTTATTCAGTTTCGGGAGGGGGGGGAGTCTATTGGCAGATCCCTTAACCTGAAAAATCACAGGAGGGAAGGGATGGAGCTTTGGGCATCATCCTGGCATGCAGTTCTATCCTGCAGTTTTCTTGGGGGAACAGAAGCAAGCATGCGTTGAAAGGGTGGCAGAGCAGTGGTGTGGTCCAGTGCCACTGGTTTGAATGAAATTTAATGGTCGGAAAGCCACAGTTCCATCATGCATCAGGAACTGCATTGTGAAAGGAACATGATGTGCCAATTGGCACTGCAGCATTAATTTCAGCAGAGCATCACTATGAACCTTCAGGCATCAGATTATTCCCTGCCCGCTTGCACCAACCCTCCACCCCGCTGTCTGCAGTATTCCCCTCTCAATCCTTGTGAACAATATAAATATAGCTAATACAACCCCAGCAACTTCATCCTCCTCCATCCCAGAACATTTCCCTCTGTTTCCCTCTACTACGCAGCATCCGCTCACATGGGTCATGTGTTGCTGCTGTAGTTTTCCTAAATGCCTTTGCCTCTTTAAGAAACGACTGGCTATCTCATCAGTGGAAGCCTGGGATTTTGCAACCCAGCCAAGCCAATTTGGATCAGCCTTTGCCAAGCCCCGGCTGCCTTGTTGCAGCAACAGCCACATGCTGTGGAGTGTGGGAGACTCGCAGGTGGATGACCCCGGAGTCGGCAGCGGAAGAGCCTCCCTGAACGGCTGACAGCTGAGCAGAGCTTCGACCCAGCTGGAACACCAGGGAGGAAGTGTGTAGCAAAATGGCCGAGGAAATGATGTATGAACTGAGAGAACCGGCGCATGGCCTGCGCAGAGGAGAGAGAGAGCAGGTTCCTTTCTCCCACAAAAAAGAGAGGAAAAACGAAGAAGCCAAGCCGCTGAATTGAAAGGAGAGAATGAATTAATTGAGCCTTCCCTGTGACATTTTGCTGTATCTTTTAAAATGCATTAATAACTGTTCAGCCTAGGAAGAGTTTTTACCCTCCCACACAATAGGAGGTTGCCAGGGACAGAATATTCATCTGAATTGTTTAGCTTATGTGACAGGCTTACAAACTGTTGTTAACTTTATCACTTGGGATATGGATTACGCTGCCGCACATTAATTTATTGGGAAGCACGAGAGCTGCCGGTTCATCTCCACTCTGTTATGACATCTGCAGTGAAAAGCACAAAGGGGGCCAATGCCCGACAGTGACTAATGGCCTGGAATATGAAGTTTTCATCTGAAAGATGCCATGCTTTTTGCAGCAGGAATAATTGAATCCATTAGGCAAAAAGAAGGGGGGAAATTAAACCAATCAGTGGCCCTTTTAGCAGATATTGCTCTTAATGAAATTAGAGATAATGAAACCTGCCAGTCAAAACCAGCAATCATTTCATGTATAGTAAGCAAACCAATAGCTATATGCCTTTGGAAACCAACCACACATCTATGTCTCTCTCTCTCTCTCTCTCTCTCCCCCTCCCCATACATAAATACATACATACAAATGTATATATGTATTGACATACATACACACATGTAGCCAAGGGAGGCATGGGGGCAGTCGCCCCTCCTAAATCCTAAAAAAAAAAGTATTTAAAAGCATTAAATATACTCAATTAACCAAGGTTCTGCCCCCCCCCCAGCAGAAGCCTGCCCCCCTAACAAAAGCCTGCCCCCCTATAATGTCCTCTTTAGGGGAGGATTTTTACCTGTAATCTCCCAAAAAACTTCAACAGCTTTTAGGGCAATCTCCCCCAAAAAGCTTATGTATGCATATGTTCACACACACACACAGAGAGAGAGAGAGAGAGAGAGAGAGAAACAGACAGACAGACAGACAGACAGACAGACAGACAGACAGACAGATAACTTTGACTCTGAGGACCAAGACTATATTTATTAATCGGCAGATTAAACACCTAAGGCCTCAAAATCTCGGGGGTGGGGGGGGGAGAAGAGCAGAAACTCACCCATGGATAGTTCAGTTGGTTAGAGCAGGGTGCTGATAATTCTGAAGGTTGCAGGTTTGAACCCCATGTGGGGCAGGTGCATATTGCTGCATTGCACAGGGTTCAACTAGATGATTCTCAGGTCCCTTCCAACAGTACAATTCTATGATTCTACGAATCCCTTTCAGTAAAGATGTACTTGTCTTTTTTATAATAATTTTTATTGAGTTTACATTTTTACCATAGTCACAATCCATTAATTAATCTTATCACCAAAAACATTGCTCAAACTGAGCTTCGACTTCCCCCATTCCCACACTCTGGCTTTCCTAAATATTCACTTAGATCTTAGCATTTCCATAACTACTTATTTACCTTCTTTCTATCTTATTAAAGTTTACCTTTTTAATTGTAAATCAGTTCCCAGTATTAACATTACAAAATATTTTAACTCAAACCTACAAACGTTTTCATATGTTTACAGTACTCTTTCATATATTGTATAAATTTACTCCAGTCCTTATCACAGTAAAGATGTACTTGTCAATCACAATAACTTCAGCAATAAAGCTATAGGAGAGATCCTTGCCTGTTGATGCATTTTCAACCCATCCCTTCACAGAAGCATGAAAATTTGGGTATAGTGGTTAAAGTGCTGGATTAGAACCTGGGAGAGGAGGGTTCAAATCCCCCCCAGCCACAAAGCTCCCTGAGTGACCAGTCACTGTCTCTCAGCCACACTGGGTTGTGCTCCTTGGAGGATAAGTGAGCTATAAATGAAATAATGCAAGATAAACTAGGAAAAGGGAACAGCTCTAGCAGCCTGACCCACCCAATTGAGTGAGAACTTAATTCTGGTTAGCATGCACACAACCAATTGGGATGATAAATAGAGGTGTTTGAGATGATGAGGCCCTCAGTTTGTAAACAGGCAAATGCCAACAAATGTTTCCTTTTGCCGTTTTATGACAAAAAATCTTGAAAAATGGAGGGAGTTAAAAAAAAATTAAGTGGCTGGAATTCTTTAATAGCTCTTTATTTAAGTTGTTCATCCAAATGTTTCCCTGCTCCATCCCGTAGAGTATTATGGGCAGAAGGGAGCCAGTGTGCTACTATCCAAGGGCCAGAGGATTCAGGAAACATTAAAGAACAACTTGTCAGTGTCCTGAAAGGTTAATGCCAAATTTCCAGCTTTGCACAAAACATATTCCGGTTGTCATTTTTATTCTGCACAAACCTGTTCACCCTCTGATTATGTGAACAGCCATATGTGAACAATTACTAGGCAGCACCAAAGAAGTGCAATTTTGTTGTTTGGAGTTTTGTGTGTGAGAGAGAAAGGGGGGGGGTGTTTTGCTTTTAAGTACTGAAGTTTGAACTCTGCCATCGCCATTGGACAAATTAATCTGCATCACCCTTCTCTTCAACATTTAGGGAGCCCACGTCTGCAAGTATTTAGAGATGGAAACTGGCATGTCAGAGGATGGCAACGCTACTACGGCATAACAATGTGCAAAGCTTCTATTGCAGCTGAATGTTTTCATGCTGGAGGCGGGAGGGAAAACTATCCACAGATCTCTGCCAATGGAAGTCTCATTCTGTCTCATACCGTAGAGCGAGTGGCATGTAGAGGTGCTGGACTACAAGTCTATTTCTGCCCTTAGCTCAGATAAGCCCTCGCTGGCTGTCCTTGCAAGCACCTCAACCACAGTCCCCATTTTATACCAAAGGTACCATTGCAATTCTCCAAAAAGGGTATGGGAGAATGTGGTGCTAATGTCCAATACTGAGCAGCAAGGGCAATAAGATTGCATATATGGTAATCTCCCTCACCTTTCAACACAGGGAAAAGCACGTGATATACCGGTACTTCCTGTATGGTGTGCCCCACTATTTTTATTTATCTGTTTATTTCTGTTTCACAAGATTTATACACCCCCTTGGTTGTAAAAGAAAGAAAGAAAAAAGAACCACAAAGCAGTTTACAAAAAAAAGAATAAACACCTATTTAAAACATTCCAGTAAAATAAAACAATTGACGATAAACTAAAAACCCAGTTAAAAGCATGTGTCAAGCTCTTAGTGGGCTTACAGGTATATACTAATAGTAGCACTCTGAACTTAAAAGAAGCTGGAGGGGTGTTGTTTAAGCGATCTTGATCTATTTGTAGCACTGAAATGTGGCTTTTTACATGTTACTTACTATATTTGCTATTGTTTTGCTATGTTGTGAAATTGCTACTAAGCTATTGCTTTGCTGTTACTATGTTATTTTGCTATGACTGGGGGGGGCAGTGTTTGCTTGTTGTAAGCTGCTTTGAGCATGGTTTTCATGTGTGCATGTGGAAAAGTGGAACACAAATAAAATGAATGAATGAATGAATGAAGTTAGCCCAGTAGGAAATCAGAAGCCTGTGCAGGTCTCTGAGCAGAGGTGCTGACAGGGTCTCACTAACCACAGCATGCAGACCCAGTGCAAAGGAAGCAACACGTGTGTGAAAATGTGTGCAAGTAGATATTTTGTCATTGTTTACCAACATCATTGCTTCTGTGCCAGTAGAGGCAGAGATGTGTCTTCCAATTCCATTTAAATGCGTTATTCAGTGGGTAGTGGGGTATACTTAGGCCAATGGCCTGCCCTATCTAGTCCAGGATCCTGTTCTCAAAGGGGCCAAACAGATGCCCGTGGGAAAACAGTAAACAGGATCCAAGCACAACAACATTCTTCGCCTCCCGGGTTTGTGGTTGGATGTGGGGGACTTGGGTTCAAGCCTTTCGCCCCTCTGCCACAGGCTCACTGCATGGCAGTGGCATAGCGCAGGGGAGCCACAGGGACAGTTTCTCCGGGTGGAAAATTGTTAGAGGCACAAAAATTTCGACACCCGGTGCTGCCTCAATACAGCAGCACGCTTCCGTCGCTGGGCTCTGTTGAAAACAGCTTCTCCATGAGAACCAGGAAGTGACCTCTCCAGACAACGGAATAACTCTGTCTCTGTGACTGTGATCTCCTAGGTGACGTGGATGTTGTTCAGCAGTTGAATGTGTATAAGTACTCCTTCCATTTCCCTCTCACCCACGTGCCCATCCCCTCTGCATGGCCCCGGGCACCAGCATCCCACGCTACGCCACTGCTGCATGGCCTTGGTCAAGTCTCTCTTTCTGACCCAATTCACCAGGCATGGTGTGGGAAAAGCAGTGACACAGCAAAGCTAAGAGCCATAAGGCAGAAGTGCAGCATGAAAGATCAACAGAGCGGCAGCAGTTGGGATGGGACTTTAAGTACACTTCACAGGGCAGGGCATTTTACCCATGGCCTGCTCTTTGGATTTCACATGCTCAGCCAGAGCCTGTGCCATTAGTGCAGAGCTGCCGCTGCCGCCGATCAGAATTCTACAAGTCTGCCGATGGAACAGATGCACATTTCCTGCGCTCCGGTTCCGCTGGGAGCGCAGGCTGTGCGGCAGAAATAAATCACATGGAAGTTGCTGTCATTTCTCTACCTTCCCGCAAAACCCTCCGACGACGGCTGCCTTGACTGGCTTGAGCTGGCATGGTTTTTAAATGAAAATCTGGGCAAGTGGCACCAACAGCCCTGCCTAATTTTTAGCTAATACCTCCGTGGGTTCTGTGTTCACATCTGGACAGCGCCGTCATGCTGAGTGTGATTCTAATAGGCTGCTGCTCTTTCCCGAGCAGGCGGGGGAAAGGCTGTGGCATCGCTGCCGACAGACTAAACAGAGGCTTGTTCCAAGCACAACACCACATTGTAGACAGCTAAGGGGCTGCAGTGCAGGACTTCTCCCAAAGCATAAGAGAGAGAGAGAGTGAAATGTGTTAACTGTGCTAACCGTGCCAAGTAATATGCTTCGTTAAAAATTTAATCACCTGCAAGTGCAAAACAAGTGCAAAGCAATCATGTTGTAATTAGTACAGCAATTAACACCTCCCTCTTTGATAGCACATGCATCCTAGGAAGTGCAGGATTGCAAGTGTTTACACTGCTCTTATAGACTGAGTTCCTATAGAAATGCAATAGAAAATTAGGGGTGGGTGGGAAGGCTGAGGCTTAAACAGTTCTTGGGGGGGGGAGAATTACACTTCTTTATTAATGCTCTTTTTTACGCTCTGATTCTCTTTTTTATGTGAAGCTGGTGGGTGTCTTCATGAAACCAGCTGCCATTTTGGTTCCACAAGAATGTTCTTTGCTGCCCCAGGCTGCTTACACACCATACATTTAAAGGACATCCCTCCTCCCTGCAGAAAGACTCCTGGGAACTGTAGTTTGTTATGGGTGCTGAGAGTTGTACCTCCATGAGGGGTAAACTACAATTCCCAGGATACTTTGGGGCAAGTAGTGCCTGTTATATGTAAGGAGTGTACTCAGCCTCTCTCTACCATGACATCAGGCAACCAAGGGTCTCCATCTTCCTTTGCAAACCCTCTCACGCTCCCTGCTGAAATTTTGTACTGTATTTGCTTAACGGATTTCTTAAAGGTTCTCTGTGTGGATCTTTGTTTTTAACAAATAAATGATGGACCAAGTAGCCAATGCTACATGAAGGGGGATCATGATTCTTGCATTGCAGGCCACTGGTGCCACCATTTGCATTTTCTATGCATGTTTACATATTCTGTGCATGCATGCACATGTACAGTACTGAGAATACTTAATAGATTTGAAGCAGTGGGTAGTAGTAGTAGTAGTATCTGGGCAGCTTCCAACAGAATATTAAAAACAGAATAAAACATCAAACATTAAAAACGTCCCTCTAAAATGTCTTCTAAAAGTCAGGTAGTTGTTTATTTCCTTGACATCTGGTGGGAGGGCATTCCACAAGGTGGGTGCCAGTACCAAGAAGGCCCTCTGCCTGGTTCCCTGTAGCTTCACTTCTTGCAGTAAGGGAACCGCCAGAAGGCCTTGGAGCTGGACCTCAGTGTCTGGGCTGAATGATGGGGGTGGAGATGCTCCTTCAGGCCGAGGCCGTTTATGCTACAATAAATCTGTTCATCTTTAAAGCGTGACAAAAATCCACATTGGTATTGCTGATAATCCCAATCACTATATCAATGAATCCTAAGGCACTACTATCCAGTATATAGATATTATTTCCTGGCATTAAATCCTTTATAAGGTAGCTGATGAGGTGATATAATCATGTCACATTGCTCCACTTCGCACCCAAAATCAAATTACTTGTCTTCCCATTCTCCCCCCTTTTCTTTTCTTTTTGTTAATTTCCCCCTTTTCTCATTGTTTCTTTGGAACGTTATTAGCTTGAGCTTAGCCACAATCGCTCGTGCACCAAGTAGAGTAAGGAAATGTGTAAAATGTTGCATGACTAAATTAAATGCTGTTTTAACTAAAAGTTAATATTGTTTACTGCTGTGCAATAGTGATTTTCATATTTTTACTGTATCTAATGACTTTCTGATGATTCAGATTCTCTGTAGGGATACAAAATCATTACATTAAGGATGAGTGATTTTAGTATGCAATGACTGATCAGTACAATAATATGTAGACTCATGCTTCAGCTAGTAAATTAAATCATTTACACTACTGTGCTTGTCAGTAAGAAGAGGGGTTCTTGCATTGTAATTTAGCTGAGCAATAAAGTCTGCTTAATATAAAACAAACACAGGAGAATCCTAAGTAGGTGCCCCTTTGGCAAAGGGAAAGCACAATGATATGAATACAGGTAGGCCAGTTTTTAAATGCAGCAGCCAATTTAGCACGTGTCCTGATTTCTGCTCAATGATACTGAACAAAATCCCTACAGCTGCTTGCAAGAGCTGCCTGTGACTTTGAAATGCAGTACATCAGCAGTGAACTTAAAACCCCAGTAATGCCCATGGCTTCAGGAGTGGACTTTCCTAGCTTTCCCCCCATTATTAGATACTCCACCGATAACCTATAAAGCAGGGGTGGGAAACACATGGCCTTCCAAACACTGCTGGACCTCAACTCCCATAATCCTCTTTGTTGACCATGCTACCTGGGGCTGATGGGAGCTAGAGCCTGACAACATCAAGAGGGACATAGGCTCTCCCACCCAGTCCAAAGCATGTCCTCTACCACCAAATCATGCTCATCCCTCATGATCTCCTTCTCCCATGTGAACCTCACTGTTTCTTAAGCTGGTACTCTGAGGCTCTGTGCTGGATGTCCCAAGCTTCAGCAGATGGACAGTTGGTTGCCATGGGAAAGGGCCTTTTTGTGGTAGCACCCTGTTTATAGAAATGATGGTTTAATGGCACCAACGGTAGTATATTTTAAGGGCCAGATAAAAATGGTTTTCGTTTCCCCAGTGCATATGCAGAAAAGGTTGTTGCTGCTGCTTCTCCTTGTTGTCATTTTATTCCAAGCTGTTATGTAAAAAAAAAATTAATGCTGGCTCTTATTGTTACCGGTAATTGGTTTTCTTGTTTGTAAGCTGCTTTGAAGGCTTGGGAGTGGAAGGTGGGATATAAATAATCAATAAATGTGAAGCACACTTTGGGCTTTCTTTTTTAAATTGTTTTTTATTGAAAGATTTTCATGGATAACATATAACATCTCTGCTTTCAGTTCATGGAGTCCTATCCACAAGTCAGTTACATTTGGTACGAGACTTGGCCATCGTGGGCATTGTGAGGTTGTGGGGAGAGAAATCTGTTGGGAGAAAGAGCTCTTTGGTCTTTCTGTAAGCTGGCTCTTAGGCCGCAATTCTATAGCTGCTTACCTGGGAATCAGCTCCATTGAGCTCAATGGCCCTTACTTCTGAGCAGGCATGCATTGGATTATCCTGCAAGTCCCTCTCCAGTTGGTGTGCCGGAAATTTCTGAGTACAAACAAATGTGGGTCCTCTCATGTTCTCTGAGATGTCTCTCATTCTCTAGACTGACAGCGTATCAGTCTATATCTACATGCAGCCTGCAGTGAAAGACACAAAGGTTCTATTGCCCAACATTAAGTACATGTGCTTAAACCTATTCTAGCAACATAACATATCACTGATGCTCCCCAGTACCTTATCCTGTGTTCATTAGGTTCTTGTCACCTTTTGAAGAATCTGTTCACGTGGTCTTGTTGTGAATCAAAGTAATATTTCCCTCTGAATTTTTTATTTCTTTTCCCTCCTGCACAGTCATGTTTATATAATCCACTACTTTCTCCAAAAACTGAATAAGTGTAAGACATTGTAAAAAGGGGTGTGTGTGTTAAAGAATCCTTACTCCTACAAAATACTGTCTTAGACAGTCCTATTCTATACAATCGTGGTGGAGTCCAATAAATTCTCAATAATATTTTCCATTTAAGGTCCATTGACACCTTTGCTATAGAAGCTAAAACACTTTCCCATTTTCTAAGAAGATAGGAGCCTCCAATTCCATATTCCAATCATTTCTTAAAATCTGCATATCAAGTTGATTTATTGATAACAAATATCTTCTTTGTGCCCTTACTATAGCTGAAAGACTTATACTAATACCCTGGAAAGATAAGTGCATTGCTCCATTTAATCAATGGATTTAAGATATGACTACACTTGCAGTTTATGAACAGGTTGCTTATAGACATAGACTTTGCATGGACAAGTATAAGGACATTTGGAATGCATTTATTCAAAATATAGCAGGTTGAAAATAAATATATGTGTATTTGGGTAATAATAACATTACCTATTTTATTTTATTTTTTAAAAAAAAACCAGAGTCACCTCTCAGCACTAAGGAATTCAACAGGAGTGTTGCCAATCACTCTAACAGGGCTAGGATTTGATTCAGTAACAAATAGCAACATCATATAAACCCAATATTCATATTTCAAGGATCTAAGGATTGGGTGTTTATAATTGGTGAAGTACTTTGTTTCCCCCCATGTGCACAGAAACAAAATGATCCTATGGTAATGCAGAGACAAAAGGAAACAGGATTAAGGTTGCTATGGGAACTCAGAATTTTCCAACTTGTCTGTGATTAAAATCTTAACTGTAACATTTCATTAATATGAGTTGTTAAAGGCTTTTTTTGGTGGGGGGGCAGTTTAGCATTATTGGGCCTTCTGGTTTTTGTGCCCAAGTGCATTTGTGCGCACATGTGCACTCAGCCACACACTTCCCATCTATATAACAGAATGCACCCACCCCCCACTGCCTTGATGTGCGGCATATACAGTCTCATAATTTCCGATAATATCAAAAGGAGTTACTCATGTAAATCTTCCAGGTACAGTTTGGACAACAAGCCCTTCAGAGCATGGAAGCATTATATTAAACTCATTTTTCTCTGCGTAGGTACGAGTAGCCTTTTTTACATCCAAATGACAGGCACGCAGGCTTAAAAGCTGCCTTGTTTTCTTGGTATCATGCATCAAGCCACTTATCTCTTTTGTCACATGGAGCAAGTGGAGCTCTAACTACACTCACATGCTGCATTTAAAAAGATGGCGTCAGTTCAAAAGGAAGACACTAGCAGGATGCAGGATATGCCCTTCCGTTTTGCATAGCCTCCAACATTTATCCAGTGAAAATAGGGACATCCTAAGGAAAAGCAGGACATTCCGGGATCAAATCAGAAACCAGGACAGCTTCCGTAAATCCAGGACTTTTCCTGAAACATAGGGGACACTTGGAGTGTCTGGTTTTGTGATCCAAAGCAGACACAATGCAGAAGATCTGTGATTGGTTGCCCCAACGTTTTTTAAAGCAGGTTCGGGGTACTACGGTTTTGACCAGAGCAGCAGAACGAGGGAAGGGGATCTTCAATTCCAACTCCCTATGCTGTTTTCCCAGTCAATTGCTGCCCAAGCTACTGCATGTCCTGCTGAATCATGTCCGGAAGAATTGATGGGAAGACGTGTGGGATTGAGACTGCGTTGCTGGAATGACTACCTTAGATTCTACCCTTTGGTACTGAAAGGATCGCCTCACCCCTTGTATACCCAACTGATCCCTGTGCTCTGCTGGAGAGCACCTCCTGCACTTATCATCTTACCAAGAGTTCTGTGCTGTACAGTATAGGACTCAGGGCCTTTAGTCTGGTGGCACCTACGGAATTCCCAAAAATCACATATCAGACAGGCACTGTCTCTGTTGCCTTTTCAGCACCTACTCAAGACCTTCCTCTTCCAACAAGCCTCTTCCGTGGAGACATTAATCCTAGTCTGCATCTCTATTGGAATTATTTTTAACTGTTTTTATATGCGGAACGGTTCTCAGGTGGTTTTTATGTATGGAATTGTTTTTAATTGTTCTCACACTTGTTTTATGGCTTGTGACTGTTTTATAATTGTATATTTTATCCTTGTAACCAGCCCTTGAATCTTTTGGTGAAGGGCAGGTAAGAAATCAAAATAAATAAATGTGCTTCATCCTTGATTAAGCAGATGACCCGACACTTGATTGAGAAAATATATGGAAGAGTACACTGTAGCACTTATAAAAATAAAAAATAAAAAGGTAAAGGACCCCTGGACAGTTAAGTCAGTCAAAGGCGACTATGGGGTTGTGGAGCACATTTCACTTTCAGGCCGTGGGAGCCAACGTTTATTCACAGACAGCTTTTTGGGTCATGTGGCCAGCATCATGGGCGTACCCAGGGGGGCAGGGGGGCAACTGCCCCCCCCCGGAGCAAAAAAAAAAGGTTATTGGCAGCCTAAAAGGAAAAAAAAGCTCAAGACTGGTCTTTCTCCCCCTCCCAAAATCTCAATAACAATTGAGCTCTTCTGTTCTTGCAAGGCAGTTGGCCACTGTGTGTGTGTGTGTGTGTGTGTGTGTGTCTGTGTGTCTGTGTGTGTGTGTGTGTGTGTGTGTGTGTGTGTTGCGCTGGCTGTTTCCCCCTCCCTCATGCCGACAAATTGCTGGCGTGCCTATCAGAGACCGGATCCTAGCCTGCACCCTGCTTGGTCAAATGGGGATGCAGGCTGAGACTTGGGCAGTGTCAGGGGGCGAATTCATCATTGCCGGGATTCATCTTTGCAAGGGAGCTTGGCAAACTGAGTTCCCTTGCATGGTGAGTAGTTCCTTTGTGAGGACTGAGGATCCTGGGAAACTGAGTTTTTCAGCCATTTGGGGCTTTCTGTTGGGGGGGGAGTTTTTCTGTTTTTTGAAGCTGTTTTTGTTTTTTGAAGCTGTTTTTGTTTTTGAACCTGAACGACCATGGCTTGCCCCCCCCCTAGTTTTGATCCTGGGTACGCCCCTGGCCAGCATGACTAAACTACTTCTGGTACAACAGAACACTGTGACGGAAACCAAAGCACACAAAAATGCCATTTACCTTCCCGCCACAGTGGTATCTATTTATCCATTTGCACTGACATGCTGTCAAACTGCTAGGTTGGCAGGATCTGGGACACAGCAACGGGAGCTCACTCCGTCATGAACCGCCGACCTTCTGATCGGCAAGCCCAAGAGAGTGGATTAGACCACAGCACCACCCACATCCTGTGTACCACTTGTGCACACCCTATAATATAGTGCAAGGGGAGCATTTAATATCTGCGTATTTTTCAAAATGGAGACCCTTCCTCTGAATGCTGGTACTGCCTTCACGGTCACAAAAAGCCATGAAAATGTTGAGACAACATTGTCTCTCCTTTAACAGGAGATCCCTATTAAAATCATTCCATGATAGGAAGCTAGAGCTGTCAGTCACAAAACAACACACACCCCTCTGGTGCTTTTTTATGGAGAGTTTGTGGGGTCGGTCCAACATGTATCCAGTTGAGTATAATATGAGGAAACCACCCTCCAAAGCTCCAAACTGAGTCTAAAGCTTTGGGATCAGCCCACTTCTGGTCATTTTGGGCAAGATCCACTTCATTTCAGAGTGAGAATACCATTGAAGCAGCCAACATACCACTCTAGCATTTATTCTGCCTTGAAAGTGTCTTCTCTGTTGGTTTGCCGTTTCTATTTTTATCTGTTTCTAAAAATAGGTTCTTGTAAGCATTGCTGAAGATATGTATGTGATGTGCTATAAACACTTCAGGAAGTGCTGTATAAATATTATTATGAATCCAAACCAAATGACCATCCGTTTATACCTGCATTGCACCAAAGCAGACAGGATAATATCTGGCAGCATGGACCAACATCTGGTGCTGAAATGGAACACATGTGTGCAAGCGTCATAAGGCACTCCCCTATGAAAAAGCAGCATCCAATCCCACAAAACTCATTTCATTCTTAGCATAGCTCAGGGGTCCCCAAACTAATGCCTGGGGGCCAGTTGCGGCCCAATCGCCTTCTAAATCTGGCCCACGGATGGTCCGGGAATCAGTGTGTTTTTACATGAGTAGAATGTGTCCTTTTATTTAAAATGCATCTCTGGGTTATTTGTGGGGCATGGGAATTCGTTCATATATTTTTTTCAAAATATAGTCCGGCCCCCCACAAGGTCTGAGGGACAGTGGACCGGCCCCCTGCTGAAAAAGTTTGCTGACCCCTGGCATAGCTTATCACTGCTTCAGCATGGTGAGCTCAATAGACCCCTGTCTATGGATGATACAAGCAAGCATCCGTGGTAGGTTTGTTAGGGTACCAGGCCTGGTTTCACATGTTGTTTATTATCTGAAAGGAACCGATGGTAAACAACGCCACTCTGGGAACGCCATCCAAATCCCTCTCTGCAAATGGAGCAACAACTGCTCATCCTTTGCACAAACATCTCTTAGTCTTGGAAGGTTCTTGAACTGGCCAGATGCTGCACGCTGGCCTGTCTTTACCCCTCAGCTGCTGCATAAATAAACCTGGGCAATCATTACATCTCACACATGAGATATTGTTAGTTCTCTCAGAACACACACAAACACACTTTAAAATGTAAAGGCAGACCAAGCGACGGGCGGACACTGGCATGAAGGAGTTTCCTGCCTTCTTAAAGTAGGAGCGTTGGTTTTCCTTTTCATCCAGGAGGAGGCTTCAGCCATAAAGCTATCTTACTCATGAGTAGTCCCCTGGGACTCTGTGGGGCTACTCATCAATGACTGGTTCCAGTTTTATGGCCGTGCGCGCTGACTCTTACAATTGCCTCATTTGCTATGCCTCTTCTCTAAGCCAGAAGCTGGAACATAAGGATATGGAGCATGCACGGCAAAGGCGGCCTACGTTCGTTGTTCTTACCTGAACAGAATGGAAAGCAAAGCTTCTGTGTAATTCTGATTGAATTTAAAACTTCTACACTGTTACTTCCAGCATCCTAATAATGAGGGAGCAGTCCAAAAATAAAAAAGGAAACATATAATAGCAGCCCTCCACCCACTTTCATAATAAAAATGGGGGGGGGGAGAGAGAGAGAGAGAAGCCGACCTGCAGTTCAGGTTTGACTGTAGTCAAGCACATTAGTGCGCTAACCTTTTTTTATTACATTACATACATGAAAACAATTAAAGCCGGGATTCTTTCCAGTATATTATCATCTTTTCTGTTCCCTCTGGCCTTTTTCCATCCATTTCAAAGAACGTATATAGCATCAACAGAACGTTCTCTCATGCTGCGTGGGGTTTTCCTTTCAGGGTTTGTTTTTTCCTCTTAACAACTGTCTGCCTTTCAAGCGTCGCCAGCTACAGTCTATCATAGAGCCACAGCAGCAGCAAAACAAACAAACAAGCAAACTGACAAAAGTTTTGGTGGATGGTTTTGTGTGTGTGTGTGTGTGTGTGTGTGTGTGTGTGTGTGTGTGTGTTTAAAAAAAATGCATTGTGAAATTAAATCCGAGAGTGAAATTCTGCTTTGGTTTATTGTCTTTCTCTTCTCTCTCTCTCTCTCTCTCCCCCCAACACCATGGTAAATGGTAATTAGAGTCAATAATCTTTTGCTGAGAGAGCACCTTGTCCTTAACAGTGTTTATATCATCATCATCAAAGATCTGCCTTGAGGGCCCTGGCGTGTTAATAATTTAAGGTGTGCACGGCCTAGTTATAGCAGGAAGCCTAGTTATTGAGTTTGTAAACCAGCTGATGATTTATGGGAACACCTTGCATGAGTCATGCTCATTAAATAAAATACTTCGGCTTAATAAGGAACACAGGGGTAAACAGTCCTTCCCGTTACAGGGCAACAAGGCCACTGGAAACTCTGCAACGTGCTGTCACCTCCTGAATTGCGAGGGCATCATTCTGCCTCAGCTGTAAAGGCTGGCCCTAGCTTAAGACAGTGTGTGGCAGTCCCCTCAGATATCAGATCATGGGACCATCAAATTGTCAGTTGTCATATTTATCATTCCATTTGCTGCTGCAAGTAAGGAGATTTCAGATACTTTTGCCCCAGGTGCTAGATGGCATCAAGGGCCAGAGGTTTTGCTGCCTGAGGAGAAGAGTTTATTTTATTTTAATTACAGTACTGCTAACCCGCCCTCCACCAAAAGGTCTCAGGGCAGGACTACATGCATCCTTAAAACATGACGGCAAGAAGTAGCAATAAAACCCCAAAGAGGGTTCTTAAAATCAACATCAATTCGTCAACATTAAATTATCAAAGCAAGCGATTCACATTCAGCTGTGCGGCTCCTATCCCAAAGGTCTGGGCGAGGAGGTAACACATTGCCTGCAACTCTCAACCCACAGAGCTCCTCTCAGGAAGACACCATGGTCAGCGGTATAAAAAGCTGCTGAAAAGTCAAGGAGAACCAACAGGGCTGCACTCCCAGGACTCTTTTTCTACAAAGGTCAGCGTGACCAAGGCAGTCCCAATACCAAATCAAGGTTGAAAAGGGTCTCTATAACCCATTTCCTCCAACCATGCCTAAAGTTGAACTGTCACTGCCTTTGCAATCATTTTGCCCAAAACCTGGCTGAGCAAAATTTTTCCAACACTATGAGTTCCTGGTAAGGGGATTGGCACCTACACTTTGAGTCTGTGTGACTAGCGTCCTCTCATGGTGTCTTTCCCTCCGCTTGCTGTCTCTCCACCTATCTGTGTCCTCCAGTTAAATCCTTTGATAGCAGGAATGTTAAATCTCTCTTTAAAAGGTTGCTAATTAAGACACCAGAAATGTTGGTGGAAATGAAATTACAAGGGGGGGCGGGTAGGGAGAAGGATCAATATACAGTTGTTAAATGTAGCTTGCATTGAAAGCCATAGCCGTATTTTACATTTAAACATCCACAGTTTACTCTGATGCACTAGAAATTCCTAGGAAGACTAAGGTAGCGAAAGAAGATATAGCTCTGGAGCACAATCCACTAGGAAATTCTGCACAAGGCAAGAGAGCAGTCACTCCCATTCATGTCAATGGCACTGCCGCATTTGGATTAGTTGTAGTTTCCGGGTCACCTTCAGAGGTAGCCCCACAAAGAGCGCATTGCAGTAATCCAAGTGAGAGATAACTAGAGCATGCACCACTCTGGCATGCACTATGATAATAGTGACATAAGGCATAATAAAAGTTAATTTGGGGGCTAAACTAAATTTAGGGGCACTGGGCAGATCTTTGCACCCCAGCAGTGCGTATGCTAAAGACGGCCCTGTCTCCAAGTTAGCATGTACTATGGCAGACGTCAGTGCACTGCTATCCTTTTCACACCTCACAATGACCGCATGGATAAAGGGGCAGTGGAATTGTCCCCATTTCCTCCCATGCTGTATTCTGCTAACTCCAGCTCTGAACTCTGCATTGCTTTGGGTGCCCCCAAGAGTAGGTAAGTCGCTGCAAAGAGCACAGAGCTGCCCTCACTATGTACATTGGTTATTACTTTTTTAAAATTTGGGGTAAAATAGCTATATCCCAAGCTTTCCACCCAAACTATGTCCTTAAGGTGAGCTTCTTTGCCTAAGGATATTAGCTAAGCCAACTTTTTTGCAATTTCCCCAAAGCAGCTTATGCCCTTTTTGTTGAGACATGCCCTTACAGCATAAAATGTTTGTTGGATTTATTGTTGTCAGGAAGTGATTTTATTCCATTGGCTTTGACGGTTGTCTTGTTTTAACTGTTTTTTTTTTATTCTTGATTTTATTGTGTAGTTTAATCCTGCTTGAGCCACCTTGAGAGTTTGTGTTCCCAGCTAGAAGACAGGACATAATATTTAAAATATATGGAGAGAGATAGAGGTTCCTTCCTATTAGTTGCTTACTAAATTTGTGTGTGACTTACTTCTTCAGAGAAGCAAGAAGTTACATAACACATCGAACAGGAATGTATTAACACATTGTAAATCACAGCAGGCTCACCATGTATTTCCTGACTAGCTAACAGGTAGTGGGTCGCAACCTGAGAGTGCATTGTTTTTTAAACAATATTCTCTAGGTCCACATGTTGGGATAAAACATGGCAAGTCCTGGTTATACAAAAACAAAAGGGAGGCAGACGCCTATATTCTCAGTTACAGGTAGGTAGCCGTGTTGGTCTGCCATAGTCAAAACAAAATAAAATAAAAAAATTCCTTCCAGTAGCACCTTAGAGACCAACTAAGTTTGTTCTTGGTATGAGCTTTCCAAGAAGTGTGCATGCACACAAAATCTCATACCAAGAACAAACTTAGTTGGTCTCTAAGGTGCTACTGGAAGGAATTTTTTTATTTTATTTCGTTTTGTCTATATTCTCAGATTGTTTAAGACAGGGGAGATTCATCAAAAACATCTATCTGTCACCACTGTAATTTTACATTAAGATTACCAGTGTGCAAAAAAAAAAGCCAAAAGTGGAGAGTCTAGGAAGTTTGTTTTTATTATCAAACTAACTTTTGGAGTTAAAGATAAATAACCTTCCAGTGCCTGCAGAGCTATATTCCAGGAAAAGAATGGGTCAGAAGAAGTAATACTTCGGGTATGTCAAATACAGTACTTACTATGTTGCCTTTTAAAGCAGGAAGCCAGTTCAGAAGAGTTATCCAGCAAAACTATTGAACAACTAGGGTGGGGGGCATGTTTACAATACTGGCTCTCCTCTGAGCCACTGCGTCAGCACAGAGTGATGGTCGACAGGAAGTGAGTTACCTGAATGCCTTGTAGTACAATTGTTAAAGACCATATATGGAGAAGACATCACATCACATGACTGAAGGATGTTCAGGGTAAGGATGGGGCAGGTGCTAGCCATTTACAGTGTCTTTTTTAGTAATCTGATTGTGTGTGTGTGTGTGTATAAAATGAACAGGTATTACATAGTGTCAGGGAAGGCTTTGTGGCTAAATCAGCTAGGAAGCTGAGCAACCTAGTGTTCAAGCCACATAATTACACTTTTCCATTGCAGCATCCCTTATATTTAATTGTATTTATTTATTACATTTTCTTTTGCTTTCAATATTGCTATACCAAAAGCTCTCTAGGCAGTTTAGGGCTGGATCTATACACACATCAAAGAAGCGTTTCGGTTAAACGCGTTGTAAACTTCATAAAGGAAAACCATGTTGATGAAAGACGGGACTCCGCAGCGCCATCTGATATCACAGTGTTATAGCGCATATAAAGCGCTTTATCTTTTCAAATGTAGCTGAGTCCTAGAAGTTGACTTTAGTAAGGGAAACTCTGGTGTTATGCAGTTACTTTTTATACCTGTAGGGACACGGGAGGCGCTATGGTCTAAACCACTGAGCCTCTTGGGCTTGCCCAGGAGTCTCCAAACTAAGGCCCGGGGGCTGGATGCGGCCCAATTGCCTTCTAAATCCGGCCCACGGACAGCCTGGGAATCAGCGTGTTTTACATGAGTAGAATGTGTGCTTTTATTTAAAATGCATCTCTGGGTTATTTGTGGGGCATAGGAATTCGTTCGTATTTTTTTCCAAAATATAGTCCGGCCCCCCACGAGGTCTGAGGGACAGTGGACTGACCCCCTGCTGAAAAAGTTTGCTGACCCCTGGGCTTGCTGATCAGAAGGTTGGTGGTTCAAATCCCCACGACGGGGTGAGCTCCCATTACTTTGTCCCAGCTCCTGCCAACCTAGCAGTTCGAAAGCACGTCAGTGCAAGTAGATAAATACTGTAGATACCACTGCAGCAGGAGGGTAAACAGCATTTCCGTGCACTCTGGCTTCCATCACGATGTTCCATTGCACCAGAAGGGGTTTAGTCCTGCTGGCCACATGACCCGGAAAGCTGTCTGTGGTCAAATGCCAGCTCCCTCGGTCTGAAAGCAAGATGAGCACCACAACCCCAAAGTCACCTTTGACTGGACTTAACCACCCAGGGGTCCTTTACCTTTACCTTACCTATTTATACCTGTATCCTGCTTTTTCCACAAAGAGCTTAGAGCTCCATAAATGTGGCATGCCAGCATTTCTCAGGGAAAGACCCACCAAACTCTCTATTAAATTATATACATTAACTTAGCACTTCTATACAATTTAATAGAGAGTTTAGGCTGCAATCCTGTACATACTAACTGAAGAGGGGTTTACCTCCGAGTAAATATGTAGAGGATTGCACTGTTGACATAATTTTCTTTAAATTGTGGTTTAACATTTCCAAACATGGTAATTCGAGCTTTTATTTTATTATCATTGTGCAGCTTTATTTTGCTTTGTGCTTTCTGTTTTTGTGTTTCAGCTTAAAAGTCCTGAGAGGACATAAAGTCAAAAGGTTAAGCTACTAAAACAACCGGGAAGTGTAAAAATACTTCAAAATACCATTTCAAAAAGTGCATTGTGATGAAATGTTGTGGTTTACTGTAAAGCAGTTGTGCCGCACTGAAGGACTATGACCTTGAACATTTTGAGGTAACATAAACTTAATATATATTTAGCCTTCCACAGAACATCTCCTAGGGCAATTCTGTGTTTTGTATTCAGATGAGTGGAGGGATGGTGTGGGTGATTTCTTTGGATGCTTGCAGAATAATCAACATATGGCCATTATCTGACCATCGTCCTGATGCACTGTTTGCCAAGATGAACCGAGTCATCTTGTTTTTCAATTACAAGCAAGTTATCAAATCCAACCATTGCTTCCCAAAATATCCTCTGCACATTGAGACCAAATTAATTGTGAGAATCTGGACCATAGTGTACTTTAAGGATAGAGAATAGGACCAGGTGCACAGCCTGGGAGTCATTTTGGACTCACAGCTGTCCATGGAGGCACAGGTTAATTCTGTATCCAGGGCAGCTGTCTACCAGCTCCATCTGGTATGCAGGCTGAGACCCTACTTGCCTGCGGACTGTCTCACCAGAGTGGTGCATGCTCTAGTTATCTCCCGCTTGGACTACAGCAATGCGCTCTACGTGGGGCTACCTTTGAAGGTGACCCAGAAACTACAACTAATCCAGAATGCGGCAGCTAGACTGGTGACTGGGAGCGGCCGCTGAGACCACATAACACCGGTCTTGAAAGACCTACATTGGCTCCCATTACGTTTCTGAGCACAATTCAAAGTGTTGGTGCTGACCTTTAAAGCCCTAAATGGCCTCGGTCCAGTATACCCAAAGGAGTGTCTCCACCCCCATCGTTCTGCCCAGACACTGAGATCCAGTGCTGAGGGCCTTCTGGCGGTTCCCTTACTATAAGAAGCCAAGTTACAGGGAACCAGGCAGAAGACCTTCTCTGTAGTGGCACCCGCCCTGTGGAACACCCTCCCACCAGATGTCAAAGAGAAAAACAACTACCAGACATTTAGAAGACATCTGAAGGCAGCCCTGTTTAGGGAGGCTTTTAATGTTTAATAGATTATTGCATTTAAGTGTTCTGTTGGAAGCTGCCCAGAGTGGCTGTGGAAACCCAGCCAGATGGGCGGGGTATAAATATATTATTATTATTATTATTATTATTATTATTATTATTATTATTATGAACTGCAAAGGTCCTGAGAATGCAAAGTCCAATATCCAATCCAAGAAAATGACTAAAGAGCCATAACTGCAAATTCCAAGGAAAACACACTCCACATTGCATTGCAAGATGATGTACAGAAAAAAGGAATATGAGGATGCTTGTTCCTTTATGAAAGTAGTGAGATGTGCTTAAACAGCTGAAATGAATGGAAAGGGGACCATGCCTCAATCTCAATCTTGCTTGCAAAAATGTGAATACACACACCGCCCGCCATGAACCACCACTGACAGGCTTGGCAGCAACAGCCGCAGCAGTGTTCTGTGTTTATGATAATATTTTTATTCTGTTGTTAAGTAAGCCGTTTGTGTTTTATATCTCACTTTCTTTAATAATATTTCCTTTTGAAAAGTTTGAGATAATTTTTTTTGTTAACTTTGCTGCATTAAATGAGCATTCTGTAGCTGACCTCTTTCGTAATGCTTTATTTCGAAATCTTGAAGACAACATTTTTGGTTTACTGTTAATTGTGTTGCTCTTAGTGTACGCTTTACATTTGACTATCTTCAGTAATGTATTATTGTGAATTGTTTCATGCGATATTTTGTTCTGTTGTAAACTGCTTTTTAAAAAAAAAGAATAAAGATTTCTTAGTTTACAAAAATACGTGCATTGTCTCTTTTTTTCATGTTGCGTTTTCTGCAAATCAGTTTCATTTGTTGCGAGACGTTAGTGCTGCATACAGTTTTGGGTCAGGAAGAAAAGAGGGGGAAAGAGGGGGCGGGATGGGAAGGTGAGTAGGGTCAGGTGGTAATGCTTCTATTCTTTTGCTTAGTGTATTGTGGGTTTTGTGTTAGCGTCACTTGTGTGGGTTCTCTTACTATTTGCTTGTTATATTTCCTTGGTGGTGAAAGAAATTGGGAGTGTTGTAAACTGCTCTGAGATTTTTTTCCTTAAAAATATAAAGTTGTATAGAATTGAAATGGAGAGAGAGAGAGAGAGAATCAGCCTGCTGGGGACCTGAGATCTGCAGGAGAGGTCCTTCTCATTGTTCTGTCAATATGGGTAGCCTGCTATGTCATGACAAAGGAGAGGGCCTTTGCTGTGACAGCACTTCATTTGTGGAATTCCCTTGTAAGTGTGTGCAGTGCCATCGCTCTCTGGCTTTCAGTGCTATTTAAAAAATGCACCCAGGAGTCATCTGTCAACTGTATTTATTATTCTTTGGGATTTAAATTAGATTTAATATGGGATATGGGATATTTCACTGTTTTAACTATAACTGTTGTAAACAGCCCTGGGATCTTGGGTGATGAAGGGTGGTTTGGAGAGGGACTAAAATATTTAAATAATGTTAGTGTCTCCCACTTTGGACACTATTAAGATTTGGATATTCAGGGCAAAAGTCATGAAAATATCAAACTTGCTGTTGATCTTTTATATTATTCCCTTAAAACACATGAGGAAATAGAAACAAAAATACTCTTGATCTTATTTGTCTTGCCAATACTATTCAGTTACTCGGGTTTAAGGGCAAATGTGCATATTATTTCTAGTGGATATTGTGAAACTCTAAAATGTTGTTTGCAACATGCACACCTCAAAAATATTGTTTTCCTAGTACCATAATAGGTACCTGTGGGGGGTGTGTGTGTGTGTGCGCGCGCACAACACACACAAGCATGTATGTATGGTGAATGACTATGCTTTAATCACACAGGGAAATCACAAGTACATTATGAATTGATTGAAGGGCAAAACAATCATGGCTGAAACTACTGCAAATCCTCCAAGGGTGGTGTACATTTGGAAAAAAAATATAGAAGTTGTCCTCTTGTTTTGGCCTTGCAATCCATTAGAGCTAGAATCAGATATACCCGAAATGGCCTTTCTTCAGTCTTTAAGGAGGGCTGGTATAAAAGTGCGTGCTAATTGTCTCTGAAGGACAGAGAGAGGAAACAAAAGAGAATAAAGGACTCCATCATGACAGAAAACACCTCCATAATAAGGGTAGGAGTGTTCGAGTGAACGAGAAACTCAATCTCCTGTAATAAAAAAGACCATTAAATATTTGCAAACTACAAATGTGGGACTGATAGGTAGGCAGACCCATATTGGACACTTCCTCCCTTATTGTTAATTTAGTATATTAAAGAAAAATATACCCCAAGGTGTTTCTCCAGTCATTTTCAAAGTCTTGATAAAGGTTCCCTTCTGCAGTCAGATGTTGAGGTGGGGTGAAGACATTTCGGAAAGACAAGCTTGTGAAAATAAACCTCTAAAGGAGGGGGAGAGAAAAGCTTTCCATTGGCGTTTTTTAAAAAAACAAAACACCTCTCCTCCAGTGGATTCTGTATGCAGCAGACACTGAGAACGGAGGCAGCCTCCTTTGCCTAATACTGAATGTATAGCTTCCCTCCATGCCTGGCGGCTAGAGAAGATTTCTTTACTGAGATGCAATCAGCTCTGACCAATCAGTAATAAGGGTTAATCAGCTGATCGATTGGTCCCTGAACAGCTTGGACCTGGCTCCTCTCTGACTGGCTCTGGCCTGGCCTTCGGGCGAGAGGTTGGGAACTTTTAATTAGCAGCAGCAGCAGCGACTCCACTGACTGAATGGTCAAGGGGTTCACCACTGGAGCTGCTGCGCTTGAATAATAATAGAAAACAATGTGACCACAGGAGAGAGAGAGAGAGAGAAGGCGCATGGCTACAGAGAAGATAAGCACAGTTAATCACAAGGAGGTTTGTGGTGTCTGAAGGACACCTCAGAGGTGGCTCTATGGCTGGATTCCCTTTGTTGTTCGTCACACCACCGCCATGCTTGTTGTTGAGACAATTTAGCTACACACAATAGCCCTATCTGATGACTCGTTTATGGCCAGGTAAGGAATGCGCTCAGGAGTTCAGGTATTATTTTGAAAAAAACAAAATAATAAATAATAAAATTCCTTCCAGTAGCACCTTAGAGACCAACTAAGGTGCTGCTGGAAGGAATTCTTTATTTTTTTGTTTTGTTTTGACTACGGCAGACCATATTTTGAAGTTTGCAAACAGCAACGTGGGTCAGAGCTCTCCTTACTGTGAAGCAGCAAGAACCATTTGTTTGGAGTAGGTGAATCTAGGAGGAGGACAGCTGTGTGATACATGTGGATTTTAAAGTACAGGGAACTCACAATTTACACTGGGGATACAGTATGTTTGGAGGCACCGCTCATTAAGTGAAATCGCATATATTGGGAACACCATTAAAAAAAAGCCTACAAACATCCTCTAAACCTCTGGAAACCGTTGCAAAACCCATTAAAAACCCCAAAATCCACCAAACTCCATCACAGTCACTGCCTCCAAACCTCCGTGCTCCACGGGTCTCAAAGGTTGGTGCAAAGGCTCCTGAGATTACACTTGCAAAGCCTTGTGGAGTGGCTAGATGCTATGTTCATGCCATTTTTGCTGTTTTGTGCCACTTCTGAGTTTGTGGTGATGCACACATGCGCAGTTGCACATGCCTTCAATCTGCATAAATGGGGAGTTGGCTGCAGTGATGGGGTAGGGACACCCTCTGTTCCCCTAACCTCCCTGTGCAGGCCACTCAACGTCTGATCTTTGTAGGTTGAGCTGAACATGGTTAAAATCGCCCTTCGGACCTTTGAACTCAACACACCAAGGTCACAAGCGAAGCCCTTGTACACAGGCTTGCTTGCATGCACATCCCTTCCCATGTGTTTACCCAAACACCACAGCAAGGGTCACCATTTACCTGTCTCTTGTGTCATTAGGAAACAAGCCCCAGGTGTTGTGTTTGTGGGGGGGTGGGTGGAGGCAAGGGGATCCTTCTGACCTTTCGTTTCAGGCACAAAAATGTCATCTGAACTCGGAGGCATGATAACCTGCAAACTGCATAATGATAGCTGTTGTGGTTACCAATTTGGAGAGGCTACAATAGGAATCGGAGGAAAATGAGGAAGAGCAGGAGTGTCCAGGAGAGTTTCAGGTGGGAGAACTATCTGGCTCCTCCCCAGCAAGGACCCTTTTACCCCAAGGGCTGGTGATGCTGGTTGTAGCCTGTCCCGTGGATTTTCGGAAATGCAACCTTCTCTCCTGGGAGAAAGGGATCTCTCGGTTGATTTGCATATGGGAAGGATGTGGTAGGAAAGCTCCCAGGAAAGACTGGGGTGGGGAAAATATTACTCTCCGAGCAATTACCTTGTTAGTGCAAGGGTCATTGGTGGAAAGGTAGACTTCTCCCCACACCACCCCCATGGATTTTTGGGGGTGCAGTGGCAGTCCCTCCATAGACCAGCATAGGGCAAGGCATAGGGCATAGTTCTTCTATGAAGAACTTCCTGACAGTAAGAGCTGTTCGACAGTGGAATTTGCTGCCAAGGAGTGTGGTGGAGTCTCCTTCTTTGGAGGTCTTTAAGCAGAGGCTTGTCAGCCATCTGTCAGGAATGCTTTGATGGTGTTTCCTGCTTGGCAGGGGGTTGGACTGGATGGCCCTTGGGGTCTCTTCCAACTCTAGGATTCTATGATTCATAGATCCAAATGAAAAATGAACAAAGTTTTTAATCTCCCCCCCCCACGCAAAAGATTCACTGTGAATGAAAGTTTGACCTGTCTGCCAAAATTAAAGACCCCTACCAAGTCAGCTTGGTTTTGTTTTATGGGAGGGTGAGAATGGTCATATTCAGCCCTGCCATCCAAAAATCTTGTTGCCTTCCCCCCCCCCCTGCCTTCAGCATCTGCTACCTGAAGTTTTCGCCTCATTTTACCTAGTGGGAGGACCAGTCCTGTTTCCACATAAGGCAGGAAGTAAACAGCAGCACAGCTGTTTCCGCCTGCATTTATTATTTGTGGATTGAATACCATGTCATCATTGCTAGACTGGGCCATGCAGGAGGATTGCACAAGGAATCCTCTTTGGGCTTATCCATGCCTACTTTTTGCACCACTCTTTCCAGAAACAGATCCATGCTTTAAAAAGCTCCTTGTCCGAGTGTTTTTATTTTTTGCCCCCAAGCTTTCCCTGCAAACGCCCCCCCCCTTTAGCGCTCAACCAGAGCAAATGTCAGTTTGGGCTTTCCTTGGATTGATGCTTGCTCTGATTCAGGGGAAAGCCCTGGAGCAAAAAAAAAAAAAAAAGGTGCTCAGACACAGTTCGTAAGCTGTGCGTGGAAAGAGCAGAGGAAAGGTAAGTGTGGATAAGTCCTTTGTCTCCAGGTTTGTAGGGTGGGAGGTCTCGGGCAAAGTGCCTTCTGCCATTGGAAGGTGGGGTCTCCTCCCTCATCAGATCCTTGGGGGTCAAGAGCAAGCATCTCTGGTGGGCCGTGCCAAATTACCAGCGCCCAAGAATGCCAAGTGCCTCCACCAGCTCTGCTTTTTCTAATTGTGTGGAAAGGCCGCCTTGTGAATTTGCAGGTGCGCTGAAATTTGAACCCACACTTTCCACCCTGTGCAGGCCACTGTGGACCACCTGGCTCTCCGGCATTGCTGCTTCCATTCCTTCCTTCCAAACCCACCGCAGGATTCCTTGCGCCGGCTCCTTATGCCGGCGCTGGCTGCCTTGCAAAAAAAGCCACAGACATAACACAAAGGAACAAGACTTAAGCGCATCCCACAAGCAGCACACAACTAGACTCATTCATTCATTCCTGCTGTAATCGTTTTGGATGGTCGCTGAAATGAAGCATATTGTTAGGGCAGACATCAAGAGAACAACCAGGCTTTGAGAAAAGACAGCGAAAACTCGGTTTTTATCATTTCAAATCTAATCCTGGATTTCTTTTCTTTCTCCCCACCCCACCCCCCTTTTAAAAAAAATGAAACAAACAAAGAGTCAGAGAGCTGAAATTATGTTATTTAAACTGACAGTGCCTAAATGGGAGCGCTTTTTTATTATTCCCTTCCCTTCTTCCTTTCCCCCCCCCTTCCTCTTTTTTTGTGATCTCTCATAAACGCACAATGTGTTCGTCGCAGACATGGAGCCAACTTCATTACTATTTATATTGCTCTAGACTGGTTGTGTGCAGTCAATTCATAATTGTCCAGTTTTTCTAATTAATCACAAAAGATTTTTGTTTCGCCTGCAGCTAGTGCTGGGGTGACTCACAATGGCAAGCCAAAGCTCATACATCAAACACAGGCCTTCCTTCACTCCAGCCTCCTTCTGCTGGGGAATGCTGCGTGGCTCTTCTTTACCACCAAAGCCCTCACTGGGCATGTGCAGCCTCAGGCAAAGGAGAAGCACAGCGATCTGTCCTCTACCGAGCGCCTTGTTATTTTTATCTGATGCTTGCATTTTCAGCTCAAACCAGAAGCAGATATTGGGGGAAGAAGATCCTCAACCCAAATGGTTCTGATTTCCTTCCTTCCTTCCTTCCTTCCTTCTTTCCTTCTTTCCTTCTTTCCTCCTTTCCTTCTTTCTTTCCTTCCTTCTCCTCAAGATTACAAATTTCTTAACCATTTGAAATAATCCATAGCAGCCTTAATCATATATGTTCCTGAAGTGCACATAACACTATTCATAGTTCCCTAATTAGTGCAGCTGAACCAGGGGATGATACAAGGGCAACAACAGCTAATTATCTAATGGTTAACTTAACAGCACAACCCTACGACTGTTTACTCAGAAGCAAATCTGCAGCACTGTTAGGATGCAATCCTGTGTACACTTGCATGGGAGCAAGTCCCTTTGAACTCGGTGGGGGTTATTTCCGAGGAGACATGGATAGGATTTCACTGTTGCGCCTGTCAGTACAAGGGTTTGATGCTACCACGAGCTGAATCGTAGCCGGTGTGGCCATTGGCGTACCCAAGATTTATGTTGGGGGGGGACAGGACACCCACTTGTCCTGTTCCAGAACCAAGCTACCTGTGACACGATTGTTCAGTTTGTGGAAGCCACGCCTATTGCTCAGTAGGGTTGCCAGTTGTGTCGCTAGAATGTGCCACATCATCCAACATCAGTAAGCCTTTAAATTTCAAATATTCTGATTATTTCTTCTTTTAGTTAAGTTTTTTTTAATTATTATTTACTTGATTTAGGGGGGCAGCTGCCCCCCTTGGCTGTGCTCATGGATGTAGTGTAGTTTCAGGCCCAGACCCGAAAAAGCAGGGTTCAAGCCCTAATCCACCATGAAGCTCACTGGGTGACCTTAGGCTTGTCACTGTCTCATCCTAGCCTACCTCAAAGGGTTGTGAGGATAAAGTGTGTATATGTGAAGAGCTGCTTGACAGTGGAACGGTCTCCATCAGAAGGTTATGGACTCTCCTTCCTTGGGGGATTTTAAGCAGAGGTTGGATGACCTGTCATGGTTGCTTTAGTCTCGATTCCTGCATTGCAGGGGGTTGAACTAGATGACCCTTGGGGTACCTTCCAACTCTACCATTCTATGATTCTAAGAAACATGTATGTCATTTTGAGCTCTTTACAGGAAAGACGGGGTATAAATGTAATTTTTAATAATAATTTCCCTGGAATGTTCCATTTTATGCTGTGAGTGGAAGGGGGTAGGCGTTGCAGGTTTGAATGCTCCCTCATGAATCAGGGGAATATCACTACGCATTTAAAAAAAAATACTAGGCAAATCCACAGCCTTTCCAATTCAGATTTATAAAAAAAAGTGTAGAGTTTACCCACCTTCACTTTACTTCCCTGAGATAGATTCACTTTGAGCTCTACCAGTTGTTTCTGATTATCCTATAAACTGGATCTAATAGCTAGGCCTTAACTGATCAGCTGCAAGAAAAATTTAGTACTCCTGTCAGGGGTGGAGCCAGACAAAAAAATATTGGAGAAACCACAGAAAAGGCAAAGGGCGGTTCTGCGGATTTGAACATTGCCCCACATGTTTGATTTCAGAAAGAGAAACAACAGTATATTTTACATCTGCCGCTCCCATCTCAAAACCTATTTTCTCTGAAGTGAAGTCGTTTATTTTGATGGACGTTAAACTTTCAAGCAAACAGCGGCGGAGGAAGCCTTTTGGCTGCCTGGGGCGGCAGCGTGGGGGCAGGGGCGTCGTGATGTCACGACGCTGGACGGACTGTGCATGCGCAGAAATGCCACGCATGCCCAGTCCATCTGGGCCGGCGCTGCTGCTCCCATGGCAACCGGACGAGCCGCCGAGCGAGCAGCAGCTCGTGGGGCTGCCCCGTCGGTAAAGCAGCACGGACGGGGCAGCCCCACGAGCCGGCGCTCACTCGGCGGCTTGTTAGGTCACCGCGGGAGCAGCAGCGCCGGCCCAGATGGACTGGGCATGCGGGGCTCGGTTTGCGGAGGGGCCGCCAAGTGTCACCCCCCTCCCCTGGAACCCGGGGCGCCCCGCCCTTCCTATGCCACTGCAAGCAAACACCCTTAGGACTTTAATGTCCTGTTTATGATTCAGTGATCATTTGTATGTGGAAAATGCCTTTCCTTCAACTGACCACAAGGGACCCGCAGTGCGGGGGGCACACAAGCTACTGGTGAGGGAGGTACTTTGTCCTTTTGTCCTTTTGCCCCTCTCGCTGGCGCCACCTATAGTTCCTGTCAGCCTTTGCCAAACTGGTCCCTGGCGCTCTGGGACTGATAGGAGATGTAGTACAGAACATCTGGAAGCCACCTAGTTGGCAAAAGCCAACTTATACTTGCACAGGAGTGGAAATTTGGTCATGTCTTGTTTCCGGAGGGGTTGAGAAAGAAGCAGCTGCTCACAGTCCCTCTTCTATGCAGCTATTAAAGCTTCAAGAGCCTTGTGCTATAATGCTTTTGGTAACCCTATGAATCACCTTTGCACTTAATTCTAATTTTTTTATTTAAAAAAAATCACATATCTTCTATTATCATAAGAAACGGTTTGAATCGCAGAATGTACAGGCCAACACAAATAGGATATTACAAGCTGAAGACCTGTACCTCAGGCACCATTTTATTAGAACGAGTGTTTACATCAAACAATATATCCTAAGTACTTCATATTAAGCTTGGACAAATCATTTGCCTCAGGATTCAAGTGTTGTGCCATCAAAATCTAATACTGTTGTGGAATTATTACTATTTTTACTACCAAACCAAACATGGTGCAATCAGTACCTGTTACAATGGAAAGCAGGAACACTTGAGATACTACACTTTAAAAAAGAAAAAAAGGAAACTCGTGTGTGTGTGTGTGTGTGTGTGTACACAAATACCTTGTCTCCTATCCATATCTTTTTAAGGGGCATACTATGAAATTTCTCGCAGTGTAGAGCAGTGTATAGTGAAACTAGACTGCAATTGGTCTTACAGGAAAAGGCAAGGGGTGAGATGGCTAAAGATAGCTTTGTCATGTATAATGAGATAAGAATCCAATGTCTGAATCCTGGTCTGAACAAAGACATTGGATTCTTATCTCATTATACATGACAAAGCTATCTTTCGCCATCTCACCCCTTGCCTTTTCCTGTAAGACCAATTGCAGTTGTTAACAGTCGTCAACAGGTTTTCCACACCTATCAGTCAATCACCCTTCTGAGTAATACCCCTCCCCACCTTCTCACTATATATAAGGGTCTGGTGACTTCTGTTTCAGTGTATCTTATTTTGGCTACAAGCCTGACCAAACAAACCAGATGAATTCACAATTTAGCGACTTCCGGTTAGGTGCCGGTCAATGGCGGACGGGAGTCCGACGGCTCCGTCCTCCGCCAGGCTTTAGGGACTTCTGTGCCTGCGCCACGGGTCCCTTAAAGCCACGGGAAGAGCGTCCCGTGGACCTGAGCTTCGTGGGTCCCAGACGTGCCGTCTCCGTTCCCGATTGACCCTCGTAAGGGGGAAAATCGGGCGAGCGGAGCGCCGGCACGGGACTGAAGAAGCGTCTGCCTGCGGAGGATCAAAGCAGCGATCCCGCCAGACTCGAGCACCCGGCACTTCCTGCATAGAAATTTCCAAAGAAACTCTGTAAGTTAAAGAATTGGATTATTTTTACAAGTTTTAAGAGCACTGCTTGCAGAGGAACTGCAAAAGGAAGCCTGTTCCCTTTAAACTGTTTGCGCGAGCTTGGTAGCGCTAAAAGATCAAAGCCGCGACTAACGGAAAAGTTTTGCGAACTTTTTAAAAGTTGATTAAAAGTTGTTTAAAGGATGTTTTAAGACTTAAAAACAGTTGATATGGCAAAAGAAGATGCCCCTCACCCTCTGGATTAGGATTCCGGGTCAGTAGCGGGCTGTGATACATTGTTGCCATTTTTTTTCCTTTGTTGGTGTTTCAGTGACTGTTTACCAGTGGAGACATTCTGACTTTTTTGTAACCAGATACAAGTTACTTTGTGGACTTTGGTGGTAACACTGCAAGTTAGGAACTGTGACTGACTTGGGCTACACGAAAATGGGCCCTTCTTGGCTCTAAGGAACTTATATTTTGGAAAATTAAAACTCTTTGCCTAAAAGTTGGATTTTCGGGACTGGTGTGGGCTCCTGGCTCAGCAGCCTCTTTGTTCTCAGGACTGAGCTGCTGGCCACCTGGTGTTTACTTTTGGGACTGTTGGCCTTCTGCTGTGAATGTCTGAGATTGTTACTACAGAAACTGGAGTGACCTTGAGATTACAGTTACAGAGCCCACAAGGAATGGAACTTAGATCAAAAGGAACTGGCTCTGAAAAAAGAAAAGGCTCTGTTTCCCTAACTCTACAGGAACAAATGGAGAAATTAGTTGTTAGTGTTGCAGAAATTGCAGCAGGATTGAAAAGCGTGACTGACGGGTTGAAGCAAACACAAGATCAAGTTTCATCAGGAAATACAGCAGTGAATTCAGCAATAGAAAAATTACAAGCTGATATAAAAGCTGATATTAAAAATTCTACGCAGACCCTAGAGAAATCCATTGGACAAATTGAGGAGAACGTAAGGAAGAACAGAGAAGAGATTAATAGGATTGGGCAAGAGGTGACCACCTTGAAAAAGGACTCAGAGGAAATTAAAGTGGTTAAGGAAAAAATAAAAAAGGTGGAGGAAAAATTGGATAATCTAGATTTGGAACAGATAGAGAGTATTGGATCACGACAGAGGTCTGTTGAAGAGTCCCTCGCGTTTCTGCAACTACATCAAAGAGAGGGCAACATCCGCCTAAGAAATCTTCCAGAACTGGAAGGGGAAGACCTAAAAGACTACATAGTGAAGTTATTCTCAGGATTTTGGGAGATAGAAGAAATCAACGTCTCAGCACGCATAGTGAAGGCCTTCAGATTTGGTCCAAGAGGCTCCAGAGGAAAGAAAAGCAGCAAAACAGTCAGTGACTGTTTGATTGTGCTACACGATCGACACGACAGAGACTACTTTCTGGACTTGCATTATAGAAACAACCTGGTGGTTGAGCAGAATAAAGTAATTTTTTATAAGGATATCCCCAGATTTTTCCTTGACAAAAGAGTTCCCTACAACGATTTGGCAACTGAGCTTAGAAAAAGGAAAATCCCCTTCAGTTGGGAATTTCCAGAAGGCCTGGCATTTACGTTTGAAGGAAAAAAGATAAGAATAAGGTCCCTGGCGGAGAAGCAGAAGTTTTTGGACAAGCACCTGGAACAATTTAAAGGCACACCACTCGACCCAGCACAATTCTACAGGTTTCCAGAGGTATTTCCACCACCGCCGGGACCACCACCAAGCCTACCCAGCCCAGGCAAGGATCCAGAGGAAGACAAGAAAGGAGAAGCAACTGGAGGAGTAGACTAGAGAAAGGAAAATGGCGCTCAAGTTAATGACATGGAATGTCCGGGGATTGAATCAGAGACCAAAGAGACGCAGAGTGTTTTACAGCATAGAAAAGAAGAATTTGGATATAATATGCTTACAGGAAACCCACATAGCCCGACGTCACAGAAGATTACTACAGAACAAAAAATTAGGCCAAGAGTTTATATCATCGGATAAGGCCAAGAAGAGAGGAGTAGTGATATACGCAAAGGAGAAATATAGCCCAAGACAGCTTTTTAAAGATGAAGAAGGGAGATACATCGCAATTGAAATTAACATACAAGGCGAAAAATTCTTGATTCTGGGACTTTATGCACCAAATGATGGAAAGTCAATTTTTTATAAGAAAATACATGATTTGCTGTTGGATTATTTGGACTATAAATTAGTTTGCCTTGGAGATTTTAATGGTGCAGTTTCCACATTAATGGACAGATCTCAAAGAACTAAATTAACGAACGATGGGAAACTCCCAAAGACTTTTTTTGAAATGGTGGATAATCTGAATTTGGTGGACTCTTGGAGATTAAAAAATCCCACAGATACAGAGGCAACATACTTCAGCGAACCTCAGCAGTCATGGTCGAGGATAGATTATATTTGGATTTCGAATGAATTGGCTCCAAAAATACAAAAGGCAGAAATTGGCCCTAAAACTCTTTCAGACCATAACCCTGTACAGCTAAATTTAAAAATGATTTCCAAGGACTCTTTTAGATGGAGAATGGATGACGCTTTGATGAGAGACACCAAGCTAGTGGAAAGAGCGGCGAAAAAGATGAAAGAATATTTTCAGATAAATTGGAGCTCCGAAGTGGAGAAAAGAATTGCTTGGGATGCAAGTAAAGCTGTAATGAGAGGATTTCTCATTAGTGAAAAAGCAAAAAAGAAGAGACAACAAAATGCAGAGATGGAGAGATTGTTGAAATCAATCAAAGAAAAGGAAAAAGAATTAAGAGGACATCCCAGATGTGTCAAAATCCAAAAAGAAATTAAATACTTGCAATCCCAATATGCTAATATAATGAATCAGGACATCGAATGGAAAGTGAAAATGATGAAGCAAAGAACATTTGAATCGGCTAATAAATGTGGAAAATTACTAGCTTGGCAATTGAAGAAAAGACAAAAGGCAAATGTCATCAATACCTTGGTAGTAAACGGAAAAAACGTGGAGAAACCTGAGGAAATCAGATGGTGTTTTCAAAGATTTTACAAGCAACTGTACAAGGAGGAGAAGATAGAGGAAGCAGAAATTGACCGATTTCTGGAAAAGAATGGATTGCAAAAGGTCCCAGAGGAAAAACTAGTTACTCTCAACCACCCAATAACGACACAGGAGATAGAAGATGCAATAAATAACATGCAATTGGGGAAGGCTCCAGGACCGGACGGTTTAACAGCAAAATATTATAAGACATTGAAAGACTGGCTATCGCAGCCACTAAGAGAAGTATGCAACAAGATACTAGAAGGAGATAGGGCACCAGAGACGTGGAAGGAAGCCTTTATCACACTGATTCCAAAACCAGATACTGATAAGACTCAAATGAAAAACTATCGCCCAATATCCCTTTTGAATGTGGATTATAAAATTTTTGCAAATATATTGGCTACAAGGCTGAAAAGAGTGTTGAAAGACTATATACATAGAGACCAAGCAGGTTTCTTGCCAGGAAGACAAATTAGTAATAACACGAGAATTATTGTGGACATTTTAGAAAAACTGGAGAGAAACATAAATACAGATGCGGCACTATTGTTTGTTGATGCAGAGAAAGCATTTGATAAAGTCTCTTGGACATTTATGAAAAAGAACTTGGAAAGGATGGGAGTTGGTCAAAAATTTTTGAATGGCATTAATGCCATCTATACAGAACAAAGAGCTAAAGTAATAGTAAACAGTGTGATATCGGAGGAGTTTGAAGTTGAAAAGGGAACAAGACAAGGGTGCCCTATCTCCCCTTTACTTTTCATTACGGTCCTGGAAGTCCTCCTAAATATGATACGAAAGGACAAACAGATAAAAGGAATTCGCGTGGGAGAGAAGGAATACAAACTACACGCCTTCGCAGACGATTTGATGTTATCCCTGCAAGAACCGGAAAGCAGTGTCCCCAGAGCTTTGGGAATAATCGAACAATTTGGACTTGTAGCTGGTTTCAAGTTAAACAAGCAGAAAACCAAAGTTTTAGGAAAAAATATGAGTGCAGGACAAATTCAAAGAATACAGGAAGGCACTGGCCTCAATTTTGTCAAAACAGTAAAATATCTAGGTATCAACCTCACAACCAAGAATTTGAACCTGTATAAGGACAACTACGAAAAATTGTGGATGGAAATAAAGAAAGACATGGAAATATGGACAAGATTGAAACTGTCGTTAATGGGAAGAATTGCCGTGATAAAAATGAATGTCCTACCAAGGATGCTGTTTTTATTCCAAGCCATACCAATTTTGGACAAACTGGATTGCTTTAAGAAATGGCAAAAGGACTTATCAAAGTTCATATGGCAGGGCAAAAAGCCAAGAATTAAGTTTAAGATCCTAACAGACTCTAAAGAGAGAGGAGGCTTTGCCCTGCCGGACTTAAGACTTTACTTCGAAGCAGCGGCCTTTTGCTGGTTAAAGGATTGGTTTAAACTAGAGAATGTTGATGTATTGGACTTGGAAGGGTATGATAATATGTTCGGTTGGCATGCATACCTTTGGTACGACAAGGCTAAGATCCACAGAACTTTTAAGTCTCATATAGTTAGAAAATCCTTATATCAGGTTTGGTCTAGATATAAAGACTTGTTAGAGAGAAAGACCCCTAGATGGATCTCTCCAGTGGAGGCCAAGGCCTACAAGAGACCGAACATGTCTGCAAATTGGTTAAGATATATGGACATATTGCAGCAGGAAGGGGACTCTTTTAAGCTAAAAAGCTACGATCAAGTGAAAAGTCAGGTCCCCGACTGGCTGCATTATTATCAGGTATATGAAACATTCAAAATGGACAAAAAAGTTGGTTTTCAAGTAGAGAAATCAAAACTGGAAACAGAACTGATAGAATCGAACTTTAAAAACCTTTCCAAAATGTATAATCTTTTGCTAGAGTGGCATACGAAAGATGAATTGGTTAAATCGTCAATGATAAATTGGGCGAAAGATATAGGACACAATATTATGATGGATGACTGGGAGGGATTGTGGCAAAAAGGTATTAAATTTACTGCTTGTCATAGTTTAAGAGAAAACATAATGAAAATGGTTTATAGATGGTATTTGACACCAGTTAAAATAGCCAGGATGAATACCAAAATGTCAGATGTATGTTGGAAATGTAAACATGCGAAAGGTACCTTTTTTCATATGTGGTGGTTGTGCCCAGCGGTAAATGCTTTCTGGGATAAGATTTATAACGAACTCAAGAAGGTAATGAAGGTTACCTTTTGTAAGAAACCAGAGGCATTTCTCCTGAGCATAACCAATGAAGAGATACCCAGTCAGGATAGAGTGTTTTTTATGTATGCCACAACAGCAGCTAGAATCTTATTGGCAAGAACATGGAAAGGCGAAGAGATACCAACGGTGGAAGAATGGCAGATGAAGATGATGGAATATATGGAACTCGCAGAGCTGACCGCCAGAATCCGGGACCAGAGGGAGGAGAAGGTGTCAAGGGATTGGAAGAAATTTAAGGATTATTTAGTCAAAACAGTAAAATTGAATATCTGAGCAGAATTAAATAGAATAGCGGCTTTAGTAGATATATGTTAGATAAAATTGTTGGTAAGACATTTTTTGTGTGAAAAATTTAATTGTTAGGAATTGTGTTAAGATTTGGTGTTAAAGTTAAGATATGATTAAGCAAAGTAAAGTGTATTAAAAATTGAGTTAATGTGAATAGAACAAGATACAAAGCTACCTTGAAGATATATATGATTTTGAAGACAGTGGAGGGAATGGGGGAAGTCCCTCAAAACAGAGAAGATAGTAACAAGAAAAGTAAGAGGATAAATGTTAGTTTAAAGGTTTGTATATGTCTCTTTTTATTGTGATTGTTTGATTATGTTTTTGTATTGTGTTTATGTATTGTATTTTGTATTTTTATATTGTGAATGTTGTTGTTTATGTTATGTTCTCCCTTTGTTTTAATAGAAAATAATAAAATCTTATAAAAAAAAAAAAAAGAATTCACAATTTAGCATCCACGATAAAGTGTTCACGTCCGTCCCATTTGATCCTTTTGAGACAGATTTAGCCACAAATTTAACTCTTGACCCAACCACCAACCCACCCCTATAGGCTACAGGTAACCTCCATCCCAGCTCCTAGCCTTGATTATGTTGTTGTTTAGTCGTTCAGTCATGTCCGACTCTTCATGACCCCATGGACCAGAGCACGCCAGGCACGCCTATCCTTCACTGCCTCTCGCAGTTTGGCCAAACTCATGTTAGTAGCTTCGAGAATACTGTCCAACCATCTCATCCTTTGTCGTCCCCTTCTCCTTGTGCCCTCCATCTTTCCCAACATCAGGATCTTTTCCAGGGAGTCTTCTCTTCTCATGAGGTGCCCAAAGTATTGGAGCCTCAACTTCAGGATCTGCCCTTCCAGCCTTGATTATAGCAGGATCCAATACAGCTTGCACTCATTTGAAACCTGGAGCTGGAAGGGAAGTGCCACCAAATATTAGGCGAATTGGCTGTGCGGACAGAGGTGTTCCTCCACACAAAGAGTAATAAGCATATGGGATAAATTACAAAGGCACAGTGAATGCAAAGTGCCCAAATGAGTTCAACAGACACCTCAATTTGTTACTGGAGAAGGAGGGAGCATGCTGAAAAAGCAGGAAGGTGGGATTAAAATAGCCTTTTCCTGTTCCCATGGCCTCCAATGGCTCTTATATTCTCCTTACGTTTAAGTATTGCTGGCAATCTCAGATCAATCCCTGCACACTGTTTTGTAGGCGCTGTGTGTGCAGTTGCACAGCTCTTTGCCATTGTTGGGTTATCTCCAAGCACCATACCAGTCTGTCAAAAAAAAAAACCAAAAGGGACATATTTGAGTTCCCCCAAATTCTTGGATCTGTAAACTTACTAGCTAGGGACAAAGCAAAGAACACGTCCAAATATCTCTCATGTATCCCATACAGTCAGAAACCATGTCTGTGCCTTCAGGTCAGCTACCATCGACTTTCTCTCTCACAGCAAAGCACTTTGCAACCTGGTTTTTCAATTGGAAAAGCCTCACAACAATCCTGTGAAGCAGGCTAACGTCAGTGATGAAAGTGTGCAGGAATGAACAGGGCACATTCCTATACATACATTGATAGCATCATCAATATACATTTATGAGTTTTATACGTTAAAAAAACCAAAACCTGTAATTTGCCTTGTGATGGTAATATGCCCTGAAAGCTGGGGTTGAAATGCATTGCAAAAATAAATGAAGACATCAAGGTTTACAGGAAATGTAAAAAATGCCCCTGCCCCATAATCACTGAATTATACATTTTGCTGCGATTCCCATTATGTTGAGTCCCAGTTGGTACTTGAAGCCTTTCAGTGAATGTGGACAAAACATTTTTCCAGTGCTCCATACCCATGTTTTCCTGATCACTTGCATCATTGAGTTCATTCCATTTTACAGAAAGAAGACTGAGGCTAAATTACGGTGTATATGGCAAATCAGCTTGTATTTATGGTATAGGAACAGTGCTATTTTTCTAGAAAAAGAGGTGATGAAACTCACCATGATTTCCTCCCTCATTCTCTTAGAATGGCAACGGCAACCACCTGAGAGGTGCCGGAACTGAGTTCTGGTGAGTTCCTGCTGAAAAAAGCACTGTATAGTAAGGACTATGTTTATCCCAGTCTCTGACTCTGAGTCTCTCTCTGTGTCTCTCTCTCTCTCTCTCTCTCTCTCTCTCTCTCTCTCTCTCTCTCTCTCTCTCTCTTTCTCTCTCTCTCGGTGGGTAGGTGTTGAGTAGATCAAGTTTCTGCACCAAAATAACCCAAACACTGTGCAAAGGACAGCTGGACTCTGCAACCTATATAATGTATTCGGTTTAAGTCCGATTGCATAAAACTGTTTCTTCTAATTACTGGAAAGGGCAAGGAGTTTGTCAGAGTGCTAAAGCTCTATCCCGTAACTGCCGGAAGTCTTAATCAAACCCACATCTCATTTCTGATATTTCATCAGTTGTTTCTCACACTGTTTCAGGCCTTTCTCCACAGTCATAAGCCTTGTGACTCATAAAGACAAGAAATAACCAATTTTTTTGTGGGGGGGAGACAAAAACTGAGATTCTGTGGAAGCTAAAACCCAGTGCCCAATAGATGACTCCATGCTTGTTCTACACCCGGTGGAGCCACAGAAAGCACAGCATATAAGTAGGTTGTGTCAACCTGTGTCTACCCATAGCCAGACCTAATTCTCTATCCACATTGTCTCTTATCCACACAGACTGTCTCACGAGTGAATATCCCAGACCCCAGCAGTCTTCCTGCATAACGTCCTTAATCCCCCATTTTAAAGAGAAGAGCAAAATAACTCTCTTCCCTATTCATAGTAGCTGTGGACAACAGTTTTTATAGCCTTTAAAATAGCTAAACCACAAGTTAACAGTTGCCAGCACTGGCATTGCACTCATGCTGATGCCTTACCCAGAATGCAATATTCACCAAGGGACCTGCTCTGTCCATTCCTGCTATTCATTCTGAGAAGGGTCCTGCAACAACATGGGAAGGGGAAGAGCCTCTTGGAGGAGGTATTTTTAATGGCGATTTAAACATAGCTCTCTATTACTTCCACACAGCCCCACGGACTTCGTCTGTGGTTGCTTGGTTGCTGCCGAAGGCAAAATGCGATCTAAAATATCCACATGAGGAGAGAAGGGAATTTCCTTCGTTCTTGGGAGAGAAGGGGGCGTATTGTGGGCACAGAAGTATGGAGACAAGAGACAGAGGTGTCCACAGGAGCAAAAACATTCAGGAGGAGTCACATCAAGAGCAGCTAAAAAAGATGGTGGTCTTCTGTCCATGAGTGGCCTGAGTGTTGATTTATGTTTGTATTTATGAAGCATTTATCGCTGGAAAAGCAGGCGCCTGTGGAGAAGCCACGAATGGCTGCTGTGGGTGGGAGCAACAGACCTATTAGAATTCATCGATGGCTTTGCTGGTTTTCTATCGAGGGGTAAAATTTACCGCTGGACCACCAACCCCAACCCCGCTTGGAAGTAATTGGTTTTAACTGAGTTCATTGCGCCCTACATTGAGTTTTATTAGGACTTCCATATCACCCTAGACACAATGGAGGCCATTCATGTTTCCACTGTTAAGATGAGAGACATCACATGACTAGGACTTAGGACACCAGGGTTCAAATCCCTGTTTGGTCATGAAGCTCACTGGGTGACCTTGGACCATTCATGGTCACTCAGCCTAACCTACCTTACAGCAGAAGCGGTTTTGGAGAATTGCAACCAGGGGGGCTGCACTAGGCTCTGTTCTACAGTGGTGTGGAATGGAGTGTGAGAGGTGGGGGGGCGCCAAATTTTAGCGTCACACAGGGTGCCCCTGAAATTTGAAAGCCCAAAGTCCACCACTACTTGCACGGTCATTGTGAGGATAAAATGACGAAGGGGGTTGCCACCTTGAGCAACTTGGAGGAAAGATGGGATATAAATGTAATATAAATACAACTGGCCTTGAGTCATCTCTGTAAATGTCATATAAACAAGCCTATCCATTTTTTTCTGTGGGACCCCTATGAGCAACCATCTACAAAGCAGATGTCTTAGGTTTGCATCCAACATTAGTCATGCTCATAATTGACCCATTAAAATTAATAAGAATATAAGAGCCCTGGAAGATTAGGTCGGTGGCCCATCTAATCACAGAATCATAGAATTGTACAGTTGGAAAGGGCCGTGAGGGTCATCTAGTCCAACCCCATGCAGTGCATAAATCTATTGCCCAATGCGGGGCTCAAACCCACACCCCTGAGATTAAGAGTCTCACGGTCTGCCAACTGAGCTGTAAGTCCAGCATCCTGTTCTCACAATGGCCAGCCAGATGCCTCTGGGCAGCCCGCAAGCAGTACTCTCTTTCTGTTTACAGAAACTGTTGCTCAGAGTCATGCCGCTTCTGACAGTGGAGGCAAAACATAAACATCATGGCTAGTAACCGTTGATAGTCTTACCCTCCATTGATTTGTCTAATCCTCTTTCAGATCCATCCCAGTTGGTGGCCATCACCACGGCTGCTTGTGGGAGCAAATTCTGTCATTTTGCTACATGCCGTGTGGAGAAGCTCTTTCTTCCATCTGTCCTGAATCTTCCAATGCTAAACACAAGTAACTTGCACCTATTAATTTCTATGGGTCTGTACGGAGTAGCACTTCACTGGATGCAGCACTTGGTAAAGTTGCACACACATACACAGCCAAACTAAATCTAATTTCAGGGCTTGATCATCCCCTGCCTCCACCACTTGGAGCTTAGGACAAGTGACGCACAGTCCTTCTCCAGCACTTCTTCGTTTTGGTGATTAAGTGAAAAGCCATGTTTGGGCATTGCACATACCACCAGTTTTGTTTTTTGCAAACACCATATGCAAGCATTCAAATGTTCTGTTTGAGAAGGAGTGAAGGGGATGTTCAGATCCTTTCCTGTGTCACCCAAAGAGCCTGTAGAAAGTGTGTCTTTACATCTGATCTTTCTTTCTTTCTTTCTTTCTTTCTTTCTTTCTTTCTTTCTTTCTTTCTTTCTTTCTTTCTTTCTCTCCAGTGGACTAGCTTGAGGGCTTTTGCAGCAGCCCAGGGCACATTCCCTCATAATTGTAGGTTGCTCTTTTTTGTTCTCTGACTGGCCCTATAGAAGATTCCTGATAAGAAGGAACAGTTACAAAGGCAGAAGTGCATACTAATGAATCTTTCACTTCTGGAGTTCATCCAGAGTGTTTTGGACAACTCTTCTGTGTGGTCCTCATCACACACCCCTTTATGGTAGCGAGTGGTGGAAACCGAGTGTAACTAAGTAATCTGAAGCACTCTAATGACTAATATGTTACCAAGCTAGACCTTTAACATTTATGCATTGCATTTTTACTTATGAAATCCCGTTGTGGTGGATAATAACAGAAGAGCCTTCTGTGCTGAAGATCAGCCCTAGGGTACATCATTGCTGTTACTGTGTCAAAATAAGCTATTGCTCATAACCAACCTGTTAAAATTTATTTTGCATTACATGTCTAGCACATAAATATTTCTAGAACCAATAGGTAAACCTTTGGGTTTTTATAGGCCTTTTCGCTCACTAGATCCTGACTTGACCTCTTATGTTGGTGTACAAAGCTGGAAAAAAAATCGGTTAGCAATTGGTGGACTCCGTATCCCTCTGAAGTCTCTGTTTGTTGTAGAAGCATGGCACCAACAGGTTGTATCCAACCCACTTGCTGGGAACATCTTTTGTGAGTGAAATGGATCTTCCCCTACTTCTCCCTGTCACACCCTGGCAGCATTGCAACCAATTCTGTTCCGGATAGTGGTGGGGAACCCAGAGCAGATTTGGGGTTATGCAGGGGAGGAGAGGGAGGAGAACTCTCATTGCGCTCACATAAGTCATTCAGCACTCAGGTTGACTTCACTGGATACAACCCAAGGACTACAGCCCTTTACACCAGGGGTAGCTGGTGTGGTTTTTGGGACTCTGGATGTTGTTGGGACTCCTAACACCCTACAGCCAGCATGTCCAAATGTTATGGAAAGTAGGAGCAGCAGCAAAGCAAGCTGATAGGACACCTGTGGTGGCGTGCATGCCCTGCGCCCAGGGACAGAGCCAACCACCCGTGGGGCAGGGCGAGCCAGGACAGGATGCTCCGCAGGGCCTCCGAGGAGTCTGCCTGCCTTCTCCCACTCAGCTGCCCTACAGCTGAGGGGGAGGCGGCAGGAGGACTGTTTGGGGCAGCACAGAGCCTGTGGGTGCCCATGCCACCATATCACTCCCAGGAGAGATGCGTGGCTCGGGCACACTGCAGGCCCCATGGTGAGTGCTGCCCAGCATTTTGTCACCCCCCCTCAGTGGTGACACCTGGGGTGGTCTGCCCCCACTGCACCCCTTTCCTCAGCCCCTGGGTGGGAGTCGTTTTCTACAACATCTGGAGGATGGTCCCAAATACTTTTGAGTTAGCATGCATAGGATTGCACTGCCAGTCACCCAATTCCAGTCTTCTCCTATGTCCTTTGATGTGCCAACAGCCTATCTTCAGTCATTTCCCAGGAAGGCACAGAAGCTGCTTTCTCTTGAGTCAGACCACCAGTTCACCTAGCCTGGAGCCGTCTAATCTGATTAGTAACAGCTCTCCAAAGTCTCAGACTAGGAACTCCTAAAATTCTTTACCTGGAGCAATGCAAAGACCAGGATATCATGCAATTCCCTCATAGAGAGCAGAACATTTCCATAATCTAATAACAGGCAGTGAATTTTAAGGTAAGACACTTTAAGATCTGTCAAATGTAGGTCAGATGTACAGATGACCAAAGTGACAAAGAACTCCATTTCAGGCAGCCTTTTTGATGAGAATTTACCTTTGCCTTCAAATGCATGTTCAGAAATTGCAACCAGTCCTCACATGTATTGTGTTGTGGAAAGAGAAGAAAAAGTCACTTCATTTAAATCTTTTGGGTTGGAATCGGCCCATAGGGGGTGCCAATGATATCATTTCCCAAAGCATTTCAAAAGAGTGCAAGAAGCCTTGAACAAAAATGTGTCAACAAACTTTGTAAATAGGAGTTGAATGTCTTGTTACATTGGGCAACTGTGTCAATTATATCTCTTGTTTCATTTATCATCTCAAGTGCCTATATAGCATGGGCTTGCAACAGCACAGAAAAATGGGGGTGGTTTCTGGGGCTCGTGTCCCTAGAAATGAGACCAACTGCATGACTCCAGTGGGCTTTCTCCTACTTCTACTGAGAAAGAAGACTATGACGCTGGAGAAGTATAGACACAGAAATGGTCACTGCAGCCATTGAACAAAACATGATGAATGCTCAAAATTGGATGAATGTTTTTTAAGGTGTGCAATTCAGATTCCTTTACATCAGAATTTGACCCCAGCATTTGACATTCAGGTTTTTGGAATCAGGAAAGAACAATAGCTTTGGGTTTTGTTATCTGTTCAAAGGATCATTTTGAGATTGATTCAATGAAGGGACTCCAACTTGATGCTCTTCAGATGCTGTTGGACTCCAGCCAGCATTGTGGCCACTGATTAGGGATGATGTGAGTTGTTGTCCTGCAACATTTGGAGGGCACCATGTTCCCACTTTCAGGTTAAATGAATGGATGAAATTAGAACAATACATACTAAATACTTTTCAGGTCATCTGTTGGAGACAGCTAGTTGTTGACCATGACTACAAAGCATCTGAGAGTGCTTGTGTTGGCTACCATATACCGGTACTTGCCATTCCCCAGTCAAATTATTTGTGGCAAGTTTGCTTGAGCTCTGAAAGCTACAACTGTTAAGCCAAAAAAAAAATGTTGTGGACATCTCTCACTTTCCTTTTTCTGCAAAGGGATTGTGGCAGTGGCAGAGCTTAGCAATCCTCCTGAGATGCAGGTAGAGATCAGGAGAGAAAGAGCTGTGAGTGTCTATTGTCTTTCCCAGGCTGGCAAAATTATCTTAGCGGGCCTTGATATTAGTATTTTTATTATTCATATTTTATAGATAGGCAACTGAAATGAACAGCCAAGGATTTGCCCAAAGCTCTTTCTCAGGTTAATTTTGTAAGACTCTGGTGTATATGTGGAGGGTCTTATAGCTATAACACACAGTGCCCTGTGTGCTTTTTAGATAGATAGATAGATAGATAGATAGATAGATAGATAGATAGATAGATAGATAGATATAGATGGCAGGCTAGACTTTTTTAAATAAATCTCTGTCTTGAAAGGGAGATGGGGGAAAGTTGCAGGTAGGGCAAACCCTTAGAAGCTGCTGCAGAGGTCATGCACCTTCTCTTCAAAATAAAGTTCTCTTATCGTTTGAATACCATATAGATTTTGAGACAGCATGCATATATTTCAAAAGGCACACCAAAAAACACGGCCCCAGATTTATGCTCAAAGCTTGGATCTGAAGTCACGACCCCAAGTGCCGAAGGCATTTTCACACTGACATTGGAAACTAATCTATTCTGTTCCCATGTGGGTATTGCTTATCCCAAACAAAAGACAGTCATACCAACTAAATGCACACTGTAGCCAATACAGGAAAGCAAAGGAGGAGAAACAAGCCGACAAGTGCCATCCATACTGGTCCCATTTCTGTCACATGAGAAACTGGAATGGAAATGCCTCCTCGGCCTATGAATGATCTCCCCTCTGAGGTGTGTCATGCCCAGACACTATTCTTATTTCATCAGCAAATGAAGATCCCAAGTCTTTCCAAAGGGGGAGATGCAGTGAGGATGGATAACGATTTTGCATCGCAACTGAGGCCTTTTGATTTTGGATCTTGTGATTTTGCAGTGGTTTTTATTGCATTTTTTATTGGCAATGTGCTGTATATATATTCTGCTCAGTTTTATATTGCTAACTTGTGATTTTAGTATTTATGTATTCTCAGCCCTGGGACCTTCAGGTGAAGGCCAGATAGAAGAAGAAGAAGAAGAAGAAGAAGAAGAAGAAGAAGAAGAAGAAGAAGAAGAAGAAGAAGAAGAAGAAGAAGAAGAAGAAGAAGAAGAAGAACAACAACAACAACAACAACAACAACAACAACAACAACAACTTGTCCCCCACCCATCCAATTGGGTTGCCCCAGCCACTCTGGGTGGCTTCCAACAGAATATAACATATGTTACACCAGACATTAAAAGCTTCCTGATACAGCACTGTGTATAATAAAATAAATGCACTCACAGGAATCCAGAAAGAGATTTCAACCAAGTGTTTTTGCAAGTTATATAATATGCTTTGTATATACCAAGTGGAGGGTGAAGGAAGGTGTAGGCTTGCTACCTTTGTTTTGATTATTTATTTATTTATTTATTTATTTGTTTATTTATTTTAACAGGCCCTGCCTTTAACAGAAGTGTGAAACCCAGAAGTTAAGTGGGCTTAGCTTTTTTTTCCCCTGGCATGGTAAAAATTGTAAGGAAAGAAGCCACAGGTGCAGGACCAGTAAAAAGCTGACAACCCTGGTTGTAAGGCCACGCTATTGACCTATCTTGTATACCATTTATCCCACTCCACGTTAAAGGGCTTGGCACTGCCTTTCTTCCACACTTTGCCCTCCTTTCTGAAGCAAACGCAGTTGAGTTGCTGGCAATTGTGTCCTTCACTGCATTCTGGGTTTGAAGTAGAGCTGGAGCCTATATTGTCTCGCCATCTGCAGGGGGTGGGAGTCTGGGTTGCTTCTTTCTTCAGAATCTAAGGAAGGCAAAAAGGTAAGGAGAGGGGGAAGCTACAGATTCAGGATTCTAATCTGGTAATTATAGCCCCCACAGCCTGACACAAGGTGACTCCGATACCGTTTTTGACCCAAACCATCTTGCCCTCTTTTCTGCCTCGTTAATTAGACTCAAGAATGCAGAAAAACCAGTGTGAGAGCCCTTGCTTCGTAAGTGTTATTATGACATTAAGTGGAATTTGTTGTGGTGAAGGGGGAAAGGAAAGGAAAAGAAAGAAGGGGAGTCTGACTTGAGTTCTGCTGCTGTAGCCATGAGTTTGCAACCATCTGAGGAGCTTTTAAAAAGTGGTCATTTTCGGATTAGTGCTCACCTTCCCTTTGATGCTTACAAAACGCTTCGCCGGGCAGGGCTGGGAAAGTATCTTTCCCTATTGGGTTGCCCACCTCGGAGGCCAATAGGGATGAAAGCTCCAAAGCCCCTGGCGCTCTCTTCTTGAAAGCCAAAAGGCATTCCCAAATCTTTAAAAGCTTTCCTTGTCACTTTGGTCTGGAGTTTCCTGCCCCAAATCAATCATGTTTGTTTTCAAACCTAGCAAGCTGATGAAGAGCCCTCACTTGAAAACCTTCCGTCATAGATCACAATGCAAATAAGTCCATTGGTTTATACACACACACACACACAAAATAAGGGTAAGGACTGAAGAGGTATTTCCACCAAACAATGGCAACTGAAACACCACATTTGCTGTGAGTGAAGTGTTGCACTCCTTTCCCAAGCCAAGATCCCTGTTTGTCAATTACAATTTTGCTCCTTTACAACTTTGACCTATTGCTGCTCCATGGTATTGAGCTTGATTCAGACAAGAAGAGATCTGAGGTTCTATAGGCCACATGGAGAATCTGTGACCCTTCAGATGTCATTGAATTGCCAGCTCCCAAGAGCCCCAGAAATCATGGCTGATGGTCAGGGATGAGGGCAGTTGGTTTCCAACAGCATCTTAGGAGGGGGCATTGTTTGATGGTGTCAGGGCAACTTGCAAGGTCTTGTCTCCAGGCAAGACTCACCCCATCAATGCTTCCACTGAATCATGACTTCCCTTTAAGGCAGCGTGGTCCAACTTCTCATACCAAGCATGAGAGTATGTTGGCAAGGAACTTTCGCCAGAGTGGTGCATGCTCTGGTGATCTCCCACTTGGACTACTCGCAGGGGTGGCCAACTCCCAAGAGACTGCAATCTACTCACAGAGTTAAAAACTGATCTACCCCTTTTTTGGAGTTCAGGTCAAAGTTGTTGAGCTTTTTTAGGGAGGAAAGCCCCATTTTGGGGGGTGCAGGGCTTTTTTTTAGGGGAGCCAAAGTTGTTTAGCTTCTTTGGGGGGAGCCAGTGATCTACCAGTGATCTAGTCACAATCTACCTGTTGGACGTGCCTGGACTACTGCAATGTGCTCTACGTGGGGCTACCTTTGAAGGTGACTCAGAAACTATAACACGGGTCCTAAAGAATCTACACCTGCTCCCAGTACATTTCTGAGCACAATTCAAAGTGTTGGTGCTGACCTTTAAAGTCCTAAACGGCCTCAGCCCAGTATACCTGAAGGAGCGTCTCCACCCCATCGTCCAGCCAGGACATGGAGGTCCAGCTCTGACGGCCTTCTGGTGGCTCCCTCACTGTGAGGGGTCAAGCTACAGGGAACCAGGCAGAGGGCCTTCTTAGTAGTGGTGCCCGCCCTGTGGAACGCCCTCCCATCAGTTGTCAAGGAGATAAAGAACTACACATCTGAAGGCAGCCCTCTATTGGGAAGTTTTTAATGTTTAATGTTTTTGTATATGCTGCAAGCCACCCAGAGTGGCTGGGGCAACCCAGTCAGATAGGTGGAGTACAAATATAGTTGTCATCATCATCACTGTCCATTAAATAATCTTTATCAGCTATGGAGCAGAACAAAAACCTATCCAAATAGAGTGATTGCAACTTTCTTTTAAGCCTAAAATTCTAAAGCACTCTTACTTGAGAGCAAGTCCCATTGAACACAGTGGGATTTACCTCCAAGTAAATGTGCCTAGGACCAGAGTGCACCAGTGATGTACTCCTCGGGATAGGTTTTCTTTCTTTCCTTTTCAAACTTGTTATCTTTGAATAAACATTTGCATTATGTTGCCATCTCATAATCCAGAGGACAGCGAGCCTGAATTACCCTTGTGTTCCTGGATGTTTGTTCAAGGGGAAGAGGCTGAGGAAGAGGCGTGATGTCAGCCCCGATCGTTGGCACAATAAATGCGGCCCGGTGTGAAGTTCCACGCCCCGGGGCGTGTGGACTCGCAACTTCTCCAGGTGACAGGTGCTGGAGAAATTAACATGCAAGGGACGAAACCTCCCTCCCTCGGGCTGCTAAATCACCGCAGAGCAGGAAGGGGAGAAGAGAAAAAGAGCGAGCCCGGGAGCGCGTCTCTTTCTCTCTGGCTCCTCTGTTTTGCATATAAATAGGAAGCAAGGGTTTATGCAATATTTTCTCGTTACAGTCATCGGATTTTTTTCTTTCTTTCTTTCCTTTTTTTTTACCCAGGGAAACCTCTCTAATATGGCCACGCTCAGAAAGATCTGTTTTAATTTAAAAGCCAATAACAGGAGAGCGCCGGAACCTGCGCTATAGAAAACCGATGCGAGAATAATTTGGGAGCAGTTTGGGAAAATGCTGAGTCAGTTTCTCAGTCTCTCTCTCCTTTTTTCTCTCTCTCTCTCTCTTTCTGCCCAGCGGAAGCTTCTTTCCAAGTACGCCTGTTGGGCTCCGTTTACTGTTAGACCGCTTGAAACGCCTAATTAGTGTTTGTTTTCTAAAAATGTAATTACGCTTGGGGGGGGGGGTTGCTGCTCTCTAGCTCTCCGCAGAAGCTCCAAATGTCTAACACGGACACTTTTTGGGGGTGGATGGGGGCGCGCGCCGAGGGCGAGCAGTTGAAATGCTGTTTTAGAAATTGTTAAACACACATTTGCGCGCGAGCGTTTGCCAAAGAGTTTCAACAGGCGGTCGGTAAAGCAGCTTGCAAATTTACAGCCCAATCCTCGCCACGTCTACCCTGCTGAATTCAGTGGAGCTACGATTGCAGCCTTGGAATCACAGAACTTTAGAGTTGGAAGGGGTTCAGAGGGTCATCTAGTCCAACCCCATGCAATGCCCCACATGTGCCTCGAACCCACGACCCTGAGATTAAGAGTCTCATGCTCTACCGACTGAGCTATCTCCGACATCCCCAGTCACTGAATGAATGAATGAATGAGCCCGTTTGAGGAAATCCTTCGTGAGACACACTGTTATGTCTACAAACTTCCGATTAGTCGTTCAAGAAAATTGAATTAAACAGGGCTGTGCAGGAAGTGAGCTGACTTTGAATTCTGGATCGAGTTATTTGCTATGGTTCACTGTGCCCTATTTATTCACATCCTGAATGAGTCGATTGAATTGTCTGCAGAGAAAATTGTTCCATTTTCCGCTGGTAAGTCTGGCCTCGGAACAATGCTATGCACGAAAGATAGGACTTGCACTTTTCTTTTTCGATAGCGAGTCCAAAATAGCCTTATAAGGACTGAGCATGCTCAGTAGACAGTCATGATGCGACAGTACCTTGAACACGCGCTCTCTCCACACTGCAACATTTTGACGCAGATCCCACTTCTGATGTTCTGCTTGCTTCCCTTCCCAAAACACGGGTGTGGACACCATCATCATTTGCAGAAAAGAGGGTTGAAATTAAGTAGCGTTTCAGTATAAATCATTCATATTCGTGCCTCAGCAAGGCTGGACATGATCATTTTACAAGTCAGATGGATTTCTTCAGGGCAACAGAGGCCAGAAAGGTGGAGCATTTAAGTAACTGTTGCAGCCACACAAAATAAGGAATGAGCTAGATTACTTCTCAAACCATGGATTGTGTGCTCTCTCTCTCTTTCCCACAAACTTTCCTCTCACTGCAAGCTTTATTTCTTTATTAAATTTCTATCCCGCCCTTCATCTGAGGATCACAGGGCGGTTTACAATATAAAAGCGCAGAAAGACAGCATAGTAAAAAGCAAAAACAATAATTCCCTCCCCTCCCACACACGCACAATTTAAGAGGCCATATAGATTGTTTAATTAGCCAAAGGCCTGGTTAACTCAGATTTCAGTTTCAGCAACAGAAGCACCCTGTTCACGTGAATATATGCACCATCCCCCAAGATCCTGTTTCCTCTTCTAAAATGGGATAACTCACTTGCATGAACCTGAAAAGGACAAAAATCATCAAGGTTTGAGCCTCCAATTTATGACTGATCGTTTAGGCCAGCTTTTGGTGCATCAAATACTTTTGCAGACAAAAACAGATTCACACATGGGTGCAGGACATTCAATGTCCCTGATGCCCAGTGATTTGCAGGGGAAAGTTATCTGTTATGGGGGGGGGGGAATGTTCCATTAGAATGATATGAACACTTTTTCCAGGGTGTTTAAGTGGTGGTCCTCTTTCCCACGAGCAACGTACACCTGTAAACTCAACCTTAGTCATCATCAGGGCTTTTTTTTTTCATCCAGAGCTCACTGGAGCTCAGGTGGGTGCCATTGCCATTCCAAGAGAACAAGAGGAACGTTCGTGGTTAGTTCTAGCACCTCTTTTTCTAGAAATAATAACACTGGTCATCATCCAAGTCACCCTGCTGCATGTAGATCATCAATAGCCATGGTGTCAAAAGATGGAAATGGGATGGTTTACTTAAGGCAACCAAGAGAGGTCATGACCCAGGAAGGATTAAAAAACCAAAGCAAACCATAGGTCTCTGTTTTAAACAACAACTCTATGTAGATGCTAAAGAGAGAATACCTTTTCTCTAGTGCTGACAGGGTTGCTGACTGTATCTACTCTCATTTCCTACTTCCTACTTCATCCTCACATTGAGAAAGGAGACATCTTTTGTTTCTCTCCTGCTGAGATGCAGGAGTAACCATGGTTGAAGGCATCTCCACCTTAGGAAGAAAACAATGGATTTTTTTTTAATCAAGCATGAATTTCCTGTAATAAATGGAGCTTTCTTATATTTCCTCAACTCAGAGTCTCAGTGTGAAGTGTCCTCCTGGAACAGGGATGCAGTATTAAGTTCAAGTTGTGCTGAATGTTTTAACTCCAAATGCCAAGCAATGCTAACATTCCCAAGGACCTTAACTGAGCACAGGGATACCCTGAGTCAACATCCTGACTTTGCAGGAAGTCTCCTAAGAATCAGAGGTGTCTATGAACCAGTTCAAGATTTCGTTGAAATCAATGGTAAGCCTACTTAACACTTCTAAGTGAATGATGGTGGGGTTTTTCCTGAGAGCTGCTAACTGGTGATTCCTCAAGTCTTCCAGTTTTTCTGGGAATGGTCTGCTGGATCCATCACTGAGCAGGGAGGAAAGTGTACTTTTATGTGCTCAAAACCTCTTAAACCGGCTTCAGGAGTGAGAAAGGGTTCAAATGGATGTCGTCATCGAAGCTTCGGAAAGGAAGGGAAGCCCTCCTTCCCTTTCGCAGGCCAAATTCTACAGCGAGACTGAAGTCCAACAGCCTTTGCCACTCTTGTGCTCTCTAGACGTTTGAGATCACAACTCCCATCACCCCCTTGGCGAAGGCCGACATAGTATCTTCTCTCGCGAAGGTCACACCTTGAAGAACTTTCTGGACCTACTGAGGAACAGAGCTCTGCTACCTTAAAGTGCCGTAACAAATAACGACAGAATCCTCTCCAGGCCCGTAGAAAACGATCAGATTTTGTGTTGTTGTTTTTTGTGGGGTGTCTGTTTTCGCGGACTAGAAGCTCACTTCACCAAATGCATCTCCCTCTCTCTTTTTAACCCTTCTGTCCCCAAGAGGCCCTGAGCACTTTTCCAACACCCTGCAAAACACACATATACACTCTTCCTCAGAGGGAAGTCAGCCCGCTTTGCTGTCCACACGGGACCTTCCTTCTCGCACAGGCGTGCTTCGGGTCAGACTCGGTTCTTTTCTCCCTACGAGAATCCGACCCCTCCCCTCTTTCCCCAGCCCCTCTCGACCCCCTAGCCCGGCCTTTTGTCTTTCAGGAGACCCCAGTCGTTTTAAATAAATCACCCAGAGCTGAAACAAGGCACAAGGCTAATTTAACGCGCGATGTTTTTAAGAGATTAAGGAGGAGCGCAGGAAACCCGGGCTTCTCTACGAGCGAAATCTCCCAGCTACAAAAAAATAAAATAAATGTCCTGGAGATCAAGAGACATTTGGGGCGGCGGGAAGCCACAAAAGGAAGCGAGGGGGGAGAGGCTGCATGAATTTATTTATTTCTAGGCGTGCCTGTGCGCGCGCAACGCGATTATTTCCTCTCCCTTTTCCCTTCCACGGTGAGTAAGTCCTTTATCACGAGGTGGCACCGGCTGCGCCCGCAGCCAAACTTTGCCTGAAGGTATGAACTGAGGATGGCAAGCGGGTTCCCGCCAGCCTCCTCCATAATAGCGCCGGGGATTGCCACAGCTGCGCCGTGACCCTTTTTGTGATGGAGCCGATAAGCGCCGGGGAGGGGATAATGGCCTTCTCTTGTGGGTGTGAAATTGCCATGTTTATTAATTGAGCGACACATTAGGAGCCTCTTCCCTCCTCACCCAGCCCCCGACACACACACACACACACACACACCTCGGTTCTTTCTTCGCCACGACAGATCAGAGAAACAGACCTCTGCGCGCGCGCGCCCCTCACAAAAGGCACACAAAATTTATTTATTTGTTTTTAAAATGGATCTTTCCTTTCAAATAAGGACGACCAGCTGGAAAGGAGAGCTGAGCTCCTTTTTAAAGAATTGAGCAGGAAAGAAAATTCTGAAAGGTGCTCCTGATGGGACAAGCAGTCTTGGCCCACAACTTCTTTGCCAGCTATTTAAAAGCACTTTAAAGACACTGTCCTGCTTGGCACCTTTGTCGCCCTGTTTCAAGTCCGCAAAAGACGCTTTGTCCCGCTGCTGCCCAGTTATATTCGGGCAACTATATATCTGGAAATTATATCTCGAGGTAGGATCGCAGGAAACTGCTTTATATACGTCGGAAACAGCCCAGAGTGGCTGGGGCAACCCAGTCAGATGGGCGGGGTACAAATAAAATTAATAATAACAATAACAATAATAACAACAACAATATAGTTGATCTATCAAGTTCAGTATTATCTACACGGAGTGGCAGCGGCTCTGCAGGATTTCAGACGATACAGCCTTATTGCAATCATAAATAAGTTCCATTCATTTATTTCTTCATTTACATCCCAAGTTTCCTGCAAGGAGCTCAAGGCGCCCTGCGTGGTTCTCTTCCCCCTCTCCACAGCTTACTCAGTCACAACAACCCTGTGAGGTAGGTTGGGCCGAGAGATATTGCCTGGCCCAAGGTCCTAAATAAATACAAAACGAAAAGTGTTGATGTCTTTGTGGTGTGTCTGGCATTGCTCTCAGCCCTGGCCTTTTTGGGGGAGAAGGCGGGTGTGTATCAGATGAAGAAGTGGGTTTTCGGACAGAACTGAACGCCAAGGAAGTCGAGTGGCCATTAAGTCACTTGCCCCTCGGCATCTCTCACATGGGCCTGCAGGGGAAGTTTTTCTACTCGCTGTCTCCTCAGGCCAGGAGAGGTTTCCCCGGTTGAAGGTCTTCAAAGGAGAGGAGCGATTAAGGCAGGAGGGGGGAGAGTTGTCAACCCTAATGGGAAACGGGTTTAGGGTTCAGATGCACGACGGGAATTGTTAATTTTATTAGTCGTGTGGAACATGAGATCTTGGCGGATGCAGATAATCATGCAGGAACGAGGAGGAGGAGGAAAAAAATGGGTTTTCTTCTTTTTATTCGATATTAAATGCACAAGAGTAGTTATCCTGCCTTCCTTTGAATCTGATCGTCCATTGTTACGGATAGGAGTTTAAAAAAAAAAAAATGGGCTAAGTTGGCCTATACAGCATACAATTAACTCCTGAATCCTGGGGGCTTTTTAGTTTATCCCTCACAGAGCTACAACACCCAGCGCCGTTAACAAAGCTACAATTCTCTGAATTCGTGGATGTGCGATTTCAATGTATGCAGTGACTGCAAGGATGGACATCTTAACTTGGTTTCCGGGTAGGATGGAAGAAATGACTCCTCGACAAGTGTCTCATTTTGTGTGAACATTAAACACTCATTTCAAAGGATACCTGTTTGTTTGTTTGTTTGTTTGTTTGTTTGTTTATCAGACACCCATCTCCCTCACATATCCTGCGATACACCCTTATAGACATTTTCTTATTTGTCTCTTTATTTTCAAGAAGGCTTTAAAATGTAGAGCCATTTACAGCTTAGAGAACAAATGGTTCACGTGAGTGCGTGTGCATTTCAATAACAGCCGAAGTTCAGAGCAGATTTGTCGGAGTCCTTTAACACTGGACTGTGAATAATCTCGCAGACAGTCGCATTCACCAGGAATTCCAGGCAAAATGTTTGAATTTCAGATTACCCGCACCGCAAATCCTAAATGCAAATCACCTTCCTTTCTTCGAGGGTAGCCCCGTTGATTTAAACTGGATTGCTCTATAGAAGTAAGCCTTGGCCTGCTGTGGACTTTTACTCTTCCAGCCCTCCTGCACGTTGACTTCTGTGGGATTTACTTTCTAGTAAAATCGCTTGTCCTCTCAGCCCAAGCATGTTTACTCGAAAGTAAGCCCAATGGATGCTAATGGGAACTGGCTTCCAGGCAACGGGCCTGAGCAAAGCGACTGTACTTTTACATCTGCAATACAGAACAGTGATATGCAACCCTAAACGTATCTGCTCAAGAGAATTCCCCATTGGCTTCAAAGTGGTTTACTCCCAGGTCAGTGGCTGAGGTCTTCAGATTCAGTTTTCCATCTGTCAAAACGCTTTTCCTAGCATGCAGCGCTGAAAGATACAGAAGCCCTATCGTGGGACAAAATCGACAGCCTTAATAATTTCTTAATAATTTACTTCCCCAGAACCGTCTCCTTGGGATCCTAGCCAGACTGTTAAACCGAATGAAATCTAATTGATTCGGAGCTCAGTTCAGATGCATGTCTACTGGGAAGTAAATCCCACTCAGAGGAAGGCGGCTTTCTCTCATCAGTGTGCCTCAGGATTGGCATCTTGCAGAACACACAGAGATCTTCAACGGTTAACATCACGCGAATGGCTGGAACAAAACGCCCCGCTGTTTGCATCCTTTGCTGTAGGCAGAGAACTGTAATCTGGTCCCCCCGAGGAGCAAAATACTGACTTCAGAGTAACTAGGCAGAGGCTCTGGATTCAGGTCCCGCTGTTCGGTCAGGATCTCAAACGAGCCACGCGAGCTTCTGCGTGGTTACGCCGAAGTCAGCCCCACTGACTTTGACCTCGCTTGACTCCCGAGTAAGTGTGCAGCAGAGGATCCCAACCCTGGATCCAGACGCTAACTCCCAAGCTGTGCTTACTCGGGAGCCGCTCCAACTGAGTCCAGTTGCGCTTCTTCCATAGTCTACTGTGGCAGAGAAGAGCAGCCTCAAGCCAGGATCTCTGCTACCTGCGATTGGAGGAGGAACTGAGGGATGGGGGGGATTCCCAAGTTTGTGCTTCCTCAGTTGCTATGACACTCTTAGCTTTGCCCAGAGATCCTTCCCAGGTGAAGGAGGCGGGGAGAGCGCTGCGCTCTGTCGACAGACCCGGGCGGTGACTCGCGCCTGCTTCCAAAGGATGACGTTGCCTGCCTCTCGCCCCTCGCAATTAAGCGGGTTATTACGAGCTCGCTGCGGTGTGTGTTTCTGGGCCAGGAAGACTTGTCGCTCGCCTAATTAAAGCCAAGATCTGAAATCTTAATATGCTTTCCTTTTTCGTTATTTAGCACATAACGGAACCCCGAGGGAACCGAAAGAAAAATCACTTTCTTCGTAGGTTTTGTTGCTCTTGAGCCGGAGCCAAAGCGGGTAAACGGAATTGGAAGGGGGGGTGAGCTTTGCTGCTGCTGCTTTCCTCCGTTTCCTTGCTTACTTCTCTTTGTGTGCGCGTTGGATCGCTGGGGAGGCAGGCTCCGAATCGGCGAGGGGAGAGGGGAAGCCCCCCTGAGCAGCTGCTGCTTGCTCCTCTAGGCTGCCTGGAGAAAGAGGAAGAGGACCTGGCACCCTCCTCGGCCGAGTCAAAGATCCCCACCCAGCCAGCAGTTATTGCGCACCCCGAGGACCTGAGAGCATCTTTTAAGCAAGGTTCTGCTCTGGCGTGAAATGAGAAACGACCGCTTCTGCTTATAGAGATAGAAGCGCTCTTTTTACGACTTCTCTCTCTCTCTCTCTCTCTCTCTCTCTCTCTCTCTCTCTCTCTCTCTCTCTCTGTTTGTGTGTGTGTAGCAGTCTAGTCTCTGGCTAGCGACTCTTGAGGAACCAGAAGCTGACAAGTCTTGCTTCCTTTGGTCATCTTTACTTCCTATCGCAGAGCCTTAGAGTGCAATCCTACCTCAGGCCCTGGGGACAAATATGGCCCTTCAGGCCTCTGTTACCTGGTCTTTGGCACTTTCCCCAAGCCACGCACCCCTTCCCAAGTCACACCCCTCTCTGATGTTGCTTCACATCCTCCTGAGATTTTGTGCTTGGCTGGGATGTGTCCTTGGTAATGCCTGGAGGATAGAGAGGAGTATGTGCTGTAGAAACCAAGCCTCCTGTACAAAAGTAAAATTAGTTGGGATTTGACTTGATACTAGGAGAGAATATATATATTAGATATTATCCTTCCTTCCTCAGGTTAGTGAATTCAGCAGAGTGCCATCCCTTTGCAGTTTAAAGGGAAGTTTGGATAGGCTTGTTTTAGCCTTTTAGTATTATAATAATCCAGGAAGCCTTAAGGCAGACTGGATTTTCCTGACATTATGTCCCTTTTCTCCCCCTTAAAATAATAATCACACACAGTTTTGAGAAAAGGTAGAAATAACATTTACTCATTCAGTCTTTAAGAATATGTCTTTAAGAATAGCAGCTACAGCAGCTTGAAGTAGGCAGGCTTAAAATGCTAATTGGGTTAATAACACATACTAAAGTCTAGCTCAAAAATGGAGCCTGAGCTGGAGTTACAGGTGCTCTCATGTTGCAGACATGATGGAAAAGAGAATGTGCCCAGGGAGGAAGTAGTATATATAGTCAATGCCTCTCCCTATCAGGGCACAAGAGGGAAGTGATCTCACAGAGTCCTCCTTAGTAAGTACCACAGGAAGACTCTATGTGAGCTTCAGCCCCAATAATATGCCTATCTAGCAAAACATGAATTGTTGATTTGACTGTGATAAATATCCCACAAAATTTGCATTCATTGCTGCACCCACTTGTATGTCCGTCCGTCCGTCCCCCCCCCCCCCCCCCGAAGATTGCCCAGAAGGGAATGTGATCCTCAGGCTGCAAAAGCTTTCCCTTCCCACCCCTGCTCTGTACGTCTACTCAGAAACAAGCCCCATTGAATTCAATAGACATTTCTGTTAGGGTTGTATTGTTAGTAATGAATTCAAACAGCTCAGCCAACCCACACCAGTGGAGTGAAGAGATCTTTTCTCACAAGACCACAAGGCAGAGTAAAAATTTTAAAAGTCAGTTTTCCACTTCTCTCCCTCCACCCCCACCCCCGCTGCTTCAGTGCCTGTTAAGCAGCCTGACACAACAAACACAAGAATCAGAAGCTTTTCCTCCCATGGCAATAAATAAATGGGGGAAAGCTCTGCCTGCTAAATGCTGTATGTCAGCCTGTTGTTGATGGTACAGGAGCAAGGCCAGGAAGGGAAAACTGGCAAGTCTAGTCATAAAACAGATAAGTGTGTTCCAGACTACAATTCCCATCATCCCTGATGTGAGCAGGGATCATGTGAGCTGGAGTCTGATCAACAACATCTGGAGGCCCACAGATTCCTCATCCCTGCTATGAGATGTAGGGTAAATCAATGTTCAGCTATGTCCTGATGTGAAGACACAGGAGACCACCCAGCATGTCTGGGGTGGGGTCTGTGCCTGGATGGGTGACTGCCTGGGAACCACATAGAAAAATGATGGAAGAAAGGTAAGAGTGTACAGGTAGCAAATGTGTCATAGCCCTGCCATCCAAACAATCCTTTTCTTAGCTCTGATTCTTTCCTAACCATGTCAAGAGAGACACAGCTAGGCTAACAACTCATCTGACTTTACTTCACTGGTGGCTAAGAATAGACAGGGACAAAGGCAAGGAACAGGAGACCAAATTGTTCTGCTGATGCACCCAGCTTGGCTGTAGAAATGTACTAGGAAAACCCCCGGAGATAACATACAGCAAGGAAAGGGGAAACCAGGGTGGGGAGTGGGAGAGACCCAAAGTTCTGGAGCTGGAGTTGGTGTTTCCATTCTGGGTTCTGAAGTCTAGCACCAAGCTACAACTTCAGAGAGACCTCTATTCTCCTAAAGTTGGTATATCAGAAGAGATTGCAGCTCTCCTCTGATCTTAGTCCAGAAGAGACATCTGATCACATTTTATGACATATTTGTCCATTTATTTTTACGTTCATATCCCACCTTTTCTCCAAGGAGCTTAAGGTAGTGTGCATGGTTCTCCCCATCCCTGTTTGATGCTCACAACAACACTGCGAGGTAGCTTAGTTGGAGAAATGGTGACTGGCCTAAAGTCACCAATGAGCTTCATGGCTGGTCTCTCAGTTCCTAGCCCAGCACTCTAACCACCACACCCAACTGGCTGTGGAACTGGGGGGGGGGGGTGCGCTAACATTTGGACTTGCAGGTGTTGTTGGGTTGGAATGCAACATCATCGGCCTGCATGGCAAATGGTTATGGGTGGTCGGAATCGTTGTCCAACAACATCTGGAAGGCCAGACCTTACCCATCCCTGCAGTAGGATGAGTTCTATTCCCCCTAATAGTCATCACGCCATTCAGAAGTGCTAGTCAGTCAACACAGGAACTGAGGGCCCTTAGGCAGGAGGGTTTATTGGAAGAGGAATAAACTACTTAACCCCAGCTGCCAGTGGCTGAGTTAATCTTCTTGGCAAGCAAGGTTAATGGGGTGACAAATACAGGATCTGGAGCCTCCACTATCCTGGAGGGTGAGAATACAGAAATAGAGGAGGAGGAGTTGTAGTAGTAGTAGCAGACTCTGTGATCCAGCAAGAAATATCTGTTGTGCCTCCACACATCCATGCAATGTGGATGTAGGTATCCTCACACTTTCACATCCACATCATGATCAAGTAAGTCATGGAACTGGCTAAATGTGCCCTTTCATGTCGTTGAGGATCTACCTCACAATCTAAGGCATGATAAATTTATTAGGTGATTAGTTGTTAGGGTTGGGGAAATGTCAACTGGTCCCCAAAACTGTGCCTCTAAGAGCAGCTTGAGCCACAACACTTAGCAGGTGATACTATTTATCCATATAGGAATAGCTTTACTCACAGTTCACATTCAGTAGCAATCTGGAGGCAAGCTTAGGTTGCAGCTACAAGGCACATATTGAAGTTTAGATTAAGTCTGAGCTAAGTCTCAGACTTAGGACATGGGCCTACATCCTTTGTTATGGAGGAGGCATGAGAGATGAGATCGCAGGAAGCAGATGAAGAGGCATGAGAGAGAGAGAGAGAGAGAGAGAGAGAGAGAGAGAGAGAGAGAGAGAGAGGGTGATGTTACCAACCTTTTATATGAGTTTGACCCATATTCCTCTGAGTGCCCATTCTAGCAAACAGGAAGTGTTGGACTTGACTGCTCTTTCTGGATATCCCACACACCTCCCAGTTCCCAAATCTCACACATTTGGTGAAGACACAGCTACCATGATGCAGGTAGAGGGTTGGCATTTGGCAACCTTACTCATCATATGTAACTAGAGAAAGGTTGTGTTGAATGGGTTTTCTTTACTTAGGAGAAGCTACCCGCTGATTAAAAACAAGAAAGGAATTTGTATTCTCTTCTTCCCCCACCCCACCCAATCATGCACTTCTCAACAAAGGGAAGTGCCATAAAGCTATCTGAAAAGCTACAATGTTCAGATGTGTTTGCCACTAGAAGTCTTTTCAGCTCAGATGTTTTATAATTATGCCTCTTTTCCATTTATTCAATACAGTCAGGGTTAGGCTAAATGGCTTTGGTAAACCACATGAAATACTTTGGGGGCTGTGTATGTATGTTAATGCCTTTTAACGCCATTCCTCCCATATTAAACGAACAAGCTTGCTCTCATTGAAATAATGTCTTCATGGAGATATTTCAGCAGGTTCCCAGTCAATGGGAAAATTAAAGTCTTTTCCAGTTCAAAAATAGCATGTTAGCATTTTTTTTTTTCCTTAAAAGAAAGGAAAAAAGAAAAGAAAAAACCACCCAACACTGGATAATCAAAATTATCCTGGAGATTTCCCCACCCCCTCCATTCTGAATGACATTACAAAGATTTTTGTTAAAGAAAGCCAGACTAATTGCTGCCAGAAGACTCTTTTCATAGAAAAGTCTGGTTTTCATAAGGCAGCTTGTGTGGGAGTTGTGGTTACATTTAAACCTAGAGGAGGGTTTTTTGTTTTTTTTTAAAGTAGGGTTTTCTTAACAGCCATAGGAAAAGACCTCATTTTAGTGAAAATGGGCCGTAATAACACAGGAAAGATATACTAACAAGACTGCCAACTTTGTTCTTGGCTGTGCTCCTCTAGACTTTAACAGTTATAAAATGGGAATAAATCAAGCCAGAGAAGCTTTCTACATCATTTCATGTGGACTAGAAAAAAAGAGCTGTTGTTATCTTTCAGCTTGCTATGCACTTGTTGAGAGCACAGGAGCAGTGCTTTGATAAAAGTTGGCATCTATCTATGCTAAGGCCCACCAAGCCAAATTCTGCCCACCAGCAGTGTATTGTGGCCTGCTAGATGCTTGATAACCTCCCATCCTGTTTCTGCAGGCCGAGGCAAAATCCTAAAACAGGAGATTCCAACCAAACATCAGGAAGAACTTTCTGACAGTAAAAGCTGTTCAACAGTGGAACAGAGTCCCATGAGAGGCGGCAGAGGTTTTTAAGCAGAGGTTGTGTGGCCATCTGTCATGTGTAGTCTAGTTGAAATTCCTGCATTACAGGGGGTTGGACTAGATTACCCTCAGGTACCTCCAAACTCTACAATTCTATGATTCTGTGAGGTTGATTGAGTCCATTTCGAGCTGGCACCGACAGCTACTTGAGTGTTGGGCTTGTTTTACACATAGGCAATAAGTGCAGCAGTTAGACAGATCATCTTGCAAAATCGCAATCACCGTCACTGCATGATCGTTATCTCTTATGTATGGGCAATTCAGGGCACCTTCTGCCATGTCTAGCATACTGGTAGGCCTTTATCTCTAGGACAGGATATGCCTATCCCCCCAATAGTGAGAAGAGAATTCTTCCTGTCCAAATTACCAGAGCTTTATTGGTGAGGCCACTTTCTTATCAGTAAGGAAAAGTAAAGGCCTCAAGTATTGGTTGGCCCCAGAAATCTTCTCTTGAGACGTGCAGCACTGGCACTTTTTAGCAGAGATTAGTGAAACCCACTCTGATAATTCTGCATTGTTATACAGAATTCTTTGAGTGGGTTCACTAATCTCTGCTGAAAACAATTCCTGCCATCAGATTCTTATGGGGGATTATTCCATGGGAGTGAATTGCAAAGCAAAATGTTTATATAGCACAGTCTGTCAGGATCCCTGACGTGCTAGGACTACCCAGTGCTTTCAATGCTCTGATGTGCCTGTGATATTACTGGGACGTGCAAGGGCTGAAAAGCCTTAGTGCCTGCTGCAGCCTGCATGGTTTATGCATATGTGGTCATCCCTGTGGAGTCATCTAGAGGTCAGAAAGGGTGTGACTTGCACCATACAGGCCACAGCAGGCCTCCAGGCTCTGGATATTCCTCTAAATACCGGTACAGTACTTCCTGAAGGCATCCAAGGCTGCTCTCAGAAACTGAGATACAAGAAGAGGACACCTAATAGTAGAGGAGATCATTCCCAGGGGGTTGATCCTGAAGATCATCTTGAGATGGAGCTCAGAAAGAAGCAATAGTTTAGCCAGGTACTAGTGACACAGTTAGGTAATTTTAGATTCTGTGGTTACTCAGTGAAAATTTTGGGGCATAAGACTTAATGATGCGGGCAAGAGGGTGCTCTACTTTAGATGGTACTTCAACATCAACATCAAAGCAGCTACTCTATTCTGAACTTAAAAATGGAAAGCGTAATGCTGGTGGTCAACAAAGAGGCAAATCTTTAAAACCGTAATATAAACACCAACAACTGAGAAACACTGGTCTGTGAGCACTCCAACTGGAGAACAGCCTTTACCAAAGACTTTTGAACTCAGGACAAAAGGGAGAAACATGCTAAGAGATAGGTACGTTTGGCAAACCCTCACCATGATCAGCTCCCACCCAGAAACCTATGTGGAAGGACGTGTGGATCCAGAATTGGCCTCCACAGTCACTTACAGACTCACTGTTAAGACCGTGTTCATGGATGACAATTTATTTGGCTACGAGTGATCACTAAAAGGAAAGAAGAAGGTGGTACTATGTATATCAGTATGTGGTTAGCAGTCTTGCTGTGCCCTCCCAGAGTCTCAGCTCATTCTGCCTACTGGGCTCTGGATATCTGCCTCAAAGTCCTGTCCTGATGGTACCACTTCAAGCCAGCAACAGAGCACCCCCAAGTAGATGTTATGAGGGAAGAACACAGCCTGACTTCAGAGGATGCCTAGCATTTGAACGCCATTATCTGTACACACATATACCCAGATGGTATGATAGCATCATTAGCATTTAATGGAACGTTGGCTCCATGGTTGAGTTTTGGGTCCTGTTGCTGAGCAGTTTGTTCACTGATCATCTCAATTTCACTTTTGGAAGTCAAGTCAATGTTCATCCTGCATTACAAATACTGCATTGAACAGGGGTTCGGTCTAGTTTACCTCCAAGATCACTTCCAGCACTATGATTCTGTGTATATGCCATGGTTCCCTGTTGTTACTTTTGTTTGTAAAGCCATATACATTTGTTGGTGATCTGTACTGTAGTTGTACCATGCATTCGAGAAGGAAGCAATATCATGTTTGCAAAATAGAAGGGTGAAGTGATGTATTGTAATAATAAATTACTGGAATTCAGATTAATAATCTACAATGTATTCTCATGATTCAAAGTAACCTAAAATGGTGTTATGCTATGCAGCCTGATCCATTCTTTGTTAAGTAAAATCTTGCCATTTTTAATCTGAATGACTCCTCTTTAGGGTGGGGTTAACAGATAGCTGAGTGGATACTTGCTACTTGTCTGGCTTCTACTACACCTGGCTTCTCAGGAACTGTTTGTTCTCTCTCTAGACCAGGGGTGGGCAGATAGTAGATTCTGATCTTCTGGTAGATCCCTGGGTTGTTTGCAGCAGATCAGCAAAGGTTTCTAAATTATTTAACAACAGCAACCACAAAATGGCTTCTCCCCATTAGGCTGCTGAGAAGAAGAAAGCTGACCAGAGAGTGGATTTTTCTGTGAAAGGACTATCCTCTCAGTTCATTTATGGTCTTGAAAACAAATTCCTAGGCCCAGACTGAGGCATCCTGTTTTTTTAAATTATAACTATTAAATCAAGCTGTTCTTTTGCAATTACCACAGGACATGACAAAGCTATCTTTAGCCATCTCACCCCTTGCTTTTTCCTGTAAGACCAATTGCAGTCGCCAACAGGTTTTCCACACCTATCAGCCAATCGCCCATTCCCACCACCCTTCTGAGTAATACCCCTCCCCACTCTCTCACTATATGTAAGGGTCTGGTGACTTCTGTTTCAGTGTATCTGAAGAAGTGTGCATGCACACGAAATCTCATACCAAGAACAAACTTAGTTTGTCTCTAAGGTGCTACTGGAAGGAATTATTTATTTATTTTATTTTATTTTGACTAATCTTTTCAGTTGTACCACTCCATTTGTGGAACTCCCTTCCCCAAGAGAGTCACCTGGTGCCATCTTTATTTTATTTTCAGTATCTGGTGAAAACTTCTTCTTTTCTTTTCTTTTGCCCCAAACCTCTAATACCATATGCATTTTATGCTAGAAATCATCACTACTACTACCACCACCCTCTTCTTGATTTTAATGCTGCTTGATGTCATGATTCTTTTCTGGGTTTGATTGCTGAATTGATTGTTAAAGTTTTTTTTATTGCTGGTACTGGATTTATGAAAGCTGCTCTGGGAGCTTTGTCAGTTGAAGAGTGGGATAAATAAATAAATAAAAATGCCTCGAATAAATAATAGGAAATGTCAAAACAAAATAAAAAATAAAAAAATCCTTCCAGTAGCACCTTAGAGACCAACTAAGTTTGTTCTTGGTATGAGCTTTTGTGTGCATGCACACTTCTTCAGATAGGAAATGTGTAAGGGCTGAAAAACAGAGCAAGGGAAACCCAGAGAGGGTCTATATAAAGGTGTGATATAAAACTGAAACTGGCTGGATTGGCTCCTGAGTTCTGTCCCCACCACCACCACCACCAGAAGCCTGAGGACAGGATTATACACAAATTAATGGATTTAGGACTGAGTTCACACAGGGCAAAGTGATAGGCTTTCCCTAAAATAGCCTGGATGTGTTTTTTTGGGGGGGGAGGGGAGAAGAAGAGCTAACCCAGTAAATCCATTATTAAAGGGACTTGGGGAAGCTTATTTGGGGTCTTTCTTTCTTTCTTTCTTTCTTTCTTTCTTTCTTTCTTTCTTGGCCATATGACAAAATTTGCCATGCAAATGAACATGAAGTCACTCACAGAAGTGCTGTGAAAACAAATTCTGGCATTGGTGCGATTTGCTTTGTTTTCTCCAAAGGACAACACTTAGATTGAGCTGCAGGAGTCTTGGAGAAATCAAAGTCCCTCTGCCCTTCAAATATTTTAGCAATGCTAAAGCAAACATCAGGCACTGAGAACAGAAAACCAACCCAAATCTTTCTTGGACCACAGCAGATAAGATGAGGAACTCACAGCAAGATAATGCTAGCTGAATAGTTGTTTTATTCCTCTTCCATTTACTGTATTGTTGTAGGTTTTATACGCCTTTGCATACTACCCTGAAATAGATATTTGGTGGTTCATTATCGTATTTAAACAAACAAGCACACAGAATCAAGTAAGGACTTATCCCTGCAAACCCTACCCTGTGTCTGGACTGTACCATTTCAAATTGCAGGGGTACACAACTGAATAGTGCATAAAAATCCCCTGCAGTAGAAAAGGAAGCACCAGGGAGACCTGTGCTCTAGTCTAGCCACAATAGATTTCTATGCATAGGGGTAATCTTGTATGCAAACGTTCCCTCATGTAAGCAGTTACCAAAGTTATGGAAGGCAGATCCCAGGCACAGGTTTACCACCTCATCTGCTATTTGTAGGAACTAGGCCTATGATGCTCAGATCATAGCCTAAAGTCCTAGGTCCAGCTGCAAACATTTCTATTGTTCATAACTTTGTGAACTAAAGGCCTGGTCTTCAACCTAGTGTATGTTGTAACAAAAGTGCCAAACTAGTGGAGTGGTCATGCTGTTGAAGACAGGTTCCAACCCCCACTGGGTCTGTCACTATCTCTTATCCTAACCAAAATAGGTGATGATGGACAAAATAGGTGATGTTTGCTACCTTGAGGGTTTTTTTTGCAAGAAAGGACTACCACCAATGTCATAAATACAACTTTAATTGAAATAGATGGAATTCAACTTACACCTAATGCACTGAAGAGGTAAGTTTTGTGGTAGGAAGTTTTCCCCACCACCCAGAACCTGATTTTCTATGAAGCAGAAAATGGAACACTGAAAGCAACCAGTTAAAGAAGTGTGCTTCCTTGCTCCAGTACTTGGCCTAGTATATTGAAAGTATTTGGATGTTAGGCAGAAAACTATTTAAAGCTACAGCCCTATACCCACTTACTTAGCAGCAGATCCCATTGAGCTCAATGGGAGCACGAGCAGACATATATGGGACTGCAGTGTTAGTTACCTTGATGGAATAATTTTGAACCCAAACCCTCCACATGCAATGGATTGTGTCGTCATTCTAAGCAGGCTTCCTTCTCAGCTATGTCATCATTCTAAGCAGACACCCAAGGCAATTTCTTCCCACTTCTCTGTCACTGGCGGCAGGGAGGCCATTTCAGATTTCAGTAGGCACAGGGCACAAGAGATTTCAGCAGAGAGATGTGCAGTTCTGAGCAAGAGAGTTAAGAGTTCACTCTTGGGTGTAGTCAAGAGTCCACTTCACAGTGTTTTAAGAGCATTTCTTGAAACCTTCCTTTTTATATCCCATAATAGCCCCATAGCAATGCTGTAAGCACAAATCAAGCGATTCGCCCTATTTTTTTTTTCTTACAGAAAATGTCATATCCCGTTCCCATACTTAAGTAGAACGCAAGACCATTTAATTGTTTAATAACAATGTGTGCTTTGTGAACAGGGGTGGCACTTTAGGATTTTGACAGAGAGAGAGATTTTCCAGCTGGGGTGGGAGGTGCAGGATTCGCAGGAAGACCCCCTCTTAGATACCTTCAGCTGCATCCTACCCAATTTGACCTACCACAAGCCCTGTGCATTTTAAGAGCATTTTGCTGGACTTACATTTCATATCTCTTTTTTTAAAAAACAACAACCAGCCAGAGATATAGCTGTTCCTAAAGAAGAAAGGCATAATCACATATGTTCTGAATCATGGAAGGTGGGAGAGATTGCCTCCTCCTCCTCCTCTCCCCCCCCCCCACTCCCAAGTGGCATTGATGATCAATGGGACCAAATGAGAGGACTTCTGTGTAATTGGGTTATGGATCTTGCAGTGAGTGGAAGAAAAGATGCTGTGTGTTTGTGTCCCTCTTCGGAAGGGCTGATAACCCTGTACTCTTGAGAAGGGCTCAGTTTTTTGGTGGATTGCATTGAGAGAGAGAGATCCATTTTGTTTGAGACTGAAGCTGCCATAAATCGCCTTCTTCACCCTGCTGTGGTCCCCATGATATGTTAGCAGGGTGCTAGATTTCGCCTTTGTGTGGGTGTGTGGTTTTTCCTTCTCTTCTCTGTATCTCTCCCCCACCCCCACCCCCCAATTCCTCTCCAGTGTTCTCTCCTCATTTGCGGAGGCTGGGATTTGATAAAAGCAGACAGTATTAGAGAAAGAATTTGATTGAAATGGCGTGTGCCAAGCGGATGGGAGCCAGCGAGGGACAAAAGCGCCCAGAATCCATGGCCACTCGAGCAATTATTCCTCCACGCTAAAGGTGGATTAGTGCTATGGAAAGAAGCATATGTTTGGCCTGGGGCGACTCTCCCCCTGGCTGGCTTTAGAGAATGAGCGCCGGGAAAGGAGAGAGGGAGATGGAGAGGGAGAGAAAAGGCTGAACCTGGAATATCAAACTAGGAGAAGGCCAGGCAAGCGCGCTCGCAGCCCCCGCCGAAGGGGGAGGGAAAGAGGGGCCAGAGGTGAACATCGCCCTGAAGATGACAATGGGAACAAATAAGCAGCCGGTCTCCAAATCTCATTCCCCAGAAGCCGGCCCTAAATGGAGGGGATCGGAGACAAGTCTTTGCTGGGCTCCTTCCTGCCGAGATCTGGTTCTCTAGCAGCATCAACAACCAAAAAAACCTGCCCATATTCAGAAGCAGATCAGTTCTATCAGGGGCTTGTGTTGTGCTAGACTGCATTTCCTCACTCAGATAAAGCGCACACTGGATTTGCACGTTGTATATCGCTTGGGCAAAACGCACACACGTGCTACTCTCCTCCTGTCTTTAAGTGAGTTGCTTAGTTAGACTTATTCTTTGGGGATGTTTTCCTGAGATCTGGTTTCTGCGCGCAGGTGACCTTTCAAAAATCCTTTGGCAGTATTGTGCAAAAGAACCCACATTCGCCAAGACGCCCCAACGGGCTCTTCTATCTCGTGTCCCCTTCGGGCTGTTCATTCTGCAAATCAACCAGGTGGAAGAAACAGGTTATTTGGAGCTTCTCCTCTCTCCCACCGTCCTCTTCCTGCCTGCGACGATCTTTAAGGCAGCAGGCTGGTTCGCCCTCGAAGGCTCCCCTCCTGATTTCTGCACCTTACCCCACTGACTTTGCAGGAAGCCCTGTCGAAGCACATAGGAAAGTTTAAAGTTCTTGCTGCGTTCACGCCCCAGTCAGCGAACTTTGAGAATCCTCGCATGAACTGGCCACTCCTTGTCTCCTTTAGGGTGTCGGCTATTCAAGTATCTCACACGAGGGACTGTGTGGGAAGTCGAGCTCAAAGAAGACACCTTCAAAAAACATACGGTTAGATTCAGGGGTCAAATCCGACGTTCGGTTAACTCAATACAGGCTAGTATTGAGGTCAATAGTATTGAAGTCAGCTGCGGTCAAAGCTCCAGTTTCATTTCACTTTTAATTTGTATACCGCCTTTCGATATTACTAAACACAAGGCGGTTTACAAGCTGAAGAAACAACTAAATAGACAGCAAATATCACACACCTAATAACAAACTGATCCAATACAAAAATGTCATAATAAAAACAAAACTTTAAAATAAACCGATTGTATCAAATAAAGCAATATTCCATATTCCGTTACAATGTTGAGCATAAAAAAATCAAGAAGGATGCCCAAGAAACGAATTCCACTGAAACTAGTAGGACTAACAAAAAAACAAAAAAACACCCATAACAACAACAGTGACAATGCTACTTATACTGGTGATGATAACGATAATAAGTAGTAATATTTAATAAATACTACTAATACTTTTTATTTTTTTATGTACAGTCAGTATTGCATATATGTCCCGCCTTCTTCTTCTAGGAGCTCAAGGCTGCGTGCATGGCTCTCAAACTCCTCGTTTAATCTCCACAACAACCCTGGAGGGTAGGTTAGGCGGAGAGACTATAACCTGGACCAAGGTCACCCAGTGAGTGAGCTTCATGGCTGAGTGCAGTTTTGAACACTCTAACCACTGCTCCACGATGCCTCTCCTAAAAACTGCACAATGCTGTTGGGCGGTGTATGTACTTGATAAATTATCCATGAGTGTGAACAATTAATTGGGGGGGGGTGTCAAAGATTTCTTAATTCCTGGGCAGAAAGTGCTTGTTGAAATTATCTCTCCAACCTCTCCTCCTTGAGGAGCCACGTGTCTACAAACAAGCAAATGAACAAAATGTTCCCATGCGTCCTGGGTACAGATAACACTCTTCTGAACCGAGCGCAGATCAATTTTCCCTAATTGTATGTTATTTTCATTCAAGTCCCAAATCTAGTCTGTTTTCCCTGGGCAGAGCGAAATAATAGCCCGACAATACTACTAGACCAAAAACACTGCAGAGAATCTCCTTGCTCTGGACAACATTCCAGGATTACCGGGGGGGGGGGGTGTCCGGATGAATTGGCATCGAAGTTACAGTAGGAAGCACTCGATCGTCTGCTTGGAATCACCTGTGGAAACTAATCCCAGAGAATACTCCCATGTCTTCTACAAGACCTCCGTGAGATTATCCCCGAAATAATTGCCAGCTGGTTGTGTTTTGCAACAGTGCTCTAATCCTTTTTAGGGTTGTATATGGAAGACAGGGTTAAAATTGACCAATATGATGCCCAGTTATGGTTATAGACGTAGTGCGTTCTCCTCCACTCCTCTTCCAGCTGCGTTACAGCCCGGAAGGAAAAGCTGAAATATGTAGAATCAAAGTCCAGAGAGGCACAAGAAAACGCTTATATTGCATTGGCTTTCTTCACATTTTTTAAAAGGTGCTTAATTTAGGGTGGGTTGTGCTATTTCAAACAGCTGCGAATAATACAGTGTGGTTAAAGTGTGGTCGAGGTAACCTGACCCAGGAAGATTTGTTAAGGCGCAACCTTCCAGAATTAATGAGTGTCTGCTGAGATAATAAAAAGGGGTCAACAATAAAGAAAGGGTAGGATCCAGCTGAAGTTAACCACTTTTCAGTGCAATCCTATGCACGTCTACCCAGAATTCCTCAAGTAAATGTGTATAATAGGGTTGCAGTCCCTTTCAGTCCCACTGATTTCAATGGCAGAAATTTAACACTCCCATTAAAATCAATTAGGTTTTCTAGGACTTCGTTTTGGCTGGGTTGCTGCTCATGTTAAAGATGTAACTAGGGGTTCGGTCTCATTGAACTCATTGAAATTTACTTCATCCTTAAGAAATCTTTCTCCTGTACTTGATTGCTTGGAATAAAAGTAAGATATCCAAAGTTCCTGTGCATCATTATTAGAACAATAGTTTACAAATGTAAGTATCACGATGATTTAAGTCTGGGGGGGTAATGTCCCCCCCAAAAAATAATTTTAAAAACATACATATTAAGTTTATTTCATTCTTTGTATACAATGAAAAATCCATTTTTTAAAAATAAAAATAAAAATCTTAATGTAATGTAAGGTTTGCACGTAATGCAGAGAGCAGTCTAAGAAAAATTTCAGAGATTCTGTAGTTCTAAGTAGGGGATCTCTGAAGTTCTTCCTTCTTCTAGGGCTGGTGATGAAATATATAAAACCCTTTTCTGAAAGTATCTGCAGCCCGGCTATTTTCCAGACCTTATTTTTCTCCGGGCCCTTTTCTCCGAGACCTTAAGGAAACTGTTCTATAAAGGCCATTTCCTGTTCAAAATTAAGCGTGCTGGTGGTTTTCTTCTTTTAGATGCAGCACAAAGAGTTTCCTTAGGTGAGAATGGTGTTGGGTCTTTATTTGACCTTCTGGCATGAGCTGCACCTGCCGTACCCTCTCTGTCCGACAAAAGATTTCATTGAACACTGAAGCTGGCGACCCAAATCCTTCACGACATTCGCCTACCTTGTCCCAAGTCAGTTATGCATAGCCTACTTGAACTGGCTGCAATTCTCCAGCGTCTCAGGCGAGGCTCAAGGGCACCACCCAGTCCTTTGAATTGAAGATGTTAAGGACTGGATCTGGGAATTCCTGCATCAAGAAGGTGAGCTGTGCCGCTGAGCAGCGGTACCCTAGGATGGAGTGCAGAGTACTTTGACATAATCTGTGGAGCGAAAGCAATCTGGGCCACGAGGCACGCCGACCACTAAAAATAGACTAACCTGCCGGAGATGCTGCGAACTAATCTTGTTGTGTGCAGAGAGTTTATGGCATTGATCCCACCCCAACCCAACCATTCTGCGTCACAGGGGACCTATTTCGAGAGGGGTGGGCGCAAGATTGTTAGCCCCAGCATATTAAGGGAGGGATGGGTATTTGGCTGGATCCATATAACTTGTGAAATCGAAATTTCGAACTGAAAACGACGTGCACCACTGATCCTGGCGCATTTTTACTCTGAAGCAAGTCGCACTGAGCTCAGTGGGTTGCAGCCCTGGGGAATAACAGAAGAGGCTCAAAGCGAGTCGAACTCCGGTTTAAATCGACCGTGGGGTATGTAATTGCACCCATGGTTAGGATTGGAGGCTCCCGGGGGGTGCGGCGGGAGTGAAATAAGCAACATTATTTAATTTACTGCGTACAGAGAAGAAACACCGTTTCGAACTTGCTGGTTTCGCTGGCCTCGTGAAAGAAACAAATCACGTTGTTTATACACAGCTTCGTGCACCTTTCTCCAAAACGTCTGGGCAAATCCTGTGCAAACCGGTTCCAGGCTTATTGTCGTCGTCCACACACACACACAAACATGTAAGGTATCTGACTCCGGATTCGTTTATCCGAAATAACGGACGTGCCTGGTGGTTCAATGTTCAAAATCACGAATGAGGAGTGGGATCTGGATCCCATCGTTCTGGGAAAATGAGATGGAGCGGGGAGTGTTTGTTCCTCGGAGGGATTGCCTGAGCATTTCTGAACGTTCAAAAGAGCAGCTAATTTGGGTGAAGCGAAGTTGAGTCCGAATAGCCGTTCGCTTCTCCTAGAAATTTAGGCGTGCGAGTGGGAAACACACACACACGCACACGGTCCAGTCTTCTCTTTCACGGTGGGGGGGGGCTGTTTTTTTCATTCTTTAAACGTGAACCACCGAGCATGACTCACGGGAACGATCAAGAAGTCCTCCTCTCGGTCTTCCTCCTCCTCCTCTAGCTTGTAGTAAGAAATCAGGTGCGAGGGGATGGGATGGAGGCTATTCTGCAGCGAGAAACTTCTCACCTCTGCACGGTGGAAGGGTGTTGGGTTTTGGGGATGGGGAGCGAGCGAGAGAGAGAGAGAGAAGGGGGGGCGATTAGTAATCCCGAACCTCTTCGCTTCCCGTCGCAACTCCAGCAGCAGCGGCGATGATGGAAAGTCCTTTGTCATGCCCGGCGCTCCCCTCCCACCCCCCAGTCGTGATCTAACGATCTGCTTCTGCTTTATGGCCCTGACCCCTGCGCCCAAGACTCGCCGGCTTCTCCCCCTATAATGGGCCGATAAAGGGGAAGGGGTTTTAACTGGGGGGTGGGGGTGGGAAGGGGAGCAGATGTTGGTTTTCCAGCACTTGTCTAACCTGATTATTCCTTCGGCACGTTAGGCAAGCGGGAGTGATGGATAATGACGCTTCCATCACGAAAGAGCCCCGTCGCGGCCGGCAGGGCTGGCTGGGCGGATGACGGCGCGAAGAGGTGGAGCTGATGAGATCAATACAGAGGAAGAGATCAGCCGCCCCGGCCAGTAGAAAAGCGTGCAAACGAGTTGATAGAGTGATAGATTCGAGGGCGCACACACCAAACATGCGTGTGCTGTGGGCTGCTTTGTCTGTATGGGCGATCTAGCCAGATGTTGTTGCTGCTGCAAACTGCGTTTCTTAAGACGAGGCTAATGGAGAGCTGCGGTTGAAGCCCCTGGTCCAAATCTCGACTTATTCACTAGATAAGCTTTAGACAAATGGTTATCTCGCAGCCTTGCCTCCTTTGGGTGTAATATGCCGATAAAAAATAACGGACCTACCTCGCAGGCTTGTTGTAAATACCAGTCACATAATGGATGCGAAGCTCTTTGAGCGCTCAGGCAGTGCTGCGCAAATGCCTCCAGAGCATGAGACTCTTAATCTCAGGGCCGTGGGTTCGAGCCCCAAGTTGGGCAAAAGATTCCTGCATTTTAGAGGGGGTAGGACTAGATGGCCCTCGTAGTTCCCTTCCAACTCTACGATTCCATGATTCTAGTAGTAGTAGTAGTAGTAGTAGTAGTAGTAGTAGTGAAGCTGACAGTTGTCTAAATTGTACGTGGTGAGCGATACACCGCTCAGCACTAACGAATGAAGTGACGAAACGGAAGTCTTTCAAGGCAGCGATCGTTTCCCGCCTCTTTAACTCCATTACTGCTGCGCCAAAAACAGGGTTCCTGGTTTTCTTCTAAAAACTCTCTCGAAACATGCATATTCAGCTGTTTATTTAGGCTGTCGTTTTCCTCCGTTAAAATCAATGGGATTCATTCATTCATTCAGTTTCTTTGGCTTCAAGAAAGAGCTGAATTGCGACCGTGCAGCCCAATGCTCTGTATGCTGATCTGGAAGAAAATCCCACCGTCTTCAGATAGGATTGTATCCTTACAGCCCAATCCTGTACCTGCGCGCCCAGAAGTAAGTCTCGCCGAGTTCAACAGGCCTTCCGCCCCCTTATAGGACCGGAGCCTTAGCTGTTAATGGCAAAGCCTTCGGGCGTTAATACTCCAAGTTGAGAGGGGCTATGGATTTTGCAATGGCACTTCTTTATTTTGGCAGAGTTTATTCGTGAGATATACATTATCCTCATCTTGGTTTTGGCAGTGAGTTAAGTGGCATCCCAGCTAACGAATGACATAACTGAAGAATCAAGCACATTTTCTACTTCATCCTATACTGTACATGTTTTGGAACTTCAGCCCGAAACACATTTACTTAAGAGTAGGTTCAGCCGGTTTCAATGAAACTTAATCCACATTCTGTGATCTAGCATCATAGTTGTTTTAAGTCGAACTCAGCGAAATTGTAGCTTGCCTATGTATGTGTATGTTAGAGAGAAAACGAGATATACCCATTATGGAATTTACAGCGATTCCAAGCAAACAAGCAAAGGCTTGATCTGATTATGCACTTAGATTTAACATGGGCAATCAAAGAAATCTCCTTTATATTTAAGGATTTGGATAAATGAATATTCCTAGCAAGTGAATAAAATGTATTCAATTAACTCAAAACCTCCTGCACTTCTGAACTGAAGTGGAATCGACTGTAATTGATTTATTTGAAACCAGAGGTTAAGGACTGAATTAGCTAAGTACAACTGGGTATTTCAAGCCACTGACTTATCAAATGTCAAATCTCTTCTATTTTAAATATTATTTCAGCTGCGGGGCATTGCTGTCCTGATGGCTGTTCCACCAGTTAAATCTCAAATTATATTAATATTCGATTTTGGAGGTTGGAAGGGAGGAGGGATAGATGATGATTTATTACAGAGGAGGGTGGTAACCATTCAACTCGAAGAAGCATTGTGCTACATTTTAAAAAAATGCATAAATTAGCATAGCATGAAGGAACTGAGCTATAACTCATTAACATTTAACCATTCATCCTAATTTCAGTTAATCTAAAGAGCAAAGAAAAAAACATTTTAGGGTTAGCAGCTAAAAGCATGGCCTAGAATTTGAAAGGCTGAAACAATGATTGATTACAATGTGTAAAATACCCCCCCCCCCCAAAAAAAAGAGAATGTGAAAGTAATTAGCACGATTTGGTAACTGCACTTTGGTCACAGCAGATGAGCCCCAAACTTCAATGAGCAGCATTTCCATTAATTTCACATGCAAAAGTTACCAGTTCCCTTTGTTGTTGTTGTTTTTAAAAATTGTAAACAAAATGAAATAATAGTAGGATAGAAATCATTCAGTAATTTCATTCAATTTCTCTAAAGTGAAATAGTGAGGGTACCTTACTAATAATCAACACCATAGTTTTTACAGATGCTTGTTACTTGCACTGAAAATGCAAATGAATGAGATTATGTTCAAGTAAGGATCTAAACAGCTACACTGCACTGAAAATACATTTCAGGCTTATTCAGCTTATTTTGAGTGCAATGGAAGTCAGCATATATCAATAGTAAATTTCAAGAAAACTATCAATTAGCAACTCAATTATAATGTTCTTACTTCAAAGTAGACCCACTGATTTCAATTGACTTTACTTTGAAGTAAAGGTACTTAACATTGGATTGTAGGGTGGGAGCATAGAATGCAATGGCAAATCTCTAATTGATTTCACTAGAACTGGATTGTAATCTTAAAAATATAGAAGTCTAAAATCAATTGGCTAATTATATATAATACACCTTTTAATATTATATCTGGGCTATGTATAAATGTTAGTCATTCCTTACACTCACTTTGTATAATAATGTTACAAGGCCACAATGATGAAAACATCTTAAAATAGTGGTTTGCAATGTATCAAATATGCAATATTATTCATTGCGTTTAATTTCTTAAATTGTATTTTATAGCCACATCCTTAAAATTATTAGGACCTCCTTGTGTTTTAAGATTAAGTCTGTTTTTACACATTGCCCAGCTATAGCCTAAAACAATTAGGCAGACTTAAGGGGAAAAAAAGTAACAAGCATCTGTAAAACCAGATATGAATGAATGGTATTTAATAAGATTGTTTTTACTCATTTAAAAATGAGTATTTATGCATAGCTGGAGAAAGAGCAGCAGTGTGTGCATTGCTGTTTATGAATGCCATTGTGCCTGAGGTTAGGGTCCCCCACACAATCTGTGATGCAGCCAACAAAAACAGCCCAGATAGACAATGCTTCACTTCACCTGCTACAACGCTGTGCATTTCATTTATGTCAAGGCTGCATGTACAGTTAGGGTTCATTCACCTCATTATTTTGTTACATCCACTTTACAGTTAACCAATGTATCTTGGGGAGGAAAAATGAATAAGCATTTTCAAAATGATGCCATCTTTACATGCAGAAGATCTCTCTCTCTCTCTCTCTCTCTCTCTCACACACACACACACACACACCCCATTTCACCAACAGTCTGTCGCTGTAAAAATAGCATTTCAATTTCGCCAGCTCTCCTCTGCTTGACCACACTGGTTTTCTACTGCCTTCCCTAATGAGATTGCCAAACTGGGAGAATGGAACATCTTGTGCTTTATCTTATGCATTTGGCCTCACCCACCAACCAACAGTAAAATCACAGAAGCAGCAGGCCCAATTCTCTTTGAAAGATACAATGAGACATGCATCAAGCTTGCTAACCTATTTCAATTGTGCCTGAGAAATATAAAGCCTCCAAAAACACACAGTACAGAGTTGCCTCATAAATACCATCACACATTCACCTATTTTGCAATACTTAGTGAAATACAAGATGGAGCCAACCAGATTGCACTGGGAGTAAGTTTCACAATGTTTTGCTCACTCAGACGCTTCAGGTTTAGCATTCAAAATAAGCACTGTAAGTATATTGTTTTGCTGGGGTTTTTTCTTCTTCTTCAAAGTTTCCACAGGGAGAACATCTTAAGGACAGCCCTGGAGGGGGCCCCCCACCTCCACTTCTTTTCTATCAAAGCCACCTTTGCATAGACAACCCTGCACCACAAAACACCACAATGAAGCTGAAACAATGAGGCTAACTGCATTTTCCCCACAAGCCATTTATGCTGGTTAAAAACAAGCAAGTATCTGTTTCCACTGAATACCTATTCTTACTGGAGCCAAGATCTGCACAATACAAGAATACTCTATATCTATATCCAATATTTACTTTAATATAGTTAAATATTATTTATTTAATATAAATAATAATTTAGAACATTTATTACTGGGACGCCACACTTTTCACATCCTCCCTCATCCAAAACAGTGAAAAAATATGCTGAAATCCATGAACAAATATGTACATCAGATTATACACACACACACACACACACACACACACACACACAAACTGAAACACAATTATTATCAAACATGAACAATAAAGTATTGCTTCAGTATACCTTTGTACCATTATATACTATAGACACACATTAAATCGATTATTTAAAAGTTGTGTGCAAGCATTTGCATGTGTACACTTGCAGTTATCCTTAACCAGGAATGTGCTTTCCCCTTCCTCCCCAAATGGCTAATAGAGATTAAAAGGCAATGCAAATTAAGATTAAGACATTTATGATAAGTAATACTGATCCTTAATTATGAAGCAGGAATAAAAACCTAAAGATCAAATAAATAAAATAAAACTTTATTTTTTAAAAAATAAAAGTACCTTTCAGTTAAAGAAAAGTATGCCATTTCTTTAACAGTACATTTTTTTTTATCCAAAAGAGTACATTGTGTTTTATTGTGTAATTTGTCTGAATACAGACTCGGTGGAATATCTAAATGATACCCTGCTCTGAACTCCAACTTGAAAGTAAGTTTTTATTATACTTGAGGGAAACAATGGGTTCAGCTGCTTATTGCAAGGAGCAATTGTCAAGGGAGAGTTAAACTCAATTACTGTAACCATACTGAATAAAAAATACTGCCAAGAACAAAAATACGCCTGGGTAAAGACAGCCACTGAATAAAAAAAAAATCGACATAAAGCGTATCAAATATTTATTTATCTGGGCAACAAAGGACTATGATACATTGACAGGCATGGAAACTACTGCCAGCACAACTCAATACAATACAACTATAACTGCTTCCAATATGGCTGGTGGAAATAGAGGATACCAGGTGGTCCCAAATGTATGGAAGTTCTTTGAATAAAAAAAAAAAACCAACTCAAAATGAAGGAGGGGGGGGGGAGAGAAGATCCCTAAATCCTTTATCTGAATAGACAATATCAATTTATTGCTCTGATGATGCTTTCAGTAGAAGAACACGGGATATAAACTTTTTGTTTATTTCCCCCCCTTCTTTTTAAGCCACAACACATATGGGGTTGTTATAAACTACTAATACTTGAAAAAAATCTGTCCTGAAGGAGATTGAACATCATTTCAGGTGGTGGTTAGGGGGTCCTTTTCCGCTTTTATCCATTAGAAACTAAATGTCATACTAATAATATAATTTTTTTTAAATCCAGATCATTTTATTTGTTTAGCTGCTTTATTGTTTCCTTTTAAAAAAACATGCTACAACAGGGCTGAAGTGATGAATCCCAGAAAAATACCACCCCCTCCCTCCAAAAAAGCTTCCCCCCCCCTTTTTTAAATTTCTAAATAAGTAACCATGAACCACAGTGATGGAACTAAGGAGGGGGAAAGATTTAAAAACCCACTAAACAAGAGGCAAACGAGATCACCAGATAAATAAAAAAAAAGTTTCAAACAGACTCACCATATTTACAATTCCCATTAAATTACACATAAATAAATATATACATACATGAACACTGATCCCCTTATAGAACAACTGTGGGTTGGTGTCACCATAAGAAAGTTCAAATTGGTCGCTTTACCTTGGGCAGGAGAAAAGTTCTACAACTGAAGACATGGAACTGCATGTGGTTTGTGTTCAAGTTTATTCACAATACTGATAAAATGTCATCATCATCCTTTTTGTCTCTCTCTCTCTCTCTTTTAAATATGGCTACAATCTTAAACGGAAGTTTATGTAAGGGAAGATGGTGATTCAGTCCGATGAAACTCATTTGTTTTCTCCACATTTACTTAATTGTTTATTAATTGTTTGTTTTAGTTCTCTCTCTCACTCACTCACTCACACTTTGTCTTTTTTTTTTTTTTAGAAAAAAGTTCTATTTGTTTTTTGAATTTTTCATCGTTTTTGTTTGTTTTTGCTTTTTTAAAAAAATGAAAAGTCCACACAAACTGAGTCGACCAGAAAAATAAAAATAAAAATGCTAGGCTGGCTCCATCGCCTTGTTCATCTTCCTAGATTCCAGACTGGGCAGCAACTGAGAATGAATTGAGAAGTGCAGGAGGGAGAAAGGGAGGGAGGAGATGGGGGGGGAGGGCCGTGGGTTTCCAGTCCTACTATGTGGATAAGGCTGGGGTAGAAGATCTCTGGGCTTCTGTTGCTGTAGCCTTGGGGCTGATGAGGGAAGGAGGGAGAGACTGAAAGGAAAACGCAGAGAGAGCCAGGCTGGCTGGTTGGGCAGGGGGTTGGAGAAGCAGAAATCCTCATTTTCTGTGCTTCTCCTCTTTGTCGCCGCTTTTGGTGCTGTTGTCTGTGTGGCTGTTCGGATTGTTGCTGAGGTACATTTTGTCCATGGCCTTGAGCGCCTCGGTGAGATAGTTCTGCAGGGCAGTGACTGCAGCACACACAGCAGGGCTGCCGAAGCCGTGCGAGATGAGGTTGAAATGGGTCAGGCAGCTCTGGATCCCCGGCTCCAGGATGGGGGTGGGCCGAGAGTTCCCCAGAGGAGATCGGTCCTGAGCCAGCAGGTCGGTGAACTCCTTGCAGATCTGTCTGCAGCACAAATGGAGCAGAGAGAAGGAGAAGAGGAGGAAAATGAGCCAGCCTTGTCAGAAAGCAGCCAAGCCAAGGAGTCAATGCCTTCAGAGATCAGCGGACACAAACACACACAAACGCACGCACGCACGCACGCACACCTCCATGTGCACATTTCTTTTCCAGGAGCAATATTTTCCTTTCTGCTTTCTAACACATCTATGCATTTCTAAACTGATGAAACCTCTTTTTTGTATGCAACACACACATTCTCTGCCAGCTTTGCTCCCCTTCCTTTGTGTTTCTGCTAGTCTCCTAGGCAGTTAGCCTGAAGGAGGGGGCTTTGCCTTTAGTTCCTTCTAAGAACAAAATTTGGTTCCTGTTTGCTTTAACTAACTAACTAACTAACTAACTAACTAACTAACAACATTGTCAAGAACACACTGTCTCAATAATCTTACTAAACCACCCACAAAACCTTACAAAAGCACCATACAAATGCTATTAATACTGTAAATAAAATAATCTCAACCCTACTCCCTTACAACTATCAGATGTAACCTATCTAGCATTTATTCCTCCACTTGAAGGCACTCAGGCTGACTTCAGACACACAAGACCTCTCATACACACAATAAAGGTCTCTCTCCCTTTAACACAACTCCTCACTTTCATAAACAGATGTGCATCTTCATACACACGCTAAATACAGCAGAAACCACACAGGCACACACATTTCCCCTACACTACACAATTTCTCTTTCACTTACTCTCTACATCTTCCTCCCCCCCCCCCCACACAAAATACATCCCTTTCAACCATTTTTAAAAACGCCATACCCAAGTTCAAGTCAGCAGTTAGCTTATAGCATGATTTTAAAAGCCATTATTTGTTGGAAGTAAGTTGAAGTGATTGCAATAACATTTACACCCTAGTAAGATTTTAGAGAGATGGGGTCCTTTGAACGTCCTGCTAGGCCTATCAACCAAAGGACTTCCCCTTTGACAGAAATAAGAGCTACTCTTCCTGGAGGTGAAACGTGGAGGGTCCTAAGCGGAAGTCACATTCAGAACAGTATCTGAGCCAATTGTTGGGGGGGGGGTGATACAGCAGAAAAATAAGTGGCATATTGAAACACTTGACTCTCTAAAGGCCAGCGTTAAATATCTCCCAGGCATAAACTACCTCCAACTTCAGCTGGTGAGTGCCCTCTGGCGCAGTGCCCTTTGGTGACATCGCCCACCGGTAATTAAGGAGTGCTAAACAAGGCTTTTAATTTCCAGCAAACACATCATGCACAACAGCCTGGGCTTCTCTCTCTTCCTCCCCCACCCCAGCCAACCAGGAAGTCTAGTTGGTTTTCTTATCCACTAGACTTACAAACACACATCCTTCTGCTAAAATAACCCCTACTGGCATTTTTGCAGTTTGCAGGTTAAATTGTGTCTTCAAATTAATGGACAAACTTGTGGGGAAATGGTAGGAAAATGATGCCAGTTCTTAAGATCTAGTATGTAGTCTGTCTGATCTTACACGTGTTTTGGATATCTCAAGTTCCACTGAGATCAATCCTTTTTACTCCCAAGTAAGTGAACAAAGAATTCTGATATCCTATGTATGTTTACTTAGGAATAAGTCCCACTGTGTTCAGTAGGGCTTTTTCAAGGTAAGTGTGCACAGGCTTACAGACTTAATGAGCCATTTTTATTTCACTGCTTAAAAAAATGGAATATCCCTCCTCTCTGAATTTATAAGCTCAGATATAACCATCACTTTGGAGATATCACAATCTACTTTGGGGGGGGGGGGGTCGGGGGGCTCCTTCTCAGTCAACTACACATACTTGGTTTGGACAGTAATGCTGGTAATATACTCTTGAATGAATGCATGTTTTATAAAGTTAATTATACAATACAAATCTTGTATGCATGGTTGAAAGCTATCACCCACAATTAATAAATGTGAAAGCTAATAATCACACAATATCAAAACAAGCAAGCAAGCAACGGAAAGCCATCCTTACAGCTCAGTGATACGCCACAAAGGTAAATGTCTTACTTTGTAGCTAGAAGCATGTTTTTTCTTGTGACTTGCTCATTTGGATCGGAATGTTGTCGGTTGAGAAATTCAGCTACTGCTTTGGCAGGAAATTCTGTTTCACAGACATAACCAAAATCTCTTGCTAGATGAACGGCTTCTCCTGAAATGAGGGGTGGGTGGAGTGAGAAGACAAAGCTAATCAATACACAAAGCTCAAACAGGGCTGAGGAGGAGAACTTGGTAACATGGTTGAGCAGCTAGCCCACTCCATTGCAATCAATGGGAGCTTTCTAGTTGACTTCCCTAGGTGTATAAATGTACCTTTGGACTTTTAACATGCACTCCAGACAATGAAGACTCCAAACTACTAAAAAATCTGCAAATATTTAATTTGTAAGTAAGTAAAGAAAGTACTATGAAAACCCTGGTGTAAGATTAATCAAAACACCTGATTGTTATAAATGTAAGATCTCAGTGCAAGGAATATTTTGTAAGCATTTCCTGCAGGAAATGATCAGTTCCTCATTAGCTGCTGGGTGCACTAGGAGAATGCAGCTTTTTAAAACCTTGTTTTAAAATCAAGCAATGGGCATTGTTTACATAATGAACATTAACACTGAACACTGTCTCTTCATATTAAAGTTATGTTAAAATTTGCTGTGGGAGGGGACTGTGATTAATAAACACATTGGATAAACTGCTTATTAATCCACTAAACTCTTTCCGTGTTAAATCATACCGCGATATATTTTGTTTTAAAATGCACAAAATTTATCCGGAATGCTTATTTTCTGCAAAGTGAATAGTGAGATTGTGTTTGTACACTTAAGGAGATCCATTCACGCCTTACATACAGGAAGAATATATATATATATACACACACACACACACACACACATATATATATACACACACACACACACATACACACACACATGCCTGGGCAAAAACATATGTTTAAAATATGCTAATTCTTCTTATTTCTTATCACATACTAGAGATTAATATTGATTATTGATCACCATTAATTCTAGAGCTCCCCTAAATGGATTGCATTAAACAGTTAAGTGTTTAAAATTTAACTTGATCGCATATAATTATCCACCCTTCCCTTCCCCCCCTCCCTTCAAACGATTAACCATAAGAATTTTAGGGTCATTCTGCTGAGTCTGTCTGTTTTGTTGATTTTCAAATCTTTGGTTTTAATTTCCTGAACCAGTTGGTTTTTACTGCAGGGCTTCCTGCCATTAGCTTTAGGTCCGGAAGAACGCATGCGCCAATTAGAGCTTCAAAGCCTCGGTGCAGTGAGCTTGTTTCCATAAAATGGAGCGGATCATAAACAATAACAGTACTTTAGAAACTGCCTCATCGCACAGGGACTCACAGCCAAAACAACTGTATATTATCTCTCAAAGAAAAAAAATTACCCACTATTATCAGTTTATCTGCGCATTAGCCCTTACTCCTTTGTTCCCCCCCCCTAATATAAGTGGATCAAACCCTAGCCAATTGTTATTTTTTATAAAAGCTTTATAAAGAAAAGTATGAGGTCAGCAAATAGATCCTATTAAACCTTTTACATATTACTTAACATCGCAATAGCATTAGCACTGGGCAGTCGCCCCAGCCAATTCTTTTTGTATGTTTCCCATTTTATTATTTTATTCAGTATACATTGGATTCTTTTTTTTTCTCCTTCAGCTGCTTGTAAACTTTGTTTTGCTTTGCTTGGTTACGCATCAGTTACTTATGCCATGTACTGTAAATATACTTTAGATACAAACGACAAATGAAAATCTCCTTGATACTCTTTCAGTTGTGGCTGGCATTCTTAAAATACTTCAGCTTTACATCTTTGAACCATTCGATATATTTTTTAAAGCGGGCCACAAAGCAAAGAAAACTATTAGGCTATTTCTAAGCAAAACCAAAGCTAACCAGGGGTCCAGAAAAAAGCTTAAAAAACACTCTACAGTTATTGAAATCGGGGTTAAAGACCCCGAGAATTAAACACTGGAGAAGAAAGGTTGCATGAGAATCAACCCCATATCAACTTCCTTGTGTCAACAGCTGTGGCAAACTGACCCCCTTTAAAGCTGGACCAATATGTTTCTTTCCACATTATAAGGCATTTGGTCCAATGAAGCTTCCTAGCCCTTGCACTTTCATTAATGTTAGAATAGTATGTCCTCCCCCCCTTTTTTACAATTGGAAAAGATATCAAAGAAGGTGCCCCCATAATATGCAGCAATTGGGAACAAAGGAGGAGTTCAGTGGCTGGCTTTCAGGACACCATTAAATCATGACTTAGGTCAAGGATTCCAAAACTAATTCAGGAAGTAATGGTCACGCATTTCTCAAATGCAGATGTCAGAACAACTTAAATTATTTACTGGCATGCAGTTTAAAGCAGCAGAGGTTTACTTATTTTCGGGTGGCTGCAGCAGCACCTAGCATTTAAAGCTGCCCGGTGATGAACAGAGAACGAAAGGGGGAAAGGCTGAAGAGCTGCATTTAAAGATGGTCTGCTCAGATAGACCTGTTAGACTGCATCAATGCAGCACATTAATAAATTGCCGAATGAAAACGAAGAAGGGTCTCGCCTGATTTCTAAACAAGTTTCTTTTTTTTTCTACCCAACTTCACAGAAATTGGAAAATTCGTTTGAGGCAGGAATTTGTTGGTGTGGTGGTAGTCTTGGCGCAGCAACTGGCAAAGTCGGGGTCTTCCTAGCAAAGCATAATGGTGTCATGCACTCTTTGAACGTAGGCCATTCATATAGATTGTGAGAGGTGGCCTGCTAGAACACTTTTAATACGCTATTTAATCCTGAACAGTAATCACATCCCACAGATTAACAGGCCAAGGTGTTACTGGTAGTCTAGTACTACCCCTGATATATGTATTGGAGCTGTTGTGGTACAGGGGTCTGATTGCTGGACTAGGACCAAGGAGACCCTAGATCTATTTCCCTCTCACTCATAAAGCTCACGGGGTGACCTTCCCCAGCCTTTCTCAACCTTGGGTCCCCAGATGTTGTCAGACTACAACTCCCATCATTCCTAGCCAGCATGATGGGAGTTGTAGTTCAGGAACATCTGGGGACCTAAGTTTGAGAAAGGTTGGCTCGATCACAGGGTTTTTCTGAAGATAAAATGAGGCTGGGGAAAACAGATATGCCACCTTGACCTCTTTGAAAGAAAGGAGGAATATAAACTCTAATAAATAAGTATTCTGTCCAGCTTTATATTTGTTATATTTATAAGGTCTCCACTGGTGATGGGACTTTTTGAGATTGGAAGTGGTCAACAATTATTGCAACGCAGTAACATTTTGAATTCATTATAATGTCCTTTCTGCAAGCATCTACTCATATAAGCAGCAAAGCAGCATGGGTCTCATTTTACACACAAAGCTCTTGCACAATTAAGAGTCATTTCGAACTTACTTAGGCCCACTCATTTCTGCAGAGCTAACAGAACAGAACCACAGGCTTCAACAGTAATACAGTTTTCTCTCTGTATTGCAATGAGTATTATTTGTGCCTGATTATCATCTGGATCCACAAATTAGCAAAACAGGAATGTTTGAATTCAACCTGATTTGAAGACAGAATGAATTCAACAGGACTTACGTACAATGCACTTAAGTTAGCATATTTGGCTTTTAACAATTTTACACCCAGATCCTAAACACATTTAGGCTGCAATCAAACCAAGAGTATGTCTCATTGAACTAAGTGTGTTTTACTTCTGAGTAGACATTCATAGGATGGTCCTGTCATTACGATCTGTTAATTTATTTATAACATATTTAGAGAGAAGTCTATTTGGAGAGCAGCCTTCATTCAATTGATGTGAATGACCTAAACAGGTTTAAATGCAACTGGATTGCAGTTTTACATATCAATTTAAAACAAAAAGCTCTACCCATACTGTGGAATCCAGTTACCTATAGTAGCACAATTAATTAGTTCATTAATAAACACTAAGTTTCATTTCTCCCGAAAATAAACTTCTTTTGACTAAGAAGTCCAGATAAGTCATATCTTGTTTATAAAACCATCACAACCCACAGTCCCTGTTGTCTGAATCAAGATATGTACAATGATTGTACACATCACTACCATACCCCTTTCACTGGGGACTGCACTGATGAAAATCCAATTAAAATCCACCATGTCAATCAGTGATTAATAAATTAATTCATTAATTATGCTTAATTAATATTTTCAGCCCTACTTTTTTAATGCAAGTGAACAACCCAGTTAAACTGAACTTTTAGAATTTATAACCAACTTAGTTTCATTCACTTCACTGAGACCTGGCAACCCAGATCCTAACCACATTACAGGGATTTAAGCCCAGATTTCAACAGAGTCGGCTTCCAAATATTTTGACATAAATGATTTCTGGACTGGGCTGACAGCTTCAATTCACCTTTTGAAAAAGTACAAAGCAAAAAGGTCAAAATGAGCATTTTCCTCAGACATAATGATTTAAATTAAACAATGCCCATAAACATTTCAGCACAGGCCTCCAAAAAGTTCTGGTTTTGTTCAGTGATAAAAACAAACGATAAAAATATCCATTTCCCAAAGAATGCCCTTCTCCTCGCCAAATCCAAAGCCATCACTTACCTTCCACTAGTGATGTCAGCAGGGTAACATTAGCAGCCTTACGTCTCCCAGCTGGCAAATTTAATCCTATTTTGTCCAGTTTTTCTCTCAAAGATCTCCCTCCATTTTTTGATTTTGCCCTGTTCCAAAAAAACAAAACAAAAAAACCACTTAACACACGACTAATATCTAGCAGATCGCATTGCAACTCTTTCAAATATTTTCCTCCAAAGCTATTTTACAAATCCTTATTATAAATGATATAGTGGAGTTCCATTTCAGGAAATGCTAGGCGTGGAAGACATGCTATGAAAGGGACAATTAAATGCAAAACAGGAAAATGCCCTGAAATATTTCCTTGTGTCTGAAATAACCAGGGAGATAGAACAGCTAAAATTAAGCCCTTTACGTTCTTACAGTGTCTGCTGCAAACCATAAAAAGGCACCAGGTGGCCCTTACCTTATCATGGTCTTGACCAAAGTCATAACCACTATTAGTGCTTTCACACATTTGCAATCCAGTAGGGACTTGCTTAAGACAACCCTCTTTGCATTGTTAACTTAGCCTAATTCACAATTGCCAAGTGTGTTCATTTGTCTTCCATTATGGGAACTGCACTCAATTTGCTCAAAATAGGAAGTTGGAATGATACCTGCTATTCTGTCCCTATTCAGGTGTGGTTTTCTTTTTAAAAGAAAATACTTCATCGTATCCCTGTAGCCTGCGACTTGGATCAAATCTTTTTAATATCCCTTATTGTATTGTAGCTTAGCATTACTCGCTTGTTGCAGCATTACTCAGCAAAGCAATGCTGGCAGTGCCCTCAGCTGGTGTGTGTTAGCTTTCAAGAAGCTTTGCTGAGATGCATGCCCTGCTATGATGAGGGGACAGTGTCCCTTGCTGAAGCTGCTGACTGGATGCATTGGCATTTTGTGGCAGGGCCCAAAGGGTGCTGTGATCAGTGTGGCAACCCAAACTCTGGAGAGCTATGACAGTGTTGTGTGATTGTGGCACATGCTACATACAACAACCACAATGATAACAGCAGATATAATCGAAGCTTTTTCATATTTAAGGTAATCTCTGCACTTTCAGTAAGCACTTTTCGTATCTGCAGTTTACAAGATGCTGTGTAACATGATCTCATTATTAACAACCCTGTGAGATGGGTGGTTAACATTGCAGAGGGGTGTTGTTGTTTTTCCAGGCCCCAAACTAAGGCTGAAGAATAGTTACTTGCTCAACACATTTTCCAGGTTCAACGGCTTGAAAGCAAGTGAAGTCACCTCATTAAAGACACTCAGGTCACCATTGAGCTAAAGATTCTGATCTCAAAATATTCTGCAGAGCTGGGGTGTTCTGAGGTTAACTACTGCCTTCTCATGCCCCATGTAACAACACATCCACACAAAAGGGATAACTTTTTACAATTGTTAACCCAGAACAAATATTAACACAAGAGGCACTGGGCTTTGCGGTTGCACTGAGGCAAGAACAAAGCCACTTAACACGTGACTAATATCAGGTCTGCAATTGTTGGAAGTCAGTTGAGGCCACCACCTTGCAGAAACTACGCAAATCTGGTTCTGGTTAGTGGGTGGGTGGAGACACTGCCTGGGAACCACATATATGCCAGCTTGGGTTCCATGTTGGAAGAAAGGAGGGAAATAAACAGGTGAAACATAAATATATACATTTCCCTCCAAAAGTCTGTTACAAAATATCCTTATTATGAAAGATACTTAGCTTATCTTGAAATGAAGCCATAGGCCATGAAGGCATACTAGGCTGACATTATTTTACTGTTTCAGGTAGGTAGCAGTGTTGGTCTGATGCAATCTAAATAAATAAATAAAAATAAAATTGTCCAGTAGCACCTTAGAGACCAACTAAGTTTGTTCTGGGTATAAGCTTTTGTGTGCATGCACACTTCGAAGTGTGCATGCACACGAAAGCTTATACCCAGAACAAACTTAGTTGGTCTCTAAGGTGCTACTGGACATTTAAAAAAAAAAAAATCGATTATTTTATTGTGTTTGAAATAATTGTGGGGCTTGGCTTAAAACGGCCAGGGTGGCAGCACCTGCTCTGGGCTCTTCTTGTATGGGCCCCTGAAGAGTGTGAAGCATCTTTGACAACACAAGCAAGAGCCCTTTCCTCTTCCCTTTTGACTAACCCAAGGCACCGTGGAGGATCTGCCTAGGTTTCTAGCCTAGGGGGATGCACACTGAGCAATGGACTCTCGTGGCTTGGGAATGAAGCACTGGCAGAACTGTGGAGGAGTGGCGCCCTTTGGGGAGCAAGTGATTGGACGGGGCGTTACCACCTCGAGTCGCGCGCAGGGTCCCTTCCAATGGGCTCCCTTCCCTCCAAAAACAGAACCCGCCCCTCCACCCGGCCTCTTTTTTTCCGCGGCGTTCTCTGCCCAGCTCGGGCTGCCTCACCTCCGAAGCACTCCGCCCAGCAGAGACGCGTTGAGGCACTCCGGCGGGGACAGGCGCCTCTGCACTTCTGCCACCGTGACCTTGTACTTGGAGGTGGAGCTGAGGAGGGACAGGCGCCCGGGCACCGAGCAGAAGACTTCGTTGGGGTTCACCACGCCGCCGAAGAGCGTGTCCTTGTTGATGGGGATGGAGGAGACGGCGTTGGCGTTAGACTTGGACAGGGACACGGGGCCTGCAGAGTCCGGGAAGGGGGAGCGGGTTGGGTAGGAGAGGAAGAGGGGAGGGCGAGGGGAGGGAGAGCCGCGTTAGTGCACAAATGCTGAGGGGATTAGCAGCTGCCAGCAGCCTAAGGGGGGATGTGAGGGGGGAGGGGGCTCCTGGGAGGGGGAGGGGCTGCCTCGGGATAAACGTCGTGGTGGGGGGAAGGGGAGGTGACCGGAGTGGGCGGAGGGGAAGAAGAAGACGACGACGACAACAAGCCAGGAAAGGTGGCTGGGGGGACGGGACGTCGGCAGATGGAAGACGACAGGGGTGAAAAGGAGGGGGCGCTTAGTCGACCACTATGGCGGCCCAGAAGCGGAGCCCCCTCGGGCACTGTCCGCCGCGCCAAGGGACGCTGGAAAACCCCGGGGGCGGCTGGCTGACTGGCGGCTGCTTCTTTCTCCCCCAGCTCCAAGCACCACTTCCTCCTACCCCTCGCTTTTTTTTCACTTTGAAGGCCGAAGGCTGAGAGAAGCAGTTTTCTCCCTTCCTTCCCGCATGTTGCACAGGAGGAGTGCCAACTTGAATAAAATACTCGGGGGAGGGGGGGCATCTTAGCCCCACCCCATATAATCGATCACATGCACTCCATTTGAATGAGCATGCCCATCTCAGATATTTTATTGGCTCCTATGCGAGGAGAGAGAGAGAGGGAATGGGGGACGACGGCACGAAGACCTGAAACCCCAGACTCCGCCGCCTGTTCTTAAATGCCACCGAATAAACAGGCAAACAAGCAGCTGCACCACCTGACTCAACCAAAGATGTTATTTACAGAGCACGCCACGTTTTGTTTTGTTTTGTTTTGTTTCTGGGGGCGGGGAGACATTGTGGGGGGGGGAGAGGTGAAAGCTCAAGGGGCTTGCAATTTCTGGCTTAAAAGCCTGATGCATCCCGATGTATATTGACTATGCCTTGAACTGAATTAAGCTTCTTTAAAGAAGCTGGCATGAAGCAGGGACACCGACAAGGCGAGCGTCTGGGCTGGCTTGTTCTCCGCCCGCCCCCTTCGGCGGAAAAGCCAATCAGAAGCGGGGGTTGTGTCAAGCGGTGAGGAGGGGGCGGAGCTTACGGGGAATTGCCTCTCATCTGCTAAACGGTTCCAGGGGCATCTAAGTCCTATGGATCTCGCTGGAAACTTGGAGCCAAATTAATGTTCTCAAGCTGGTAGCCTGATGAACAGTTACCACACTCGCTATATCACACACAGAGAGAGATGTTACATTCATCCTTTTAGAGATAAAAGGGAGACGTCCAAACAATGCACCTTAGCCGGTTCTGGAACATCTAAGCGTGCCATTGTTCTAGTAGAGTAGCCTCCCCACCCCCCAACACACACTGTCTCCAAGTGTTTCAAATAAACTGGGCCGAGTGTCGCAGCCTCCCTGCGTGCAACTTTTCACACTGGGAAGCGTGAAACAAGGGAGGCGGTTTCTATCATCAAAAGAACATGACAGTGGAGCGCTTTGTTTAAAAAAAGAAGAAGCACGCAGCCAAAACAAAATAGGAAAACAGAAACTTCCTAGATCCTTAAAGAGCTGCTTCTCAAAATGCGATGGGGAAGAAAACAAAAAACAAACCACCTCCCTGCTGCCGCCTTCATATCTTTCCCCTTCCCCTCAAGAGACAGAAAGAGATTCTAGGGCTTTGTTAGAAGATATCCAGGACCAGCACAAAACTCAGCAAGCCTTATTTTTCGTTTCCCAACTTGGCTAAGCATAAGTGAAAAAATAAGGGCAGCCTCCTTTACATGCGATGGGCGCTCTGCTCACGTTCCAGGCCGATTACACTATAAATATTTACTCTTTTGTCATCATCTGCTTCTTCCCCTCTTTCCCAATCCCACCCCCGTTTCACATCCTCACTTTAGTGGGCCTAATCCAAATGTTAAAGGGTGGAGCGAGGAGGGGGGGATATCTAGGTTTTGGATAGATCACTTGTGACATTAATAGCTCTGGGGAGGCTAATAGAGACAATAGGAGTTAAACGAACTCTTGAGATTACTAATAAAAGAGCCAATTATCATGTCGACTCGGAAAGAGCATCTCTTTAAGATTTATTCCTTGCACATCTAATTTGACGTGACAAAAGCTCCCCAGATTGAGGGGGGTGGGGGTGGGTGAAACTTTAGCTTTCACTGTGGCAGTGCTGAGGTTTCCAAAGCTTTGTAGAGCATCAGACCCTGGCGGTGCCTAAAATACCCAGACACTCCGCTAGAGCGAAGGCAAACACGCGCCCCTTTCCCAGCGAATAATAGCCAAGCGCTCAACCCAGAGAGAGCTTCACTCTCTCCAACAGCAGTCTTCCGAGCAGCACCCAAAAGGGGAGCCCATCGTTTCGCTCCCTTGCTAACACTGAGAAACCAAGAAAGAGAAAGAAAGAAAAGCCCGAGCCCACCAACCCCCTTGCAAAGTCATTTGAAAGGGGCTGGGAATGAGAACACTCTGTCTTCTAGACACCCAACGACAGCACACCATTAAGAACCAGTAGCAACAACAACCCTGGAGGGACTATTCCAGAAACAAGCAGAAGCCACCGCCGCGGAGACTACACCAAAGCCCCCTTCCCATATCCTTAGCTCGCTTGTTACGACAAAGCCTCCTGATATAAACAATTCAGAACAATCTCATAAACCTGAAGTCCGCCGTGGGGGCGGGAGAGAGAGAGACTAGGGTCTGGAAAGGGTTGGTGTGGGGTTCTGGTCACGAGAGATAATTTCACTGTGGAAATTCGAAGTCAGTTCCGAATCGCGGATGGGATTATTAGGAAGAATTAAAACCTGGATCAGTTTAAGATAGATAATATAATCGCACAAATACAAAAATCACGGCGCGTTTGGGCTCGCGTGAAAGGTGGTTTGCAACCAGGACTGTAAATGTCGTTGTCCACTTTCAAAAGCCTGTTGTGAATTACATGGAAGTGGGTGAGGAGGGGAGGGGAACAATGGCTTTATCAAGTTTTCTCCGCAACAGCACCGAGCTTGTGAGGACATGCCTGGAATGTTAAAGGAAATGGCTTACCTTTCTTAATTACAGTTTGATCTGGGATGTTAATACCCGGGTCCTCTACGTGCTGCAACAAAAGGGATACACAAGGATGTGAATATTTAAACATACCAAAAGAAACATGTTACGAAGCTGCTTCTCTTTCTTTCTTTCTTTCTTTCTTTCTCTCTCTCTCTCTCTCTCTCTCTCTCTCTCTCTCTCTCTCTCTCTCTCTCTTCCTTTCTTTTTCTGATATTTCCGCCTTACGGTACTTGGATCCAAAACACACAAACCGATATAGTTATATATGCAGTGCAGAAATGTTTCATTTCGATGCATTATCGTGCTAGGATTTAACAAAAAAGGGAGGGGCAATATTTTAACCAAAGCCCCCAGCTCTAATCGGGATGGGGCATTTGGCTGGACTGTTGGAATCTTACAATTAATAGTTCAATCTTTTCACTACGTTTACTCGACAATAAAGCCGCATCGGTTTCAATACAACTTACTTCCAAAAACGCATGCACACGATTGCAGCCTGTGCAGGGGAAGGCTGAACATATTTACTCGCAAGTAACACCCGCTGGCTACAAATATGGGCGTCTATTTTTAGCCACGCAACGGAATCTTATGCATGTTTACTCGGAAGTAAGTTGCAATTGTGTCCCCAGGAAGTGTGCACAGGACTAGTGTCTTAGTCTTCCAGTATTTTTTTTAATGTGATTAAAAGTGATTTTGAGATTTCAGAATGGTATTTTTTTGTGCCCCCACTGAGCACAAGAGAACAGAGGAGGAAATACAATGGAAGCCAGGGAGAAGAAGCAGGAATAATCCGTTTGGGAAGGAGGCACAGAGGTGAGGAAAAGGCAACCCATTCCACATTTTTAGGGGGAAACGAACTGGAGGGGAGAGGAAGCCAGCTTTGTATTAGCTGAATAACCCAAGAACACGAAGCCTCGCTCGCGGCTCTATTGTCCACTAGCAGATTCGGCTGATGCCTTTTTAATTCTCCTACAGATGGATTTGCGCGCGTGTGTGTGTGCCCGCGTGCCCGCGAGGCGCGCCCTCGACTTCGAAACGTGATTAGAAAGTAAAATGAAAATCATCTTTTCTAATTCCCAACCTGACAGTCAATCTAATGTGTCTGTCTGTGTTTACAAATTAGCACTAGCGCTGCTGAGATATAGAACATTTTCGCGGCCGCGTTGCAAAAATTGCAGGCGACCGACCGCCGTTCAAAACACAGGAGCGCAGAGATACCCCCCAAACCCCCTTTCCCCCCTTCCTTCTCTGTCTCTGTCCAGCAATAATACCGAGCCTAACATTTTCCATTCTGCCTTGGATTTATGCTCCTGTTAATTGTGCCTGATCTCAATGATTCCGGGTGGATGGTACGAAGTTGCTTTATTACGGGTTTTTATTGTACTCAATGCTCTCATTTGTAACTTGCCTAAAGTGCTTCTGGATTTGAGCATAATTAAATTGAGAAATGTTCAGAAATGACTAACGCTGCAGTTTTCTTTGGGGGTCTTTTTTTTAAAACTATATAGGGAAATATGATCCCTTCAAGCAGGAGGCCCCAAACCCATAAAGTAAATGTAGTGGGGCGTAACGTTTTTATTTGTCTGATTCCTCTACCTATATGGAGTCCACGCAAGCCACCGACTGTTAGGTTTTAAAATCCCGCCGAGATATTTATGCTTAAATAATTCTAGCCCTCGACTTAGCATGTCTTCAGAACCGAGGAGTCGCTCCTAGGAAAGGTTAACAGCGGCAGCAACGGGGACACTGAAAATGACCCTTTTTCTATGACCCACATTTCTTGATAAAGGAATTCACAACCAACCCCACAAGAGAGATCTCTCTCTCTCTCTCTCTCACTCTCTCTCTCTCTCTCTCTCTCTCTCTCTCTCTCTCTCTCTGTGTGTGTGTGTGTGTTCAATTGCCAAAGCAGTTTCACGCCACTTTTGTCTGCTTAATGGAACCACAAGTCAAAGCAACGTGCTCCAGCTTAACTGGGTTGTGGATCCGGCTCAGTTTAAGGGCGGGCGTGAGGAGTGGGGATTTAAACTAACTGGCAACTGATTTTTCTGAAAACGTGCCAGTGATAAGTCATCTCTTGCCAGAGCAGGGAATAAAATGGGATGTATTTATCATTCAAATGCAATTTGAGCTTTGCAATACACTTTGAACAAAACGAAATTCCGAAAGAGGAATATATTTTAGCTCATGTTCCTTGCAGGAACCGAAACCCCAACTACTAGCTTCAAAATCATTTATATCTTGACATGTGTTGGGAAGTCCTATTGGTTTCAACTGTACTCCTTTCACTTGAAAGTAGATCCCGGCCATTTAAAAGGCGTTTCCATACAGACAAGTGTGTTTAAGAACCGCAGCCTGTCCCAAACGTGCTTTGCGTATTGTTCTGTTCTTTTCATCCCCAACAGTTCCCTAAATTCCCACACACGGGAATGCATGCGTTCGTTGCAAAACAACTGAAGGTAAGAAGCGGTTTCGTAGGGAGGGCGGGATGTCACGAAATCTCCTATTCAACACCAGCTCCAAGTATGTTTTACTAAACCGGGAAGGAATAAAAGGCTTCCAAAATGACCCCCAAATAGGTGAACCCATCGGAACATTATCCTTGCAACATGAAACTGTAAATCATTAAACTGTCAATGGATATATTGTTATAATATTTGATCCTGTAATTTGGGGTGGCGTTTTAGCAACAACAGCAAAAATCACATCCAGATACCAGGAGCTACTTCTACCAGCCGCCGCCCGCCCCCCCCCCCCCGCAAGTGCTTTTTGCCTGGTATAATGAGCCTTGCATAATATTACTGGCCTACTCAAATAACTATTTTCAGCCGGGGAGCCAGAAGGCAAGGGGACCTCTCACTGTGAGTTGCCCTTTGGAGCCAAGCACGTAAGGTGCTTCCCCGCGGACAATGGCCCTCTTCGCTTGCAAGGGGGCCGAGACCCGAACACCGGGCTTCATGAGAAAACTTCCCCAACGAGTAAGAGAGCCCAACTCCATAAAGTGGTCAGCAAATATTCAGGGTACTAAAAGATATTGGGCACAATATGACTACTTATCTGTTGTTAGCTACTAGTTCCTCCTCACCCCCCAACGAATAAACGACATTTATTTATTTATTTTTAAAAAAGAAAAACACCCAAAAATAATGCATTCTCTTTCTTCCATCCGCCTGGCTAACCACTTCAGACTGTGTCAATTATTCAGTCCGGAATAACGTGTTGTTGTTGTTGTTTTTAAATGGTTTGGTGTTGATTTGCAATTCATTTTGCAGGCTCCCTTTCTTCTCCCGACCGAGAAAAGCATGAACCCTTAGGCATGTTTAGGTCGACTGATTGTTTTTCCAAGACATCTAGGATGCTACCGAAGGCAAGGCCCGAGGATCACATTATTAATTCTAATACTATTTATTATTATTATTATTATTATTATTATTATTATTATTATTATTACACTGCCTTCCCTATAGTTCCCACTCGTTGTCATTAGGCATGGGGGGAAAACCCTCAAGGATGACTTGGGTTAGATTATTTCTCTGCTGGTGTGTCTCCCTCTCAACTCCCCATTAATGCAATGGTGGGGACAGATGCAAACAACTATTACTGTGTGCTGGGTATTACTACTAATATTATATTTTTTTTTTGCAGGGGAGACGCTGGCGCGATTAAGGCAGCCCGGTTGCAAATGGATGGAGAGACACCATCGCCTTGCTGCTTTTCTCTGCGGTCATTTGGCTGGGTGCGCCCAGCGCAAGTCCCATCCACCAGCCCGAGGGCGCGCAGGATGTGCGCATCGCAGGCCGGAGAAGGAAGCATTGCTGGTGTCAGCCGCCGCGAGGATACAGGCGTGGAGTTCTCCTTACCGGTACGTCTTCTAAAGAGTGAGGTATCGAATGAATGGGGATGTCTCCTAGTCCTGAGCTCAAGCCGTGAGGTCCGTGCAATAGATCTTCATGCCGCCGGTAATCCCTTCGCGGATCCAAGCCGGAGAGCTGGTGCGGAAGTCCTCGGTGCGTGTGCAAAAGCCCCGTTTCCTGGTTCTGTCTCTGTCCCGGCCAGCCTGGGTGTTGGGGTTGGGGCTGGGCGTGAAGAGGGTTCAAGCTATAGGGGTCGTTAACGTGGGAATAGGGGTCTTGGGACTGAGGGTAGATGGGCTGGTACGGCGGCGGGAAGTAGGGGGGCTGGAAGTCAGCGTTGGGGGTATGGGAGAGCGGTGGGGCGCTGGTGTAGGGCGACTGGCCCACGCTCCCCAACTGGGGTAGGCGGGCTGTCCCGTTGCTGGTGCCATCGTGACGGTCCTGGGGAACGAGGAAAAGAGGGGGAGAGAAAGAGAGAGGAGATCAAAATCAAGACGGTTTGAAGGCCTCGCACACACCCATTATACACCCAACACACACACACACAAAGGATGCGATGTGCAAACATTTGGTTCCAAGCACCTTCCAAAAGGAAAGGCGTTGAAATTCCTTACAACAAAAGGAAAATCATAAATATAAAAACCAACCAAATCCGTATGCTGACAGCAGATCCGAGGGCGGGGGAAATCTTAGAGGGGATTTGGTTTTTTTGTCGTTCGAAAATTCAGCCTATCTTTCTCCCCACCCCCACCCACCCAAAGCGTTCCCACACCATTTACGAAAAAGACTCTCATCTGCCTGGAACTTTTAAATGGGAACGACTGTAAATGGTGCAGAAGCGGACCTGTATCGTCGTCGCATTCCCAGGGCAACGTCACCCAAAAGAGCTGCTATTCCTTCAAAGCGCGCCCATAAATATGATCAAAATGTTGGTTTGAATAAGTCATTTGCATAAAGAAAAAAGATTGACGACTCATCAAAAATGTGCTGCTTTGTTAGTTGGAACTGTGATATAATATAAAATATCACACACACACACACACATATTATATATATTGCATATACACACATATTCTTCATAAAATAATGAAATGTCCAAAAATTAAGCCGAATAACTAGAAAACAAAAATAAAAATAAAGCGCGTGGGGAAAGAGGAACAAAAATGTAAATGGTTTTGCCGGCGTGCAATTGGGACTTGGAAGGTTATGAAATTATAGCCCACAGGTACGACTAAAGGAAATTAACAGCCACACAAATGGAAAGGGGGGGGGACGGGCGAGGGCTGCAGTTGGGAATTATAAGAAAGATGTCGTTAAATGCCTTCGACTTCAATCTCTCAAGGAGCGTGATGATCCCCGGGAAAAAGAGAGGAGCGGAAAAGATGTGAAATCCAGCAGGGAAAGCGGGAAGGGACAGAACAGGACAAAAACACCAACACAATAGACGGGCATGGAAGCGGAAACGAGGATTTCTGTAGTTAACTTGAAGCAGCCAACGCAATAATAAAGAAGTTGGGGGTGGGGGTTGTATTCTCGAAATAAAAAATAAAAAAGGAGGAAAGACACAGAGGACAGACAGAGGATGTGAAACACGCACACATATAAGCAAGACTGAGAAAAGGCACAAGCAAGACCAACCCAGCCCAACAGCCCACCAGCCCCCGATAGAGAATCTAAGAAAGCCACTCACCATCGCTGAGAAACTGTGAACTAACATCTGCGCGGATTCGGGGGTACCAAGTCAGGGCACAGGAGAAAAACAAAAAGGCAGAGAAAAGTCGGCTCTTTTTAGCTCTGGCTCTCTGGCTCTCTCGCGCTGCCTGCGTCTCTTCCTCTCTGCCTCTCCCGCACGCGAGCAGCGCGCTCTCCCTATCCCTCTCCTCTCAGACACTCACACACACGCACAAAAGGAGGAGAAGCCCAGGTCTAGACTGTGACTACACCAAGTGCCCAACGCCCAGGCTGGTCCGCGAGCAGCACTGGGGACGCGGCGCGACTCAAATCCATCAGAACTTGACCAAAACGCCCGGCGATGTGCAGCGGCGAAAAAAGGCGAGGGAGAGCCGGATCCGGCGGTGCTACTGCGGTGCAAAGTTGTGTGTGTGTGTGTGTGTGTGTGTGTGTGTGTGTGTTCCTTAATCCGTGTGTGGTGTGTTGCCCCCACACACCTCTCTCTCTCCCCCCTCCCTCTCCGACTGCTTCACGTGAGCTCCTAATAAGAGAGAGAGAGAGAAAGAGAAGGAGGGAGGGAGAGATCTGCGGCTCGCTTTCCTCGAGAGTCCTAATAGCAGATATTCATGACTGTTAATATTACACGAATACTTAATAAGGGAAGAATGGCTGGAAATCGAGCGTGAAGCGAGGAAGCAACTCAAGGCAGAGGCTGTTCTAAATGACGTCCATTGAATGAAGAATCACTGTATCTAATCAGAGGGGGGAGGGGAGCGAGAGAAAGGGGGGGAGGACGGAGAGAGAGAGGGAGAGGGAGAGACAAAAAGAGAGCGAGGGGAGGGAGAGAGAGAGAAAAAAAGAGAGAGAGAGAGCCATGCCGCCGCAGCCGCTGCGTCTGACGAATCACAGGAAAGGGGCAACATTTTAAAAGGTTGTAGGGCATGCAGAAGTGAAAGAGAGAGAGAGCCAGGCAGAAGCAAGAGAGTGGGAGCAAGCAAGCAGGCAGGCAGGCGAGGGGGGGGGGGGGGAGAGAAGAAAGACGAGTGAAGAGGAGAAAGATGGGGAGAGGGGTAAGTAGAGAGGGAGGGGAGCGAGCAGCGCGCGTGGGAAAGGGAAAGAAAGAAGCGGCAGGCCGGGGGAAAGGTCCCAGGTGGGTTCCGGGGCTTGGGGTGAACTTGGGGAGGGGGCAGCAGGGGTATCTCGGGTGGAGGGGAGAGAAAGAGACTGAGAGGGGAAGGCAGGAAGGCAGTGAACGCGGAAGAAGCGAGAGGGAAGAGACGGCCCGACGAGGAACGCAGCCAGGAGGCAGGGAAAGAGGAGACCTGGGCCCGGTGGGGCAATCGTGGAAGGAGCGAGGGAGGCCGGCTAAGGCCGTGGCAAGGTCATGAGGAAGAAGGGCGCACCTCGGGCGGCGGAGGCTGGGCGAAGGCCGCGCCGTCGAAAGGCAGCGCCAAGAGCTGCGCGTCTCCGGCTGCCCTCTTGCTCCTCGAGGAGCCGCTCTCGGAGGAGCCCGCCTCGGCGCCGCCGCCTCCTTTCAGCTGCCCCGGCTCTCCTGGGCCTGGCGGCTCGGCTACGGCGGCGTCCTGCTGCGTCACGTCCATGGCTCGAGGGCCCGAGGCGGCCGCGGCGGCGACTGCGGCAGCAGCAACAGGGCCTCGCCGGAGCCCCGGGCTGGAGGGGAAGGGCCCTCCCTGCTCCGCGCGTGGAATCTCCGCCGCCCTTTCGGAGCTCCGTTCTCCCAGAGGTTGTGGCGGCGCAGGGGACGGGAATCGGGGCGGCGGAGCTACTCTCGAGAACCCCGCGGAGCCTTTTTTTCCCCTTTGGGGCTGAGGATCGTGGAAAAGGGGTGGTGAAGACTGTCGGGGGGGGAGGGGAGGGAAAGAAAAAGGGAGGCGACTGGCGCTTGGCTGGCCCGGACAAGCTGGGGCTCCCAGGCTCGGCCCAACCCGTTCAACTGGCTGGGCAACTCGCAGCCAGTGAATCCTGGGAGGTGACAGGCATGCTTCACTTTTCCTGCTGCCGACTTATCATAACAACAGGCGCTCTGCCGCCGACCGAGCATGTCCCTGCAAAACTCCCAGAGAGCGCACCTCGCTGAGTGGAGAAGGATAAGGGGGGGGGGAAAGCGGGGAGAGAAGCATGCACCTTCAGCTAGTAAGCCTGTTACCTCCCGACTTTCTATTTCCATATAGAGAAAAGCAGGAGAACTGTAGCTTCACCGCCGAAACACCCTCTCTTATGATTGCTTATGTCTCCAAATTACCGCATGGGCGATTTGGGGCGCCATCCGAAGCCAAGCGCATTAAGCAAACGCCGAAGCAAGTCCAGTCCAGCTCAAGAGCACTACCGCGTTCCAGAAGCTGCCGCACACAGACAGACTTTAGAAATAAAATTGAAATCAAGCCCATCTCCTCCGAACTCTGGAGCACTCAATACCTTATATATGTTTACCTGAAGTGAATCCCACTAGGATCAAGGGAACTTACTTCTGCGTAAGTGGGCGGGTGTCACTGCAGCCATAAGCTGCAATTCTGCACCGACTGACCTGGGAGCAAACCCCATTTAACTCCCATGCATGTCTAGGATTGCGCGCGCACGTCTAGGATTGCGTTGCTAGTCCATTTCAAGAGCTGCTAGTCAGCTTCAAGCGTTTTGCCACCGCCCTAACCGTAGCGATACCTTCTCTTAACATAAGAAAATCGCGCCTAAGCACTCACAGCTCTCCAAACACACCACCCTCGCCTGCTCTGGAAGCCTCGCCGCTGGATTGGTTTGTTTATCAGGTCCATGTGAAGCCGCAAGAGCCAGGAAGCAGCACAAGCCATTTCCAAGCAGATCCACAACCACACGTGCACTTCGCTTCGACACTGAGAAGCGAACGGCTTTCGCCCTAAAGCGGCTTTTTTCGGAGGGGTGGGTGAAAAAGAGGGAGACAACCACACATCCTTCTCCGTTCTTTAGAGAAAGTGAGAATGAGATCTGCATGCCGCCTACGCTCAGTTTCTGACATTTGTAGACAGGCTCGCCTCTCCAAAGGAGCCATAAATCTCAGCACCAACCCACATTTGTTTTCTTAATTAATCTTCCAGGCTGGCGCTTGTCAGATTCTATTCTGTGCACAGAATTAAGGAAGTGTATGTGTATTTGCGTGTGTTTGTGTGCGCGCGCAGAGAGAAATACTGTGTTGTTCACCAAACCGTTGGATTGAGATAGAAAAGAAAGACTTGCAAAACAGAGTTTTGAAGCACCAAATCCCACCAGGGAAACACAAATTTTAAAGTATTCAACAACAGTACACAACAACCACTCTGAGATGCGTTTACTTGAAAAGCATCCTTGAGGTCACCCTAGCGGTTCAATCTATCCATCTATGCCTGTCTATGCACCTATCTCTCTGGCTTTCTAAAAATAATAATCAACATCAGACATCACATATATGCATCTCTCCGTCTCTTTCATCAATCTCCAACATCATCACTAATTACGTTTTATATACCTTTAATAAATATCAAGAGTCTTGTAAAGCGAAGGAACGAGTAAGCATCTTCTCTGCCACCGCGCGCAGAAGGCATCCCTGATCTGCTTCTGCCTCTCCACCACACTATCTGTGCGAGGAGCATCTCCCAATAGCCTTCAAGGAGGCTTTGCAGTTTGAAAGGCGTGCTCTTAAAAGCCCAGCAAGTCGTTAAAACCCTCACCAACTGGCTGAGGAGAGCGAGGAGAAGAGAAGCCAGCGAGATCTGAGGCGGAAGTGACAACGGTCCAAACCAGAGAAAAACGTCGCTCAGTGCGCCTCAGCATAACTTGTGGCTCAAAAAGACCTCTGTCGGGGGCAGTCCTCTTTAGGACATCTTGGGGCTCCTTCTGCTAATTCAGAAGGGTCGTCTCGCTCGTCCTCATTCATTCGTTTTACTCATCCATTCCATCTTTCCCCCCTCCTCTCCTCAATAACTGTTTCAGCACTGGTGCAGAAAGATCTTCCTGGGCTTCCTCCCCCCACCCCACCCGCTTTCTATCTCTTCTAGTCTCCTTGGGCCGAGGAGGTCGACTCCCCCACCCTGCCTAAGCACCCCCTTCCTTGCTCAACGCGTAGCCTCCTCCACCTGGCACCCAGGTATAAACCCACCACAGACGCCCTCTCTCCAGCTGCGAAGTCTGCTCAGTCGCCTAGCGCAGAAGTTGGTCTTCCAACGGCATCGCTAGCTGCTGCAAGGTGCTTCCCCAAAACAGCTGGGTTTTCTGTTTGTTTGTTTGTTTGTTAGGTGGAGCGGGAGCGGGGAAGGCTGGACCGATTGGGAGGGGAGATCCTCTCTGATGTGTGCCCCAGCCGCGGGAAAGCGCTTACCTCACATTCCTCATATTTGATATTATCCGTCAGTTTCCAAAGCATTTTCATGGATTGGCGTGGCGAGAGAACGAGAGAGACAGACAGATACAGACAGAGTCAGAAAGAGAAAGAGGGAGGGAGGGAGAGAGAGAGAAAGAGAGAGAGAATGAGAAAGAGAGAGAAGAGGCTCTTTTGCCCTGCCTGCCTGCCTTGCGCTCTCCTCTGGCATGCAGAGCGCGCCCGCTGGAGTGCTTGAGCAGGAGGAGGAGGAGGAGGAGGAGGAAGAGCAGCAGGAGGAGGAGATCTCCCGTGCCCGCTCGGAGATCTCCCTCTAATGGTCGAAACTTTTTCCTTTTTTCTTTCCAAGCGAGTCTTTTCACCAACAGCCTAATCGCCTCATTAGCATAGCAACAATAGGCCAATTGCTCCGCTGCGCAACAACCTGCGCGCGAATGGACTCAGGTAGCCAAGAAAACGCCCGCCACCGTCGCGTTTGGGCTGGGTTGGGCTAAGCTACTTTTAAACAGCAGGACTCTTGGCAGGCGAGAAGGAGGGAGGTGAGACAGAGGAGGGGAGGGGTTTGTTGTGATGGAGGGGCGTATGTGTTTTTTTAAAGTCACTATTCTTGCGATCTTCTACGTTGAGTCCATTTACTTTTTCGTTCTCACATCCTTCTGTTCTTACTTTTGCTATATAATTGCTCTCTGCTGCCTTTGCCTTTCTCTCCCCCCCCCCCCTTTGAATAACTTTTAAACTTTAAACTGGATGCAGTTTTACTTGCAAAGCTGTCATAAAGGAACATTCCCATGGGCGCGAACGGATCACAACGTTCAGCCCGATCCTATGCACGTTTACAAGTGTGCGGGGAGTGGCGCTAGTTTACTGCCGATTGTGATAAGGTTTTACCCGCGCAGCCCTGTCCTGTTCGTGTTCACCCAGAAGAAGTGAGTCCTATCCCACGGAGTTCGATAGGATTCCTTTTCATAGGGTTGCAGTTCTTTGACTTAAGGACGCTACCGCGTTTAGGAGTTCCCAGCAAAGCAGTCCACCCTTCCTTTTCCGATTTGGGCTTTGTTTCACCAAACTGAGGCCTATTGTTCCCCCCTACATCGTAAGGACCAGATTTGAACCAGCAGCTCCATTTAGGGGACGAAAACAACAACGCCCACTTCCTGGGGGTTTTAACATCTCTCCCCCGCCCCGCCCCGCCGCGGGGACAACCGAGAGTCTATTATGTATTTGTGTGGTTTTCTTTGCGTCTAAGGACAAGCGACACTTGGGCTGAAAGATAGATTCGTGTAAATAATCCTAGAAAAATAAGACTGCGCCAGTATTGTCCAAGCGTGGGATCCTGAGCGCAATTATTTCGGAATAAGTTCGGCAGAAATCAATGACAGCTGTGGCCAAGAAAGGCGGCGGTGCAGTTTGGGGAATGTAGACTCCGGAGTTAATGGACTTGGTGGATGGGGGGGGGGGGGTATCGTTGCTTCAAGATGTGCCCTGACGCATTTGGGGGCCCTTCAACTCGTTCTGCTGAGTGGAGTCCTGAATTCTTCTGCCCCCCCCCCCATCCTGCCCTGTGAGGGCACCACTGAAGTACAGTATTAGGTCAGAGGGCAGAGACAGTGTAGGAAGTTGGGGGGTGGGGAGTGGTCTCCCACTCTACCTGTTTGAACCCCATGCAAACCCTTCTCTCAGCCACATGAAGAAAGGCATAAACGCTTAGCCTGCAGGCTATTTTGCGCTGTGATCCTAAGCAGACCGCATTCAGAAGAGTACAGACAGGCAATAGGATTTACTTCCGGAAGACTGCAGTGTTTAGGGTCGGATGGAGGATGTGAGGGAGAATGAGTGGTGCCACCGGAATCAATGCCATCTGAGCTTAAACTGGGGGCTGCGAGATCCAGCTTCAGTTCCCTTTACTCTCACCCTTTTTTATGCCAAGGCTTCTGCCTGCTCTCTCTTTTCGGAACCTGAGGGCGAATGCCGGAACATGTGAAGTCATACTAGAAAGGAAAGTGCCTCATAAGCATGTGCAGAGCGTTTTTTCTCTCAACAGCACTCTGTCCCCGCAGCATTCAGGTTTAAACAGCAGGTTGCAGAGCACAGCATTCTGACTGGTTCGACCAGGGTCCCGGAATTGCTGTTTTGATCAGCACTGACACCAGGGACAGACAGGAAGGTGCATATGTGAACTTGCCCCTAAATATAGTGAGGACTGCAACCTTGAGCTCTAATGGGAATGGCTGCGCCCCCTTCCTCTCCAGCTCCCCGAGTGCACACCCGATTCCTTTCTTATATTTGCTTTGTATAGCTCAAACACCCTTTTTCATAATAGATCCCTTCGGACTGGTTTTTTTTTTTTTTGCCGTGGCTGGCACTGTTTTTGATTTTTAATCCAAATTCATCTCGGATCGCTCAGGTTGGGGTCCTCCTCTGTCTTTTACTAGAAACTGTGCTTCCTGAGACAAAGAAGCAACATCTTTCCTACTCTCCCAGCTTTGCAGGTCAGAATCAAAAGACACCAGGTGTCAAGGCAGGTGTGCCGCCGGCCCTTTTATGAGCGAATCGTCGCATTTGGCGGAATCAGATACCGGCACGCGTACATTCTCATTGGGGTCTGTACGTGTCTGGATGAAGCGGCCACCTAGAGCTGCAATTCGAGACCAGCCTCCTGAATAGAACCAACCTTCCGCGATGCGCTCCTATTGTTGAACCACAGCGAGATCTACAGGTCCAAGGAGGCAGAGGCATCCTTTGCACGGGAAACGCACTGCGATTCGCCTGTCTGGGAGACTCTGAAGTTCCCCCAAAAGGAGAACTCAAGCCAGTTAAACCGGATGAACTTGGATTAAGGTCCACTGGAGAATTCAGCATTTGACATCGACTCAGGTTTGTTCCGGCTTAAGCAGCTTGTTAGATCAGGATGGTAAGGGATTTTATTTTCTTTCTTTTTTGAGAGAGAGAGAGAAATATATACAAGTCAACGCCACGGCGCCAGAGATTCTGGACGATCCAAGAAACGGCGAGTTTCCCCAGAGATTCTGGACGGCCAGAAAACGGTGAGCCCCCTTTTTTCGGATTCTTCAGGGCCACCGCGCCTGGCTGGCTTCCTCGCCACCTCTGGGCTCTTCCTAAGAATAAAAGAGTCGGTGCACTGTCCGTTGGTGGTCCACTTCCAAGGGAGCTGTGAGGAGGTGGCGAGAGAGAGGCCACTCCGAGTAAGGCGCGGTCTCCCTTCCTCTCACCCCTCCGATACACAGGAGTCCAGGGTCCGTCTAAAACGCCCATTGCCTTGAAGCCAGGGTGCTCGGTGGCAGATCAATGTGTGTGCGCGCGCGGCCCTGCGCCTTCCAGCGGCGATTGCGCCACTGGGCTCCAAGGCTCTAACGGGAGTGGAAGATTCCCCCCCCCCAACACACACACACCACCACACACACACACAGAGAGAGAGAGAGAGAGGGAGAGAGAGAGAGAGAGAGAGAGAACAAACTCAATACTACTGCGGGTTTGCATGGATGCGGGGAGGGGGTGGATCCCTCTCTCTCTTTCTCCACTTCTCTCCTCCGCTGGCGGAGAGAGAGAGATCCGTCCAACCGGCCGCCCTGGCGGCACAGCCGTGTGGGAACTTCGTAAAGCTTTGGGTGCTCCCTCCCGCCGTAGACTTCGGCTGTTGCGAAACCCAACAGAGAGCTAGAGGCGTGCAGGCAGCTTTTGCAAGACTCGGGAAATTGCATTCCCGGACAGGGCTTCAAGCCCTCGCAGGAACCGAAGCTAGTGGTAGTAGTTCCCCAGGTGGCTGCGGAAAACCGACCTAAACGCACTCACACGCGCGTATCTATAAAGACCAGCGCGCGAAGGGCCTCAAGGCGCCGCGTCGCCTTCCCCTCCCTCTCCCTCGCTGCGCCTTCCTTCTGTTGCCTGCCTGATAGCGGCTGGATGAGTCCCAGTTGACTTCAGAGCCACAGGTCGAAAGCGAGGCGACTACTTGGGAGTAAGTGGAAAGAATGGCCGGCCCTGGGAATGTAAGGAAAACGCGGGGTCCTAATCAATCGCTTGGGGTCTTCTGTCCGCTTGAGCTGAAATCAGTGGCGCTTCCTTCCTTCGAATTAGTGGGGGAGGAGGTGCTGCAAAGCCCACACCTTTTGTGACAATCCCCATATTGTTTGTACTGTTTGTACAGAGCTACGGGGGAGGCATGATTAAGATGAAACTGGGACTAGTCCGGAATAGGATCTACCTGGATGGCTACCCACCTCGCGGGCGGGCGGGCGGGGGGGGAAAATCAGTCCGAGGGGGTTAGGCTCAGAGTACTATACATACAGTATTTGCGACCCGATCAATATCTGCATAGCTGTACTTAAGCCAATGCCATTCTGTTAAATAGGGACAAAATAGGAAAACAAAACAAAAGACCTAAACTTTTATCCAGCCTCATTTGGACACATTTTCCACGGAAGTGTGCTTAGGATCAGGTTTCTTATAGGTAAGTTATGCTCCATTCAAACAAATGTCAGGTGTGTGCCCCCACCCCACCCCAGTAAATGCCTTAGAGATTTGGGATTGCTCTCCATGACTCAGCCAAAGTTAAGCACTCTTAAGTCCCTGAAGATTTTCAGTTGGAGAGAGTTTAGCTTCGGAATAAAAGGAACGGAAGGCAAAAGCTGAATTTTAACTTCCTCGGGATAGTTTACCCGAATAGGAAAAGCCACCGGTTTCAATGGCCCACCGAATTCACTTTTTCCTGTTTGCGGGGCTGAAATCCGAAAAAAAAGGCGCGAGCCACAAGGAAGCGGCGCAAGTTCGGCCACAGGTTGAGCATGGAAGTTCGTCGCGGAGCGGGAGAGTTTCCCAACTCTGATCCCCATTACAAAAGAAGGCCCCTACCTTTCACCCAGTAAAAGCCTGCGAGGCCTAGTCTAGCGCGGAGCAGCGTTCGCCTTTGAAAGTGCTCAGAATTGGAGCACTTTAAAGAGTTAGAACTCCTGCAAAACTTAGGCTGGGTCTATTAAAACCTTTAGAAAAAGCATTTCACACAAGCCAGTTTTCGGCGACCAACATAAAGAGAACCAGTTTACAGGAGAACCCCACCACCGGTTTGCCAGATCAGTGGTGGTTTAACATCAACAGCGATCACGCGGCAAGTATCTTTCGAAATGTCGGTGGGGGCGATTGTCGTGGACGAGGAAGCCCGTGGCACCGTTTGTTGCTCAGTGGGCTCTCTTCCCCCACCTGTTGAGCAGCCATCAAAGGTCTCCTTTACGCAAACAATTTTACGCGCTGTGAATTGTCCTTATTAGGTGGCTTGCCATCCCCAAAATGCCTCGAGAGGAACCCCAAGTCGCTCTTCGTCTGTTGGGTCTGGATCCGAGCCTCCTAGTTTCCCCTGTCTTTAATCCCCAAACAAAACGAGGAAGAAAAGCAAAGGCGGGCGGGGGTGGAGAGAAGAGAAGAGAAATCGCGTTACCTGCCAGTCTCCCATTTTCGCAAGGAGTGACATTCTGGCTCCGGGCTGCCTATCACAAGGTCCCTGCCGGTCATGGAAGGAGTGATCTGCCCGCCTGCCTCTCCTGCGATCTCTTTAGGCAAAGCTTTCTTTTACCTGCCTGAGGAGCTCACCTGGTCATTAAAAAAAAAAAAAAGCAGGGTGCTGCCTGCCCGCGCCTGCGCACTGGCGCAGGAATGCATTTCGACCAGCTCCCTTCCAGAGCTCGCAACCTGTCTCCGCGGATGATGGATTTACAGCAAACAGCAGCTCTCTGGAGCGGAGTTTCTTGACTTCCCACCTCCGGGGAGCCGTCCTGATCTCCTCCAGGAGGGAGTCAGATGAGCTGCTGAGATTCCTCTTTCCCCTCTCGTCGCCTTTCTCCCCTCACCCCCACTCTCCTATTGTTTGGCTTTACTGCAGTGTGGAGAAAAGTCAAGGGAGTGAAATTGGGTGTATATTGGTGGGTGGGCGAAGGAAAAGAAAAGAGAGATGGAGACCGGCAACTAACTCCCGCGTGCCCCAGAGATCTGAAGCGTGGAGCCGGCGCCGCTGGGCAACCTGATTTTGAGCTGGGGGGGGGGGGACGGGGACGAGGGACGGGGGACGGGACGACCAAAATAAGGAGAGACGAGGAGTTTGTGTCAAAAAGGCAGCTGCCACAGGGTTCAGTTGCAGATTTGGGTGCTTTAGGTCTCCTGTCTGCGCTGCATCCTTTCAACGGCTCTCTGACAAGACGACCCACTTGCGCAGAAGCAGCACCCAACGAGTCTGGAACTCGATCGGCTTCGGCTCAAAATAGCCGGGGCTGTTGATATACACAGGCATCTCTCACGTTCAAATAAAGCGGGGATTGTTTTAAAATGTGTTCAGTATCCGTTAGCAAGACAGTTAAGACTTTTTGGAAAACTAAGCCTGGGGCGCGGGAGGCAGTAAAAGGAGTGCTGCGTACGCGGCAGAATTGCGGGCTCCAGTTGCTACAGCAAGAGGCACAATTCTGTTAAATCGTCGCCGTTGATGGGTTTAATTCAAATTGTGGATCGGGTTGTTAAATTCTGCACGGACTCTGTTTACCGAAACAATGCAGCTGTTGGAGTGATAATGCAATGGGGGAATGGGGTATAAGACAACTAAAAGCAGCATCTTTTAAGGGTTTAAGATTTTAAGTGTTTAAGGGTTTAAGATTTTCAAACCGCGTCTGAATTCACCTTTCCATAGTGAACGAGGGGCTTCCACTATTGTTCCAGAAGAAGCTGGGTCTGCTTAAATGTATGAAAGGATATTTTCACCTAATTACGGTGAGCGAGCAGCAGAGTCAGAGCAGATCACCGCAAACTGTAGTTTTCGTTTTACCAACTTTCAGCGACTTTCCATTCCACATAATGTTAAACTTCCTCCAACAAAATAAATAAATAACAAATCTTAAGACAATGTCTAGGAGTTTTCAAAGCCTTCTTTTTCCGAGAGGGTTTTTTTTTAAGCCACATTTCCTGTGACGCCATTATGTGTAAGTATCGGGCGAGAGATCTGCGCGGAACTGTGCTTGTATATCAAGATGAAACTTTGTAGGTGGAAAGGGAAATACGGTAATAAAAAGAGTCACGCTCCTTTCTCCTTTTCAGCTCTGGTCTCAATGCGCTGAGCCGGATCTCCGACCAGATGGGCGCCCGCTTTTGCTAGGAAATAAGTTTTACTCTACAGTAGCTCCGTAAAAAGTTTAGGGTCAGTGGCGTCTGTAGAATCTGCCCTCCCCTAAATACCTGGAAAGAAGGACGGGAAAGAACCTGCATAGCCGCGAGGTGATCTCTCTGGTAGACAGAGAGACTTCGCGTCAATTTCAGCACTTATGGTGCACAGTTGCATGGTCCCGTTTTATGAGTTTTCAGCAAGACATCAGGGAGGGAGGGGCGGAGGCAGGGAGAGGAGAGAGAGAGAGAGAGAGAGAGAGGCGAGAGAGAGAGAGACTGAGAGGAGAGAGAGAGCGGAGGAGGAGAGAGAGAGAGAGAGAGAGAAAGAGAAAGAAAGAAAGAAAGAAAGCAGTAAAAGAAAGAAAGAAAGAAAGGAAAGAAAGAAAAGAAAGAATAAGAAAGACAGAAAAAGAAAGAAGAAAGAAAGAAAGAAAGGCAGCCATTAGAGAGAGAGTAGCCATGTATTTAGGATTTGACTGAATGCACGCTTGATCCCTGAACACTCTTCTCAAAAGCAACCGCAACCTAGCAGGCGGTAAATCCTGCAGCTTCTGCCTTAACAGATTTATGGATCTGCCTCCTCAGAGTCAAGGAGACTAAAGTGCCCTCTAGCTTGATCGGGGTCGTAGACCCTCTTTGGATCCTGTTCACCTTCAGGGCGCAGGACCTTGGGACGGAAATCCAGGCCCCATCAAATCCAGCAGAAGGAGCAGGAGAGGCCCCCCCCAAAGGCAACAGGTCCCGCTTCTCAGATTTCTAAGCAATACACCTCACCTGTCTAAAAAGGGAACTCGCGCCCTCCCCTCCTCACAGGACCACGAATCAGAGTCCACAGCGCCCTAACTGTTCCACTGCTACTCAAAACAACCCCAATTTAAGCAGGAGGTAAGAGACCCTTTAAGTCACCAGACCTACATCAGCTGCGTTGGGTTGCGGATCGGTGCCCTAGCTTTTACCCTAGTTTTTTCTCAAGGGGCTTATTTCTTCCTGGGAAACGATCCCTTCCCCGAAAGGAGGGAGGTCTTGCACGTGCCCTAAAGTGGGGTTCAGGTTGGTAGCTAAGCGATTTTTAAAATTTTATTTTAAGGGAGCGTCCTTTATTTTTCCGAAGGGCAAAGAGTTCATCGGATTAGCAATTACGAGATTTATATCCCTGCGGGGGGGGGGCAAGGCGGGCTGGGAAGTAGAAATCCGGGCCCAGCTATATATTTGCCACCTATGACTATCACCACCAACACTAGCATCATCTTCATCACGGTGCTTTGAACGCCAGGAGGGCTCAGAACCAAGCTATGCTCTGAATGAATCCAGCTCACCGATTTTCCCCCTGACCATTAGGCGCGTTTAGGATTGCTTGTTTCAAAAGTCTTCGGCCGAAATGCCTTGTGGGTCTCAGTCCCACCAACGCCCACTGGCAAGCATTTAAAATCAACGAGCAGGAAAGGAAACGGATTAGATCCCGATTAGATCCAGTCCCATGTGCGAATCACTGTGGCATCACATTTTCCCTCTGCACCTGGTTCGCTTCGTCCTATTAAAAAAAAGTTCTATTAAGTGGCTCTAAACCCTTGGATGAGGGCGAGAAGACGCCGTTTAATCGGAAAAGAAGCGTCCGAGTCCGCCCGATTTCTCCGCATTGACAGCAATAGCGCGAACAGGTTTTACCCCGCTGAAGGTTAGGCTGTTCAGAGGGCGCTGCAACAGGTGAGAGTCGTTAGGAACTTCAACGGAGGAAGACTGACAAGAGTGGCTGGGGAAACCCAGCTAGATGGGCGGGGTATAAATGATATTATTATTATTATTATTATTATTATTATTATGGGTGCAAGTAGGCTCGGACCCCTGTAGTGTACTACTTTGAGTATCTGCTAAAAAATATTAATAGCGGGGACTTCAAACCCTTTACTGGGATGCAGTAGGGTCCTCAGTGGGATGTACCTCGTGAACCACCAACCAATTGCTTGGATTATAAATTCCTATTGCAAACAATGGCAATTTCATTCAAGGATATATGAAACTCACCCGATATTCCACTTTTCCAGTTTCTGCCTGTTAGAACATGAAACTGGCAACCTTTCCTTGCTGATTCCCAGCAAGATATACTGCTACTGTTAGTGGAGGTTCTACCGAGTTATCATTCCGTTTGGAAAACCTCGCGATAGACACTCCCCCCCCCCAATAAACATCTCTTTTTTCAGCCGTCTAAACCAGCGGCTATCGCCACATCTAGCGACCCTTTGAGCTCAGCGAAGTTTACTGCCAAATCAGTGGGCATAGGATTGCAGCCTACACACGGACGATGTCCGGTGTGCTGCAATCTCATTAGTCTGCAACTGACGGCCAATCAGTTGCATTTGAGTATATGGGACAAGTAGAAAAAAAAGTTTTCTCTGCATTCTTAGAACGTTATGACCCGCTATCTTGCTTCTCGTCAGGATGAGCAAAAGGTAGTTTGGGATCTACTGGTAGATCTCTGGATGATTTAGATCAGCAAGGGTTTCCAAATCCCAAGAGCAGCAAAATTAGTTTGCTAGGGGAAGGGCGTTTATGGGTGGGAGCAGGAGTGGATTTACTTACTTATTTAGTGTCAGATGACTTTTGAGCTTGATTCTGGAACTGATCACACATTCTTTAGCTCATCGTGTTCTTAGAGGCACATCCTTACTTACTTACTAACTGAGTCACTATTTTGCACCCTGTTCTCATTGGTGGACCTCACGGTTGCGTTTACAAAAATACCAAAAAAAACCCACAGCCCTGAAGTATGTGGGCTAAGCTAAGTGCAAATCTGCCCCAAGCAAATAAATGTGATTGAGGCGCTAGTCCGTGTGAATAGCGCAGCTACTGTTTAACATAGATTTAGAGACAATGCTCGTGCTAGGCGCTGCGGCTTCCCCCAGTTACGTGGGGGACCACGAGTCTGGGCTAATATTGGACTTTGGGTCTTCGTCATCGTCGTCAGAACAACATACTGGTCCTAGTCTTGCTCCCCATTCCTGCTAAAGCCAGATGAGTCCCACTGAATCCAAGGGGATTTACTCGGAGGTAAATGCGTATAGCAGCCCTGGATGCAGTGTGCTCCATGGAAACCGAGCCGTCAATAACTTCACCTGGATCGGCGCCAAGATCAATTCAACAGGACATCATTTCCAAGCTAGTCTTAGGATGGGGGTGGGGGAGCAGTAGATCCAGGGCTAGTCTCTCCTCCTTGCTTTTTTCCTTATAGGCTCCGAGGCAGAAAATACCCTTGGGCTGTGTGGATTGAATCCCCAATCTCCCGGGGAATCGCGCGGACCATCGTAGATGGAGGGTCCCGGGAATTTCTCAGCCTAGCCATGCCCATGCAGAAACTATTCGACTTCATCCCAGTCCTAGCGCCTCGGGGCGACCTGCTGCAGTTTGTGGCTGCAGTTACAGTCAACCGGGAAACACGCGATCCGCATTATACGAGGTTAGATAGTTTAAGGTCGTCGGACTGTAACAGCCGGCAAGGTAGAGACAATGCATTCATTTCTCTCCCTCTCTCAAAGGTGGGATTCCATTCTACCCTGGGCCAAAAAGAAAAAAAAGGAGGGCGGAGGGAAGTTAGCAAGGATCTGGGAAAGAACCATAAACGCACCTCTTTGGCAGTGGAAAGGAGGTTGAAGGTGACACCTCAAAGGAACCTACACTTTTGCACCTCGGAGATTGTAAGCCTTGAGGGGAGGGCTTGCCTCGTAGCAAAATTAATGGAGCAAAATTAAAGTGCTGCGTTCAGTAGGTTTCTTCCACAGTACTTGCCAAAATCTAACCTTGATACTTATACAGATATAACTGAAAGGAGAAAGGACACGATCCAGCCAACACTGAACTGTTTTAGATCTCTTTGGCTTCAGCTGGGGGATTAATCATACCCTTCACTGCTTCTCTTCGAAATCAAGACATAAAAATAGTTGGCTGGCTGGGTCGTCGTGCCTGCCTAAATCTTCTCGGATTTCATTGATGTTTTCCCAGGTTTCAACTCTGAAACCGCCGGTTCCAACTCATGTAACCTACACGTGTACAAAAGGGTGTCAGGGGTTTTCCTGGCCCCAGTACACAGTGTACACTGTATATACTGTACACTGTATGAAGTCTGAGTCCTCCACTTCACCCGCAATATATTGGCAAAAACTACTATATCGCCTACCATACCCTCACTAGCTCCTCCTTTGGTTTATGGTTCTGTTGTTGTTAAGGCTGCTACTTGGGAGTAAGTACCTTTGACTCTACTGGGACTTATTCCAGAGGGAACCTGCATAATAGGACCGTAAAAGGCCACAACCTTTTCGGAAAAGCGGTCCAAGCGGCGGCCTATGATCAGGCCCCATATCCTTGACCCATGAATTGTGCGTTTAATCCAAAAACCCGGGTGAGATTATAACGTATAATTTTATTTCTCTGACACCCTCCCATTTGCTACCTAGAAACTGGCTAAGAACTGCCATCCCCCGCAGAAGAGAACTTTGCGCCCGATCCTAAACAGATAAACAATTGTCCGGAAGTGGAATAGCTGCAGCCCACTTCCGGGTTAGGACAGGGCCAACAGGCGTGGATTTAGATCAGGCTGCCTGGAAGGTCGAACTCCGTTAAACTAAAGCCCAATGGGTTTAATCCCCAGTATTTTGGTTTACACCCGCCAACAAATACAACTAACCCAGCACTGGGTCCTCACCCCCTGTCCAGAAATTATTTCTTCTGTGGATCCTTTCAAAGTGCGCGCGGGGGGGGGGTTTCTTCCCCCTCCCCCGCGGCGCAATTGGATCGGGAGAATTGTTCTGTAAGCTCTCGCAAGTTGCTGCGGAGGCATGGCCATTATCAGCCTGAGATTTTCCTTCTGTTTACACAGCAATCCCGCCATCAAAGGAGGCGAAATCACCACTTATCCGTCCTGTCAAAAGTTTAATCCGCCCTGGAGGAAAAACAGTATACAGTAAATACTTGTGCAGGGAGAGGGACGGAGGCGAGGAAAGCAGAGGACACACTTCAAAACGCAGCTTCATCTGTGACTTAAAACTTATTTGAATATTGGCAAAGGCTGCCCCTGGAACAAGATGCCCTCCCTCAATAAATCCATTGTCTGCTGAGTAATTTGACATTAGTAGGAAAGACATTAGCTACAATCCTAGGATCCATTTATCTGGAAGCCCCTTGAACTCCCACTGAGTTTCTTCGGGGTAGAGTTGAATAAGATTGCGCTGATAGGGAAGTGTTTATAGAAGCGTCCACTCCTTAGCCTTTTGTTGCGGAATGATCACCCGCAAAAATCAGAGGGAAGGCCATAATACTTTCCATAGAGGAATTCCCTGTTCAACAAGGATCCTTATAAATGAGCTAGGAGTTCAGCTGGGGATTCCGTTTTCCATCGTGAAACGTCTACGGGTTGCAGCGGGGGAGGCTCAAATATGCCCCCTTAGAAAGCGAAGGGGATTGAGGTTCTAGGCGCACGCGCTTGTGAACCCCATTGGACTCAGTGCGGCTTCTGCGCAAAGATTCTCAGGGCAGGGTTTACCTCCGGAGTTGCCTTTTGGCTAGAGATCGTGCGTTAACTTCACGAGATGAATTTGGGGGAGGAGGAAAGGGGTTGTTGTTGTTTTTTTTTAAAAAAAGTTCTGGGTCACGAGTAATCCAGACAAGCAACCGGATCTGAATTCCGGAACATGTTAAAGTCTAAACTGAATGAGGTTTGATGTGTAATTTGAGCTGAAGATAAGAGAGGACGGGTTGTTGCTCACATTACTGCCCTCGTTATAGTGACAAACCCACTTACCTGGAGGCAATGCGGAGCTGAAGATCAGTGGGTGAGGGCTCGATCCTAAACATATTTACTCGGAAGTAAACAAGCCTCGGTTTTTTGCTTATAAAAGAGACTGATACGCCTTCAGGCAGGGCTAATTGTCCCTAGATATACGTGTGTGTGTGTGTGTGTGTGTGTGTGTTTATATATGTGTGTATACACCCCCTGCCCCTCCAGGTTTTCACATTACAGTATTATGTATTGTATATGAACCCTCTCTTAACCAGTTTTGTGTTTACTTATCTTTAACATATAATCTGAGCATTAGTTATAAACAATATGTACATTTAGAGTAACCCTCGTGAATTATGCTGTGATCCTCACGACAACCCTGAGAGGTAGGTCAGTGTTAGTAATCAGAGAGGGATTATATATCATGTTAAAATGCAATCCATGTTATACTTGGGTCCTCTTCCTCTCTTTTACACACTTTCCCAAGCGTTTTGTATGAGTATTGCTTTTTTCCCCTAAGGAAAATTTAAAAAAACAAAACGTTTTAAATCCGAAAAGACTCGAGCTATGCAATCAAAGCAAACCACCTTGAAGTCGCTTTGATTTAAACTGGAATGTGAAGCGTCCATTGAAGTCAATGGGATTTAACGAGCGCTTCGCTTTGTGTCCCGCGCAACCTTCCAGCCAGTGACGTTTATCCAGCACGAATGTTGCTCTGCAAGCCTTTTACTCTGGTGAGATCTCCCTGAAACCCGGCCGAAAGTGTTCTACTAGAGTTACTCCAAAATCATGCTTTGGGGTGGATGGGGAGGCACCCTATAACACGTCCAGTCCTCGGCATCTCCAGTTGAAGTGAATATACATATACTATACATTTAAAGCACGTTATTCCCCCGCAAGAGATTTCTGGGCTCCGCAGTTTGCTTCTCACAGAGTTACAAATCCCAGCAACCCTCAACGAACTGCAGAGCCCACAATTCTTTGAGGGGAAAGAAGGTACTTAGAAGATGCTTTAAATGTACCGTGTGAACACAGACTTCGTACAGGTAAATATGAAGTGGGTTTGCAACGTTTGCGTGTTCCAGGGCGGGACCTTTATACAAGTCATATTTTTCGGGGTCGGATTAAGCCTTAGCGCTATTTTTGCACGGTGAAAGTAATCGGTAGTGTAAGGCACTCACAGAAGAACGAGCCTGCTGCTCCCTCACCTCCGCTATGGGAGTTTTAAGCCTTGGTTGAAGCAGGAGAAGTTGACCGACGTTCGCCTTATCCACCAGGGGTCGCCAAAGCGGAGAGATTTCCTGACAAGTAGCGCGAAATCCTATACGTCTCCCCAAAAGTAAGTCTCACTGAGTTCGGTAGCAGGACTCGCTTCAAGTCAATGGATAGGATTGCAAATTTAGTCACCCCCTTGGATAATCTGAGGCTCGCAGCCTTATGGACTCTTACCAGGCGGAGGAAACCTCTTAGGACTTACTATTTGTGAGTAAACATGCATAGGGTTGTTGGGGGGGGGGTCAGCCTCAAATAAGACGTTGGCATTTATATGTGAATACACATGCAACTCCCATTCTTCTCAATGGGACTTAAGGACGACTCCCTTCTCTAGGTCGGGCCCCAGGGTGTGTTAAAAAAAAAACCAACTCATTGGGGATTTTGTTTTTCTCTTAGGTGGTCGGGTGACGCCCCTTCTCTTGCACAACCCTCAAAGGTGCAAGGAACCCTCTTTTCTTGTTCGCCTGGACTCTTTAGTCTAGTAAAAGCTTTGCATCAACTCCACAGAAGAACATCCCACTGGGATTTCACCTGCAGACCAAAATAGCACAGAGTTTTGAAAGTTTCGCTTTCTGACAACTTCGAAAAACTGCTGTTCCTCATGCCAGGGAAAGTAAAATTTGGGGAAACCTGGATCTCTTTTCTATCGCGTTCAAGCTGATCATCTGCAACCACGAATGAAGAATTTAAGCCCGTCCCTCTGTGTGCAGGAGTGGCATTGTAATTTCAGATGAATTACAAACTCGATCCTCAACTCAGTGGCGCTGGAATTGGATTGAGAAGAAATCCCATTAGGGTAAATAGAACTGGTATTGTAACCAGCTGCGGATTTCGAGCAATTTATCTTGAGAAAAGCGATTGTTCAAATCTGATTGCAACAGACCGAGCATTTTCAAGGACTGCAGTCTGCAGTTTAACTTCATTCAGCTCTTCAGGCAGGATGCTCATGCTAAACGCACCTATTAGCCGAAGTAGATTCAATTGATTTGAAATCGGAACTGTTTCCAAGCTTCTACGCATGTTTATTCGCCACTGTTTGATAGGGTTACCCACGGAAGTTTGCAGATGCTTGCAGCCTTGCTTCCCAATCCTATACCAACGGTAAGGTAAAAAAAGGTAAAGGATCCCTGGACGGTTAAGTCCAGTCAAAGGCGACTATGCGGTGCGGCGCTCATCTCACTTTTCAGGGCCGAGGGAGACGGCGGTTTGTCCACAGACAGCTTTCCTGGACATGTGGCCAGCATGACTAAACCACTACTGCGCACGGAGGACTGTGACAGAAGCCAGAGAGCAGGGAAATGCGGTTTCCCTTCCCACCACAGCAGTAGGCTACCTATTTATCTCCTTGCACTGATGTGCTTTTGAACTGTTAGGTTGGCAGAAGCTGGAATAGAGCAACGGGAGCTCACCCAGTCTAGGGGATTCGGACCTCCGACCTTCCCATCAGCAAGCCCACGAGGCTCAGGGGTTTAGACCACAGCACCACCCGCTCCCTTTTTCCTATACAAAGATCAATACCTGGCAGGCCGATCCCTATTTAGGTTTACTCGGAAGTAATTCCCACTGTGTTCCATGGGATTCACTCCCTTGAAAGAGCTCTAGTTTACCTCTGTGTAATCTCCGGCTGTGCACTTGCAGTCGTCGGCACATTTACCTGAGTGCACCATTGGACTTAGTGTGACTTACTACAAGTAAGGGCATATTATTGGGGTGCTCTTATCTTACTTTCAAAGATCAGCAAAGATACTGAAATGAGTATTTTGGCAGCACAGGTGGCATTCGGCAAGTAGGTTATGAGGAGACCAATTTCTCTCGAGTGAAACGCAACCACCACCACCCGCATTATTTAGAAAGCTACCTCCAACGTTTTTTGGATGTGGAAATGTACTCTTGGCAAAAAGACTATCAGCACATAACGTGCTTTCAGTCAGCAGAAGCCTCAATTAAAACCAGTCTCAAAATTAATCTACATTTGAATTTTTAAAAAGTAAGACTTCCTCGATGAAGCACGACCAGTGCATCACCAAGTCTTACTTAAGGGTCCGCAAAGGCACGCCAGGTGTGTTCAAAGTCAGGTTTCCCCAACCTGGTGCTCTACAGATTTTGGATCCCAGCTCGTATCTGCCCCAGCCAGCGGGATCCAAGTATGATAGTAATCGGGAGTCCAAACTACCTGAAGGGCACCAGATGGGGAAGCGTGGTCGAGACAAAAAGCGCACCGTCCAGTAAAAGTGTTCTTGGAGCATAGACCATTTCAGACTGCAGGTGAAAGACTGGCGAATGATATTCTCAGAACACGCAATGCAGGAATATGCAGCTGTAAATCTCTTTGTACACAGAAAAGTAGAGTAAGGCAGAAGGATTCCAGGATTCCAGTTTTTAAAGCCTATACAAAGCGATCCTCGCCTGCATGCAACAATATTGAGATGGATTGCCACATTACAAAAAACAAAACCAAACCAAAAAACCCTAAACGTGTGCTTCCGCTAGGTGTCTAAGACAGCGACTTTAGTTTAAAAGAACGTTTTCTAGGCAAACAAGCGAATCCTCCCCGCGGGTTCCTTCCTGGTATGTGTCAGCCAATGGCCGTCAATGGACTTGACAAACGTTCGCCTTCCAAGCATTTGTTTGCTTTTCACACTTCATCGCTTCCGATCTCTGGAATCCACCTGCAAAGCAACTCAGGAGGAGGCTCCTCCGGCAGGACTTGATGGGCGGTTGCCAGCCGGGATTGGACAATCTAAGACTATCCTCAGGTCAGGTGCCGAACTGCAGCTGAAATAGCCTCCCGAAACCTGGTGCCCTGCAGATATTTGGATTACAGTGTATGTGTATACAATCCCCACGGTGCTGGGTGGGGCTTGTGTGTGTGTCGTAGCCCAAAACATCTAGAGGCTGCGAAAGCATCGGCTCATTTCTTCCTCCAAGAAAGACAAGATATCCAGGCAACCTCTGGATCCGGGATTCTGGGAAACCCAGGCCTGAGTTTCCCTTCCCCTTCCAGTGAGGCATCCTTGGAACGCGACAGCGCCACCTTCCGAAGGAGCGGGAGACTCGCGCATCTGGTTGTGGCTGATGACACTTCCGTCAATGTTGACAGCCACTGTCCACCTGAGTTCCCCATCGGTTCAATGGGCATAACCGTGCCTCCTCCCCACACAGTGTTGCCCTGAGGGTGACCACTGTAAAGATGAGAAAGAACTTTAAGGGGGGAAGGGGAGACGGGGGGTGGGAATTGAGGAGAGGCATAAATTGTGGGTTTAGCTTTGCTTCTGGTGCCAGATCTTGTGTGCGCGTTTATAACTGTTATAAAAGGACTGAACCTTTAAAGTTCCGATTCTTCGCACCCTTTGATAGGCATTAAAACAAAAAACAAAAACAAAACGGAGCGATTAGACTGCGGTCGGTTCAGTCCCAGTGCTGTTAACAGGAACGAAATCGCTTCCTAGGATTGACTGGGGCGCTCGCCTTTGGTGTCTGCTGCACGTCCCGAGCCATCCAATCCATCTGCCCTTAAAAACGTTGCATTCCTCTGGGTGCCTGCTCCATTTGACGAAATGTAGCTGCTGGCAAGCGCTGAGGCACCTTTGCCTTCCTCTTCTCCTTTGATCAAGACCTGATTTTCCGGGTGGGGCTGTTTGAATTCCTTTGCCCTGAGAACTTTTGTCAGCTTCCTCCACTAGCGCCTCGGGAACGTGAAGGCGCCGCCCTAAAGACTTTCTCTGCTTGGAGCAGCAGAATTTCAGAAGCCTCCTTTCCATTCGAATGCCTCCCCTCCGCTGCCCCCCAAAGCAGGGGTTGGCAACCTGTGACCCTACAGGTGTTGCTGGACTACAGATCCCATCACCCGTGACCATTGGCCTTGCTGGCTGGGGTTGATGGGAGTTGGAGTCCAACATTTAGAGACCCTCCAGAGGCAGATTTAGGGGAGCACAACTAGTTTGGGTGCACTGGGCGCAGAGCCGTGGGGAAGCTGCAGAGGACGCCACAACTGTTATTTAGAATGGAGTGTGTGAGAGGCAGCAGGGCACTGAATTTTGGAGTTGCACAGGGTGCCGCTGAAATTTGAGCCCTCAAGGTCCACCACTGCCCCATCCTTTTTAAAGAACTTCTGGGAGGAATATTGCGAGAGCAGAGACATCTCCAATGTATTGTTGGTGGCTCGGGGAAGACACCCTTCTGTCCAGCACCCCAAGTTGAGTCAAAATGGGGCCTGGAAGGTCTTTTAAAGCTGCAGGCCTCCCCTCTTTGTCACCCACCAAGTGGAAAGCAGTCAAGCAACCATGATGATCCTTTTGTTTTGCAGTCCCCCTGACAGGTATGAAGATCAGGGGTCCACCCGACGACGTGGTTGATGGGTTTGGTTTGGTTTTCAAGCCTGGAATGGATAATTCAGCCCTGTATGTACAGGAAAGCATATCCCCAGAGTGGCTGGGGAAATAATATTATTATTATTCCAATCCTTGCTCACCTATAAAGTTCGATGGGTGACCTTGTGCACCCATTGTGCACAGTATTTATTAGGAAGGCTTACTGTAAATTTTAAATGAATTCAACGTACACCACGATGAGCTCATCAGAGGATGGGCAGGAGATAAATGTCCTCACTGCCACTTAAGCACATTTGCAAGAGTGTGATATGATTGCCCCATCTGCACCCAGGTCGAGTCTGTTTTTTAGCTGTATAGAAGTGAATCTAATATCCTGATGCTCAGCATTTCTCTCTTCCTATCCAAACTGCTGGAGTGCTGTTCCTGCAACTGCGATACATTCGACACATTTTTTGTCCGACATTGTGCTAGCATGCTGGTGGGTACATCCATTAAAAAACTTTTAAAGCTGTCTTAAACATGTTAAACTCTCTGAAGTGGTGTTTCTATTGCAGGCGTAGACCAAGCCTCAGTCTGCCTCCAGGATTTTCCATGAGAACCACAGCATAGTTTCCAATCCCAAAGACACTTTATTTTGCAAGCTGATTTTTGTTTTGCACCCCGGAAAAGGTTTCTTTAACCACTTTCTTCCAGGGTGAACAGCGGGCTGAACTCTAACAAAGTCTCTCTTGTTGTTCACATTTGGCAGAAGGGGCTTTTGGTGTGACAGGGCCTGTGCAGGAGCACATCAGTGCTCAGAGCCAAACTGGCTGGTCCTTCCACCCATATTCAATTAAGAAGATGGCCTTGGATTCCCAAGTCATAAAAACATAGAATTTTAGCACTGGAAAGGACCCAGAGGACCATCTACTTCAGGGTTCCCCAAACTTGGGCCCCCAGCTGTTTTTGGACTACAACTCCCATCATCCCTAGCTAGCAGGACCAGTGGTCAGGGATGATGGGAATTGTAGTTCAAAACAGCTGGAGGCCCAAGTTTGGGAAACTCTGATCTAGTCCATCCCCCTGCAATGCATGAATATGCAGCTGTCCCATATGGGGATCAAACCTGCAACCTTGGCGTTATCAGCACCATGCTGTAACCAGTTTCCCAGCATGGTCAATGTGAGGTCCAAAGTTTCATTCCAGGGAGCAGCATTGGTTTCTCTCTGCAAAGGTCCCAGTTTTTCAGTGCCAACTAAGGCTAGCCCCAACTTACACGGGAGTGAGTGCCCATTGAATTCAGTAGGACTTAGGTTAGGCTTGCGCAGTGCACAAAACCTCTTGTAACTGAAGCCATGCATATGTCACTGCTGGGATGCCATGGTAGCGCAGACCTACAGGAGAGGAAGAGCTGGCAAAAGGTTTGTATTCAGTGGAAGGAGCTGAGGATGACACACTGCCCAGGCATGTCAGAGCGGCCTCCCTGAAACCCCGCCATTCTGCAGTTTCAGAGGGCAGGCATACAGTGGCACAGAGGAACAAGGTTACCGAGTCCAAGGAGGAGCACCAATTAGCCTGCGATGCAGTGGGTGGAAATGTACAGGTCCATGATTGGAGAATAGCCTGCCCAGCTGGATTCACTCGGCTTATTTGTGCATCAAATAATAACCTTTGTTTGACTTCTGAGTGGGCAGCAGGCGCTGCAAGATTCAAATCACTCACTGCTCCCAAGTGATCTTATCTTACTGCCGTGACAGTAAAAAGATTGCCATCACCACAGCCACGAAGCACAAAACATTTCCCCATTTCATCGTTCAGATAAAGTTACCCCTATGTGTCTCTTAAATTACATTGACGAGAGATTGCCACGTCTATACAGGGTGCAAATATACGATGCATTACAACAATAGTAGGAATTGTGTTTGCTAAGGCTGGAAGAATACCAGCCCCTCCCCAACAAACTAGACACAATTAGGAAAATATGGGAACAGCTCCATGCAATCCAACTATCAGCGATATTATGAAAGAAAGATGATTGTGCTGATGTGCTAGACAAAGGAGTTTGATAGCTGAAGGGATGGACTTCTTATTGTTATAAGTCATAAGAGTTACCTATAACTTCAATATTTAATATTCATATTTTGTTAGATTTGTTACACTAGCACTGTGATGACTTAGGATGTATTTACTCTTTTGGGGTAGTTCCCTCCCCCTGCGTAATTTTGTAATATGTACTCTTATTAGAAAGCTGTGTAGCATGCAAATAGCTGAATAAAACAGTAAAGTTAAGTCACCAGCAAGTATAATGAACTACAGATATATCAAATGGTGTTGATAGAGGTGTGAATCCCAGGAAGCAGCGATGAGTAGAAACAGGAAGTGGAGTGACACTCTGTTCTCTCTATCCCAAGCCAGGTGAGAAAGTTCAAGTTCAATGTTTAGACCAAGAGATATGTTTTTAGGAAGGTTGAGTATTGTTTCAGCAACATTGTCAATCCAGGTATCAGCAGAGCTAGAATTTGCCCTGATACCATGAGATCAAAGCTACATGTGTTTACCTGGATATGACTCCCCTTGATCCCATTGTGTCTGAGTACACAATCCTAAGTCCATACACTGAGTAGGGTCCTGTAATTTTACCAGCTGCAGAAATGTAAGAATTTCACCATCAGTAACAGGAAAAACTGCATCTGGTGGAACTCTGTCCTGTTCCATTCTTAAAGGTACTCGAAGATTCATCTTGACCTGTTAGCCCTAATCAACTTTCTTCTTACTAAAATAAAAATAAGAGAACAGGCTAAACAAAAGTGAGAGTCAAGGTCTAAACTTAAGCTCTTACTTTTCCTTGAAGAAATAGGTGATTTTATAAAGTTATGCAGATCTGACCCAAAATTTCAAACCTTGGGTTATCTGCTGGCATGCTTAACAATCATGGCGTGCACCAACCCACCAAGAATATATGAATCCTTAAAAGGACACTTTCAATGGGGTTTATGTGAGTTCATTACACAACAATGGCATCATGAAGCATTGGTCACCATGTGTATATGAGTCATCACAGATCAAACATTCAGGCAGAGCTTCCTATGACTGCAACCACCATACCTCAGTGGAAGCAAGTTCACATGGGAGTCATTGAGCAATTTTATTTGCATGGATTTGTGTCACAGTGATTTATCAGGTCACTGATGAGTGACATACATGTGGCTGTAGTCCAGCCTTTAAGAACATAAGGAAAGCTCTGCTGGATCAGCCTAAAGTCCTATCTAGTCCAGCACCCACCCACAGATGTCCATGGAAAGCCCAGAAGCAGAACCTGGGAACAAAAGACTTCCATCCACATAGTGTGATTTGTTGATTCCTCACCACCACACACACATTCTCTAGCATATAAAATGCTTACCTAACAAGTCCTTATCCCAGTCAGAAGAATGAAACACACCACAAAGGGGCAAATCTTCATATCAAGATTATCTCTTGCATTATTGTTGGACAATATTACTGAATGTAAAGTCCTTTTACTTCTCTGAATAAATTGAATAAGGCCAGGACGAGGGACACTTGCTTCTTCACACTGACTCTGTGTCTGCATCAAGCACCATCAGAAATCACTTTCAGCTAAGCAGTTTTTCTACTCCTTCATAATGTAAAGTAAATACATCTAGCTATCACCAGCAAGCTGCTAAGGGAGAGGCTCTTTTTTTCTTTTTCTTTTTTAAGGGAGTTGGAGTCATTTTGTTGTCGCCATCATTAAACAACTGGCAGACAGAAACCCTTGTTGTATAAATGCCGGCATAAGATCTATGTGTACATCCAGATTTACTTACTTGCCCTAGAAGTAATTACCAAAGTGGAATGTACTCCACATTCAAGGTAGATGCAGGAGGCGGCTTTGAAAATGTCCCATGAAAACTTGTTATAGGCTGCACATCAAAACAGAAAGACTTGCCATCATTTCTAAAACAGAAGGTTCTTTTTACCTGAACTGTTCCATGATTTTTATAATGGAATATTAAAAGGAGAAGTTTGGCTGTGGCAAGACATAAAAAGAACATTGAGGGAATCCCATTGATTCCCTGCTTAACAACTGGTCACAAACCAACACAGTCTCAAATGCAGTTAAACCCTTTGATGTCAACAGCTTAAGTGTGCTTAACTTTGTGTTGGACCAAGGCCACTCTGGGAGACCTTCAAAATGTATTTGTGCCCTAGAATCGGGTTGCCACTTTGGAGCCTTTGCAGTTAACATACATACACATATTTAACTTATTTTCCTAAGCAAGTCTTTATTTTGTCTTGCATCGACAGTTGATGGTAAGTTGCAGGACATACAAAGTGATGATTATCTTAAAGCTGACTGCAAAAATGTGATTCTGGTTTTTTTTGGGGGGGGGGGAGGAAAGATAGATAAATCCCCCATTTAAAGTGTGGAGCCCTTTAGGCATTTCTCTTTGGCTGCTTGTCCTCTCAAGTGCTGCTCATTAATGGCTGGATCCTGAAGACATTATTCAGACAAAACCTCCATTGTAGAGTCAGACAATAAGACTCAATCCTGCTAAAATTTACATGTGTGCTTAATTTTACCCAGTGAGTCATTCAGCAGATTTCAGCAAGCCTTTAGATCAGGATCTGGGATGTAGTAATAAAGTTTTGTAGATGTTTTGCCTTGGGACAAGGGCTCTGAAACTTGGCTGATCTTTTGTACCACAAAGGTCCATATTATGACAGTGGTTGTATTGTTCCTTAGGGCTGTTGGGTCACTCCTGAGATTCTCACCTTAACACACAGTACTGTAACTCGTTGTTTCTTACACCCAAGGTAAGCCGTTCCCTCGCTTGACGCCACTTTGAGGTTTTGGAATCACACAAATCCAAGACAGACCATCCTACTTCCTGAGACAGACAAAGAAGTTTAAAACATTAAACAGGAATTTTCACAGAAATCCATCCCGAGAGTGCCATCAAGTAGTTGGATGAATATAAAGTTTTTAGTAGGAGCCTTGGGGCAAAATTTATGGCATGTTTCAAAGCTCATTCTGGATAAAATTCCATATAAAATGGGAGAAGAAGACTATGGGTGGATCTACACACAGGAAAAACCAGCTATAAATAAGTCAGAAATTAAATCGTTATAAAAAAGGGGGGGCAACCCTATGGAAAATTGCAAAGAACTTTTTTTTTGCTCTCCAGCGCTATCTGGTGTTACATGTTTATAATGCATTCAAAACGCTGGGTTGTTTTTTTTTTTTTACTAATGTAGTTGAATCCTATATTAAACCATTTGTTGATGATATTTTCTTCTGCATTAAGTTGTATAGCTGTCATCAATACAGATCAAACAGTCACTGTTTTGTACACTTGGGGGGCCTTGGTATGACTAGGCAGAGGGAGGACTGTTGACTTCCTGCACAAATTGTGGTCTTCTTGGAGGTATCTTGTTGGTTACTATAGGAAGAGGATGCCAAAACTTGATTCTTGTGTTTTTAAATTGTTCACAACAATAGACTTAATGTCTGTAAAATCAGTGGAAGGTTCTACAGAGGCCGGTCCCCCCCCCCTTCTCTTCAATCAGGGATGGGGAACCTGTGGGCTTCCAGGTATTGTTTGGCTACAGTTCTCATCATCTCTGACAGCTGGTATCTAACAACATCTGGAGGCAATCTTTTCCGTAACTGAAACCCTTGAGTGACCCCTCTGGACAGTGATTGGCAAGATATGAGTTAGTAGTGAACAACAATTGTGTACCCTTTATGGATCCTAGCTGCTCAGACTGGTGTACCGTAATTATTTGCTTGTTGACAAGGACTTAGCTCAGATGCTGTGCAACCCCCCAACCTTCTGTTGTCTTGTCAACAGCAATAGCTGGCCAGAATGATACATCTCCATTCCCTTCTTTCCCAACTAGTATGATTCAATGGTGGAAACATAGAGACAGAAAATGACTAAAGTCACATAGAGCATGGTATTGTATTGAGAGTGGCCATTGACCATGCTTCTCTATGGATGGATCACTCCATACCAGGGGTAGGCAACCTAAGGCCCGTGGGCCGGATGTGGCCCAATCATCTTCTCAATCCGGCCTGCGGACGGTCCAGAAATCAGCATGTTTTTACATGAGTAGAATGTGTCCTTTTATTTAAAATGCATCTCTGGGTTATTTCTGGGGCATAGGAATTTGTTCATTATTATTTTTCAAAATATAGTCCAGCCCACCACATGGTCTGAGGGACGGTGGACTGGCCCACGGCTGAAAAAGGTTGCTGACCCCTGCTGTATACGCTGAGAGCAGAGGAAGGAAACAGGACTGGGTTTCTGTAAGGAAGGACAATATGCTATTCAGTTCTGGCACTCAAAAACAAATTCCTGGGCTCAGAATTCTGCAGTTTGAGTAAGTGAATCTGTCTGTGCATGGGAGATTTGGGGGTTCTAGTAAAAAATAAAAGGAAAGAAAGTACTATTTATCTTTATTCATTGGATTTGTTTATTGACCATCCAATTATGACCGTTCACAGCGAAATAACTGGACAATTCACAATATATTAATAAAACAATAAAAACACCACCCATAAAACCATCGCATGTAGGTAAAACCAGGAATTTACAGCTCCTCGTGTCAGTACAGCAAACAATAGGAGCAATTTAGATTACCCAGCCATATACTCATACCGCCCAAAGGTCTGGATGAATAGGTGTGCCTTGAGGTGTTCCTCAAGGATCAGTCGCTGGCATCTCCATGTAGGGCTGGGAAATATTCCTTACCTGAAACCCCAGAAAGCCACTGCCAGATGGCATGGACGGTACTGAGTGAGAGGGTCCACCAGTCTGACTCTGTATAAGGCTGAGTTCCTGTGTTCCTTTGTCCCCATACAGATCTGCTGGTCTGCACGCTTGCATGAAACGAGGATGAACCTGCAACATACCTAAGGCTTCCTGGGGGCTGAGCGTTGCTTGGGGAAGATTGACAGCTATAAGCAAGCCACCTGCCACTGAGGACATCTTGTTTGACTCAGTACCGATCATCACATCACAAGAAGCTTCCCAAGAATCCCAGGGGTTCCATCGAACAAAGCCTGGAATCCATTGTTCTTAGGGGTTGCTGCAGGTTTTGCTTCTGATATCCTTTACTGTACTTTGGAAACATGCAAACTTTGGACATCATTTCAACCTTGTAACCTTCGCTTTATATAACTTCTTGGCTCCTCCCCTCATTCCACATGCACCAACGTCCTTCCCCTCAGCTTTCATTTATTTTCAAACAGGTGCACGTCCCAAGGCTTTCTCATCATTCAAGGCAGAAGATACAACTGTTGCCCTCCATGCCCTAGCTTTGTTGCTAAAGATAATTCCTTTTGGCACAGTTGACTGAAGCAGCAGCATCTCTATCCCAGTTGCTCAGTCCAGAGCAGTGGGGAACAGCAGGGAGGGTTGACAGCTATGCTGAAGCCCAGCTCTGAGGGCCTTCTGGTGGTTCCCTCTCTGTGAGAAGTGAAATTCCAGGGAACCAGACAGAAGGCCTTTTTAGTGGCCGCATCCGCCCTGTGGAACACCCTCTCGGTAGATGTCAAAGAGGTGAACAAGTGTGTAAGTTTTCGTAGACATCTGAAGGCAGCCTGTTTTGGGGGTTTTAAAAATATTTGATGGTGTGCTTTTGTTGGAAGCCACCCAGAGTGGCTGGGGCAACCCAATCAGATAGGTGGCGCATAAGAAATAAATTATTACTGTTGCTTTTTAATGGATCTTCTAATTAGTATTATTTTGCACGCACGCACGCACGCACGCACGCACACCGGCTTAGCACCCTGTGCAGGAGAACCGCCTGCACTGCCTTAAATCCAACACTTCTGTAGGGAAGTTGTACAGCTCCCATGATCCCTGACCATTGGCGATGCTGGCTGGGGCTGATGGGAGTTGGAGTCCAGCAACATCTGGACAGCATCAGGATCCTTGTCTCTTTACTCTACTTGCTTATTTTTAGTATGCCAGGGTCTGCTGGAAGATGCAGACTTGCATTAGGACAATGGTTAAGAACTTAATCCCGGAGGTAAAATTAATTGCAGCTGCAGCAATCTGGTGTAGATTAAAGAACACCGCTTTGTAAGTTTCCTGTTAAAATTATCTTTTAAGGCTTTGGGGAAGGAGGGGTAGGGGGAGATTAATATTGTTCAGGACATTGCAATCTTCAATCGTCAGTTTCCAGTCATGTTTTTGAAAGGCTCTGATTTTTTTGTAGTTATGAAACCCTAAGCATTTCTGATCATTGCCCAGATATCTGAGAAGACAGTGGTGGGTAGGTGTACGTTTAAATCACAGACTAATGCCACATATTTCATATAAGCTGCTTACAAACAATAACATGCATCAGGGGGGGGGGGAAACTCCACTTTGGTTTCATTGCTCAAGATCTTTAAAGAACTCAGATCGAAACACTTCAACATTGAGTCCTAAAGCTTAGCAGTCTCTGGGCATGATCTACCAGAGTGTTCACCTGTGCAGACATCAGTGAAATTAAGAGGAACTACACAAGAGCACAACCTGCCAGGAAGTTTTCCTGGGCAAGCCTGATTGACACAAATGAGCCTCACTATCCTCTCAGGCAGCTTCCATTCAGTTCAATGGGATCCTGAATCAATGCATAGAGCTCAGCTTCTGAAAAATCGGTTTTTATCAAAGCAAAAAGGAGTTGCCTACTGCCATATCCTGAAGGGTCCCTGACTTTAGCTGGTTTTGGACATGAATGCCTTATTTACATTAGAGCACAGTGAAGCTAACCCCCATCCCACCTGCATTCCAGCTTGGGAGAAACTAGGTGGGGAATAAATTTATTTACTAATAATAATAATGGCAAATTTCTTCCTCATTCTCAGGTCTTATTAGAATTTCTTCAGAACTTTCGGAGGGCACATGGTTTAGTGTATCATTGCCAAGTGCCCATGGATGGTGTATGTGTTTTTCTTTCCACTAAATATTTCTACAGCATCTCCTACGCCTCCTTCCAACAACTCCTACAGCCAAGCTGGTGCCCAATGTATTGCTTTGCCACATCAGTGAAGCCAAGAGAGAGGTCTTGTTGCCTCAGCAGCCCAAGACCTCCATACACACTGCCCAGATTTGCACCCTGGAAAGGTCACTTTGGAGCTGCTAACGCAGCAAAAGCAACATGGGTGGCAGCAGTTACGAGTTACCAGTCTCTGCAGCCACAGCAGGCACTGCGATTCTCCAGCAGTTTGGCTTCACCCCCAGAGGTGCACTCCATTGTCTCCTGAGACAGACATATGCCAACAATAACTCTGTAGCCTCCTTGGCTTGCTGCACTTCCTGATATGAAAAAGGCCCACAGGACGACCTGCTTTATGATGTTTCTGGCTTAACTGAAGCATGGAAGTCATGGCTACTGAATAGCTGGGATTGGTGTGTCTGTTTTAAAAAAAAGAAAAGAAAACCACACTGATGCCTTTAAAGGTTATGTTTAATGAAATAAGAACAAACAGCTATCAATGAAGAGTACCTCAGATAAAATACAAAACCGTGTATATCTCTGGTACAGATACCGCGACTGTCTGTTGTTGTTTCTACTGTGTAATCAATGAAGAGTAGGCAACCTCCCAGCGCTAACAGGAAAGCGCACTTGAGGGTGTCATGGGGTTTGCAGGAAAGATGAGCACCCAGGAAGGCTGCAGAGTGCAGACCACCAGAGAAAAGATATGTAAAATAAAAGAGAAGACCCTCACAAATGTCCTTTGGCTCATCTTGAAAATAAAGTAAGGAAAACAAAACCCTGCACCCCACCCAAGAGAATGTGGCTGAAATTTTTGATCATCTTCAATAACTTTCAAATGTAATTTCTATATCATTAATTGATGGAGAACGGTTAAAAATAATGTGGCAGATTTCTTTTTGTTATTGGGGGTGAAACCCTGCACTATTCTGAAAACATACTTTTCAAACAGTGTAATCCATAGCCCAGAAAGTTCTTGGAGTGAAGTCAGTAACAATATATTTATGGGATCAATAGGAACTAACCAGTTAAAGCACAAATATTTCAACTTAACTGGCCACAAAACCCTAAGCAATTTTTTTAAGGAAGTTAGCTCCATTAAGTTCAGTGGCACCTGTCTCTGAATAGAAAGCAGGACTGCACAACTCACTATGGATCAAAATTGAGAAGACTTCATTAAGATTTACAGTACAATCCTGTTTTCATGAAACATTTTCAATGCTGCCCGTTTTCAGAGCAGACAGTTTTAAAAAGAAAGTCAAGTATGTACAAAAAAGGCAATAGTTTATTTCCATTTTATTGTTTTATTAATTTCATTATCACTTTGTATCATGATCATTTTGCATTATGTTTGGTTCCACTGTGACATGTTTTTCTGTAAACAACAAAATACAAAAGGAGGACACAAATACATAATAAAAGAAAAACAAACCAATAACCTGCCAATAACCTGCCGTAGTCCCCCAAACACATTTAATCAGCCCAAGGCCTGGTTGTAGAGAGACGTTTTCACCTGGCGCTTAAAGATATGTAATGAAGGTGCCAGGTGAGCCTCCCTGGGGAGACCATTCCACAAACAGGGAGCCACTGCAGAAAAGGCCCGTTCTTGTGTTGCCACCCTCTGAACCTCTTGTGGAAGAGGCACATGAAGAAGGGCCTCAAGTGATGATTGCAGGGTCACTACCAAACAAGCAATAACTATGAAAAATAATTTATTGTTAATCCCCCCAAGGTATGGAGACATGTTAGAGTGTCTCATGCAACAAGTTTGTCAACATGACTAAGAATAATTTCCACTAAGACAGGCGTCGTGAATTGATTTTGAGGAGCCACTTCCATGAAAAGGAGCATGGAGATACAGTACTCTAAATCTTTTCCTAAGCTTTTGGCGCCCTCGTGTGTCTAGTCCTGTGAAAGGCTAGAGAATTGTTTTTTTGTCAATCACCTCCTTGCAAAATGGGAAGAGCAACTGGCACTAGTTAGTGTGTGTAGAATCATAGAATCATAGAGTTGGAAGAGACCACAAGGGCCATCCAGTCCAACCCCCTGCCAAGCAGGAAACACCATCAAAGCATTCCTGACAGATGGCTGTCAAGCCTCCGTTTAAAGACCTCCAAAGAAGGAGACTCCACCACACTCCTTGGCAGCAAATTCCACTGTTCAACAGCTCTTACTGTCAGGAAGTTCTTCCTAATGTTTAGGTGGAATCTTCTTTCTTGTAGTTTGAATCCATTGCCCCATGTCCGCTTCTCTTGAGCAGCAGAAAACAACCTTTCTCCCTCCTCTAGATGACATCCTTTTATAATATTTGAACATGGCTATCATATCACCCCTTAACCTTCTCTTCTCCAGGCTAAACATACTCAGCTCCCTAAGCCGTTCCTCATAAGGCATCGTTTCCAGGCCTTTGACCATTTTGGTTGTCCTCCTTTGGACACGTTCCAGCTTGTCCGTATCCTTCTTGAACTGTGGTGCCCAGAACTGGACACAGTATTCCAGATGAGGTCTGACCAGAGCAGAATACAGTGGTACTATTACTTCCCTTGACCTTCTAGATGCTATACTCCTATTGATGCAGCCCAGAATTGCATTGGCTATTTAGCTGCTGCATCACACTGTTGACTCATGTCAAGTTTATGGTCTACCAAGACTCCTAGATCCTTTTCACATGTACTGCTCTCAAGCCAGGTGTCACCCATCCTGTATTTGTGCCTTATATTTTTTTTGCCCAAGTGTAGTACTTTCCATTTTTCCCTGTTAAAATTCATCTTGTTTGCTTTGGCCCAGTTCTCTAATCTGTTAAGGTCATTTTGAAGTGTGATCCTGTCCTCTGGGGTATTAGCCACCCCTCCCAATTTGGTGTCATCTGCAAACTTGATCAGGATGCCCTCAAGCCCATCATCCAAGTCATTGATAAAGATGTTGAATAAGACTGGGCCCAAGACAGAACCCTGTGGCACCCCACTAGTCACTTCTCTCCAGGATGCAGAGGAGCCGTTAATGAGTACTCTTTGGGTTTGGTGAGTCAGCCAGTTACAAATCCACTGAATGGTAGCAGTGTGTAGCCCGCATTTTACCAGCTTCTTTACAAGAATATCATGGGGCACCTTGTCAAAGGGCCTTGCTGAAATCAAGATAGGCTACATCCACAGTGTTCCCTTCATCTACCAGCAGGGCAGTCTTAAAGGGATCGGCCGCCGTGGTGCGACGATCCCTCGGTGCCCCCGGCGTGCCGCCTCTCCACCCGCCTTCCTCCCACGCTGACCGCCCCTTGGGAGGGGGGGGGTGGGCGAGCGGGGGATGAGGGGCGTGGCGCTGGAATGGCGCGGGGCTTTGCGCGCCCTTCCCAGCACTCCAGCTGGGGCTCCGGAGGGCGGCCGGCTTGCAGCTTGCCCACCGGCGCGCAAGTGCCCGCCCGCCCGTGGGGGCGGGTGCGGGTTGGGGAGGGGGTGCCCGGTATGCCGGCGGGCTCACGGGGGCGCCCCTGGGGGGCCCGGCACCCTGGCGCGCTGCGCCACCCAGCCCCTATGACGAGACATCCCTGTCTACCAGGCTTGTAAATCTGTCAAAAAATGAGATCAGATTGGTCTGACATGACTTATTTTTCAGAAACCCATGCTGACTTTTAGTGACCACAGTGTTCCTTTCTAGGTGCTCACAGACCGTTTGCTTAATGATCTGCTCTAGAATCTTTCCTGGTATTGATATCAGGCTGACTGGGCGGTAATTGTTTGGGTCTTCTCTTTTCCCCTTTGTGTGTGTTTGTGTGTCACAGTTTGTACTTGATGGGCAGGTATCAACTGGCATTCTTTTCACAAGTATGGTGAAATAACAACACAAAAAACATGATTAAAAAAGAATTGTTTGGTTGCCAGGAAGTAGCATGGCTTAGCTTTTCCTTTACAGCAGTGGTTGGAGGCAGGTAGAGTGGAATCTACTCAGATGCTGATTTGGGCTTGTATCTCGAGACATCAGAAGCTGCCTTAGGGCTTGTCCACACTTGGCTTCTCCTGTGTCTAGGGGGCACAGGTTCATGTGGATTTCTGCTTTCCCTATGCTTCCTATGCACAGATCTGAGCAGCTTTCAATTTGCCCTGCCACTTCCTCCCAGGGAAACCCAAGTTACATTTGCTCTGATTCAGCAGTAAAGAGCAGGTTTTTCCAGGAGAAAGCAGCAGGGCAAGCAGTTGTGTGAATGATTGGATCCCAGCCAAGCAAAGCTGCTCAAAGGGAACACAGCGTCCTTCTCACACAGCCTTCCCTGAGCCAGCCATGCTTTATGAGACTGGGATCTGATCAGATCCCAGCCTTGCAAAGTGGCACAGGGCTGGTTTGGAGAGGGAAGCGTGAGTAGCGCCCCCCCTAAACGTACCCAGGGCAGCGCTTCTCATTCTATGCCCCTGCATACAAGGAATACAGAGCTTAGCACCTCTGCTGGTTGTCGTTTCATACATTTGCCTATTTCTGCCTAACTTTCCAAAGCAGAGTGAGGAGCATGTTCTGAACTGACTTCCAAGACATGTAAAAAAGAAAGGAAAGATAGTAACTGATGGTCAGTTTGCACAATTAATGGAATGAAATGGCCAAGTGATTCCTGAACCATACAAGAAGCACGTGGAAGAGAATTAAATGTTTGAACGCTCCTTCATGGCAACTGCAGAGTTCAAGTCATCAGGCAGCACAAGGCATGGGATTGATCTTTCAGCATAGTACAATGTGAGCTATTGCATAAGCAGCAGCTATAAAATCTGAGAGCTGTCTGATTGCTCCCTCATGTGTCTACACCTTTCTGCCCACTTCGCAGAGGACATAAGAGCCTTCTTCTGAGCTGAGGGAGTATGAATCAGACACCTGCCTTGCCAAAGATGCATTGCTCACCTCTCACCCAGAAGCTCACATCTTCTCATGCTGAAAAGAGCTGCGTAAACTGGCTCCATATCAACTTCTTACATCAATTTAAGCACATGCTAAATAGGCTTGGGGACCGATGAGGATGGCACAGTGGGGCTGTGCTACTCAGCTGACCTCATTCCACCTGAGTCCGTGTTGCATACCCTGAGCAATATTATTATTCTTACAAATGTTGGGTGCCACCCCACTCTCTGCCAAGTGATAGCAAGATCTGGGGGTGGGCGGGTGGCTTCCAGGCACTCACCCAGGGTCTGTGTTCCTTTGGAAAACTGAGACAAGGTGGAAGCTGTCATAGATTTTTTTAAAAATATGGTTTATTCACCTATTTACACCTCCAGTCTGCATGGAGGGGATCCAGATCTTACAGCATGGTCATTTCAAGGGGGGTTTGTTTCCCACAGCAGCGCAGCACCAGAACTCCCAACCTGCCTTCAGTCAGCCTGCCCAAGATGGATCCCAGTCATTGTTCTCCTCCCTCCTTCATCCCAGAACACCTTGCTCAAAAAGTCTCTTTTCCTGTCACCCCAAACTCGCCCTCATAACCTTGGCAACACCCGTCTCCCCAAGACAAAAGGATTTCTCTCAGATGGCCCATCAATCGCTTTTGTCATATTAACAGATCTGGGTTCCTTTGACTCCCATGGTTCTGCTCATATTGCTGACCTGTCAGTGGAAGGAATCAGCCAGATAACAATCTTAGAGAGTGCTAGGCAACATAATAGCAGGCACTACAGCAGATCTCAACCTCTAATTTGGAAAGCTCCAAAAGCAACTGCTGCAGTTCTTTAATGCAAATGCTGTGAGATGTAAACACAGAGCAGTCAAACACAACATTGCTAGAGTGGACATGAAGGTGTCTCAGTCCTCCAGCCTTAACTTCCTGTTTACCTAGTTAGATAGGAAACAAGGCTTTCAATCAGAGAAATCCAAGTTGGAAACAGAACTAATTGAACCAAACACTAAGAACCTTTCCAGGATGTATAATTTGTTGCTAGAGTGGCATACAAAAGATGAAATGGTTAAATCAGTAATGATTGATTGGGCAAGAGATGTGGGGCATAACATAATGTTGGAGGACTGGGAGAGGTTGTGGAGGGAAGGTATCAAGTTTACTGCATGTAATGTATTAAGAGAAAACATCATGAAAATGATATACAGATGGTATTTAACACCAGTGAAACTAGCTAAGATGTATCATGGTATGAGTAATGAATGTTGGAAGTGTAAACAAGTAGAAGGTACCTTCTATCACATGTGGTGGACGTGCCCAAAGGTAAAGGACCTCTGGGAGAAAAATTATAATGAACTGAAAATGTGTTGAAAAACACATTTACTAGAAACCAGAGGCCTTTCTGCTGGGCATGACCAACCATGAGATCCCCAACAAAGACAGAATATTTTTTATGTATGCCACAAGAGCTGCTATGATTTTAATTGCTAAAAACTGGAAAAGGGAAGAACTACCAACAGTGGAAGACTGGCAGATGAAGTTAATTGAGTATATGGAACTCGCAGAACTGACCGCGAAACTCCGAGACCAGAGGGAGGAGAAGGTGCAAGAAGACTGGAAGAAGTTTAAAGAATACTTGAAACGACGTGAAAAGTTAAATATCTGAATTGAATCAGTGGACATTATAGGCGATAGCATTAAAATGTTAGTTTAAAATAGAATATAAGAATAGAATTGTGATTTTTTTGGAATTATTTGTATTTCTGTTAAGAATAAGGTGATAGATAAGATGTTTGATAAGGATTAAGATTAGTTGTAAAGAAGAGTTAAAGGTGTTACAAAGTTACTACAGTATATTTGAAATGAACGCAGAAGAGAAGGCGTGAGGAAGTCCCCCAAGTAAGATGATAAATAAGATTAAAATAGTTAAATAAGTGATTGAATGTAAGGTAGGTTTTTTCTTCTTTTTTGTTGTTGTTTTAGGTGTGTTTTTTTTTTTTATTTTTTTGTTTTTTTTTTTTTTTTTTATTATTGATTGTATTAGTTTTCTTTTGTCTTGTATTTTGTATTGTATTGTGTATGTATTCTTTTTCTTGTATTTTGTTTAAATGCCAATAAATTACTTAAAAAAAAACCACTTCCTGTTTACCTGGACTCAGGGCCGGCGCATCCATTTAGGCGAACTAGGCAATTGCCTAGGGCGCCAAAATGGAGGGGGTGCTGGCCAGGCTTGGGCAGGACAGGCTAGCAGCAGCTTCTCCACCGTAGCGGAGAGGTGCTGCTTGCCCCCTACACCACCCCCTGGCTCCCGCTAAAGCAGGCTTTGTTGGGGGGCGGGGGAGCAGCAGCTTCTCCGCTACAGCCGAGAAACTGATGCTTGCCTCTCCACCCCCACCTCTCGCTAAAGCAGGCTTTGGCGGGGGGCGGGTGGCAGGGGGAGCAGCAGCTCTCTGCTACAGTGGAGAAACTGCTGCTTGCCTCTCCACCCCCCCCTCCCGCTAAAGCACGTTTTGGCAGGGGGCGGGGGGCACCAGAAGGTGGTTCGCCTATGGCGCCAGAAGCCCTAGCACCGGTCCTCCCTGGACTGAGACAACTTCCTCTATGTAACTTGAGATGGGTGTGGTTTTACCTGGGGAGGTTTACATAAAACCACAGGAAGCAGACCCCATCTTTCTCTTTTGCAACGTCTTTTGAATAAGCAGCATCTTAGGAGAAGATGCTCTCTTGGCTTCCAGCCAAGAGAGCACAAAGAGGCTTTCCTCCCTTATGGAGTTAGCTTCTACATGTAAATACATTTATCTAAACTAGCCTGCCTCTCTGAGCCTGTACTGTAACTCAGGATGACTGTAAGAAAATTCTTTTATATCTTATAAACAGTACTGTGTTGTGTCTTTACTTTTAAGAGGGAAGAAGGGGAATATACCAGGAATATATATTTCTTCTAGAGGCTTTAGCAAGCCTATGCAACCGTTTCTGCTGTGTTTTAAAAGGGAATGTAACTCTGCTAAGTTTGGAGCTTGTTAACACAAGCTGGGATGAGATATATAAAGTAATATATCATCATCCACACCCCTAAGCATTCCCACAAATGCAAGCCATAACTAGCAGAGTTATTGCCCATGAGAAGGTTTGTTACTTGATGCTAACAAGTTCGGGAGAGTTATTTTCCTTTGTTTGCTTTTAGTAAGATGATCTCAGTTTAGTTGACTTCAGTGGAATTACAGGAAGGTCTGTCCATCAAATGATAAATCCATTTCTTGAACAAATTTAACCCCCCAAAAGCCTGCAAGGATCAAGAGATTGGACACCCTTCTTTTGATCACAGGGTCTGATGGTTCAATGGGGAAGAGATTTTTGCTATGTTTGCAATAGACTGACTTTCTTTCTCATGTTAGCTGCTACTCATTCTTTCCTGCAGGAGAGTGTTTTCTTCACACCCCACTGAAATGAGGAAAACTAGAGTGCCTAGCCTAGCATATGCTGCAGAGTCTTCTACGACTCCTGTCTGCCAGACAGGGAGGGATTATTCAAAAGTAGAAAAATCAAAGAAGAAGAAGAAGAAGAAACCACCTAGAGTAGGGAACTGAAATGCACTTCTTTGATTTCCTTGTGATATTTTGTTTCGCAAAGAATAATTGAGCACCTTCGCTACCCATTTGTGTGGTCTGGCTGTACTGAAGCTCTAAGGAAATTTATTTGCCCTAGCAAGCATTTCCCATAATGTACCATGCTTGGACTCACAGCATTCCTGACAAGAGACAAGACCAAAATAGACGCGGAGCAGAAAAACTTGTGAGGTAGAGGAGGAAACAACATGGGTACCTGGTGGCCTAATTGCAGTCACAGTGCTGTCTATTGCTGGGAAAACAACTTTACTCAGTGACACAACCCTGGTACGCATCCCTATCACAAAACCCTATTATAAAAATCACCATAAAACATGTTCTCCATTCAGCATGAGTCAAATGCCATGGTCCAGCTGATTCAACTTCATGCCATATTATTAGGCTTGTTGGATGAGAACAGCTTCAGTATCTTTCCTGGTTATAATTGTTTTAATTATAGTGCATTTCCTCATCTGCCCTGAAAACTGCAATTTATGTGTACGGTGTGTATATATGCTGGATGATTCAGTCTGCTTAGCACAGTGGCCTCAGATAACACTTGTTTATACAAGTTTTTTTGTTTTTTTATTTTGTTTTTTGCTTAGCTCACATCTCTGTTGCAAAGCCAGCTGCATTCAAACAAAGAGAGAGAGAGAGAGAGAGAGAGAGAGGCAGACAATGCAGTTCAGCAAACAGGCAGAGCAGGAGAAGAGGGGAACTATGGAGCTTGTTTGAAACCTGAGTTGGCTTTAAGAATCTCCAAGCAAAAATGCTGGATGGCTGATGTAAGTTTATGGGAGATTTGATATTCTGCCACTTGCTAGATAATGAACCGGCTGGGTCATCTGCCTTTGGAGAGGCATAAGATGGCAGTGAACCCATCATTTTCTCTCTTTTTTTGCTAGAAATATATATTGAATGCTGAAACCTGGACATTTTGCTAATGTTTTAATGAGCCAAGATGATACTTCAAGCTCTATTTCCCTCCCACTGGTTTGGAAAATTATTGCTTAAAAAAATAATAATCCAGAGTCGGTGGAGCTTTTTGTTGTGTCATCAGGCAGGTTTCTATTTTTCTTCCATTCTTTTCCTTGTTGCTTCATTTGAGGATCCTTAGCCAACAGTTGTAGGATAAAATACTCAGAGCTGAAGTTTATTGCGTGGAAATAAATGCCAGTCAGTAAGTGAGCATTGCTCTCCAGAGGGAGAGTGCAATGAAACTAAGATCAAATAAAGAAGGGGTATAACCTGGGATTCTATGGGGGAGGGGGTATTTCCTCCAGAAACGTTGTGTGCATAGCAAAATTTAAATGCATGGACAAGCATTGCCCCTGTAAAATTCAGATTATAAGAAATACACAACGGCAAAGAGGATCTTTTCTGGTTACTGACTTAAGAGAGTGTTTCAGCTGTAGAACAAACTACTTCAGGACATGGCAAGCACTCCTTTGCTAGAAGTATTTAAACAGAAGCTGGGAGACCAGCTGTAAGGGATTTACCGTATTTTTAGCCACTGATCCTTGCAGTGGGGAGGAGTTGGTCAGGAAGATCTCTAAAATTCATTCCAACTCTAGGATCAAATGCTAGGATTCTGTGCACCTCACAAATATGCATGGACAAAATATGCAACTAGCTCTTGAACAAAAACGTAACAGTCCAACCATGATTATGATTATTTTTTAATTATATTTTATTAAGTTTTATTATTTTTAACATATACAGTCAAAACACAATTTCATCTTTTCTCTTGTTTTTGTCGACTTACCACCCCTTTTCCCATGGAGTTGTTGTTTCTCTCCTTCTGCTGCACTTTATCTTCAAATCATAACCACAGTATTATAATTTAATTACTTCTGTTGCTCATAGCTCAAATCCTGCGTGGGTGTTCACCGTGCTGTAATATTTATTGCAGTAAGTAGTCCAAAAAAAGGGATCCATTCTTACATAAACATGCATTAGATTTTCTAAAATTTGCTGTTCATTTTGCCAGTTCTGCATAGTCCATTATCTTACTTATCCATGAGGATTAAATAGGAAACATGATGTCATGTAAAATAGTATACAGGACTGATCCAGATATCTAATAAAGGGGCAGACCGACTGTAGGGCAATCTTTACAACTGACATGAATGACATATATGACCAGCACAGGGCAGGTGCTGTGGTTAGGATTCACTGCAGGCACAGCACCGTTTGCGGGGCTAGTGCGTGCCAATTGTGTCCTTCTCGGCTGCCTTCTGGCAGCTGGGGGGGATGCAGCAGCTCGGCGCTCTGAGAGCCCAGCCCCAGGCAACACTGCTTTGGGGAGCAGCAGGCCAGGTTCTGGGGCATCTGGACTTGTGTATCACCTTGGGCTTAGGCGTGCAACCCCTAAAGGTAAGTGCCACCGGGGGCACCCTGCCCTCTTGCCCCCTAGCTATACTACTGTGCCACAGACTCTTCCTGCCCACTAACCCCTGTTATCTCTTCAGCTCCTGACTTCTCCTCCTCCTCCCAGTCTTCTCCCTTTCCCCCCCCTCTGATCACTCATCGTTGTCCCACTACCAATCCTCTGGCTCTTAGCCTTCTTCCCTTGGGGGTTCCCCAACTGGTGCCTCTCACCACTCGTGCATCCAGCCAGTCAATGGCATTAGGGATAAATAAATAATTCTTTTCTTTTTTGGGGGGAGGGGGAGCATAAATAATTCTTTGTAACGTTTTCTGTTGCTTTGAACTTCCATGAAAATAAGGAACTATCTCATGCTGCATCAGCTATGTTCTGTTTCCTCTCCCTGTGTGCCCCCAAAATCTGCTTTGGAGGGTCCTCCCAACCCTGCAGAAGTGATCTGAGAGCATGCAGATGGGAGAGGGCTGGAGAGGGAGCTCCTTTGAGCACACAGAACTCTGTTGCGCCAGCAAAGCTGCAGCATTGGATATGGCCCAAAGAACAACTTCAGCGCCATAGCGTCTACAAGCATAGCTTCGTCACCAAAAGAGCTCAGATGCAAATAATAATGTTCAGGCAGAACCTGCACAACCAAAGAAACCATTAAAAAATGCCTTTTCAAATGGATATAGCCAGGAGGGAGGGTAAATAGGGAGGGTATTTCTGAGTTGTTTCAGAGGAAGAGGGGAGGGGAGGAGAGGAAACAAGCAACCAATAAAGCTGCACTTCTTTTGGGAGATATGATTTCTCTATTCTCCACGGGAGTGTGAGAAAAAGTGGTTTCACAATATCTAATTATGTGTGAACTAGATATTAGACAAAACAAAATAGAAAATTCTTTCCAGTAGCACCTTAGAGACCAACTGAGTTTGTTCTTGGTATGAGCTTTCGTGTGCATGCACACTTCTTCAGATACCAATATCTGAAGAAGTGTGCATGTATCTGAAGAACTGTGCATGCACACGAAAGCTCATACCAAGAACAAACTCAGTTGGTCTCTAAGGTGCTACTGGAAAGAATTTTCTATTTTGTTTCGACTATGGCAGACCAGCACGGCTACCCACCTGTAACTAGATATTAGACAGGCAGTCAAAAACCTGGGAATCTGACGCAACTTCTGTTAGGTCCTTTCCACTTTTGTCCTTTATTATGGTAATTTTTGTACGAAATGTTCCTTTCATATCTCCAATTTTCTTGAAAAGATCTCTGGTTTTTCCCATTCTGTTGTTTTCCTCTATTTCTTTGCATTGCTTGTTTAAGAAGGCCTTCTTGTCCCTCCTTGCTATTTTATGGAAATCTGCATTCAAATGCCTGTATCTTTCTCCCTTGCATTTTGCTTGCCTTCTCTCCACTGAAATTTGTAAGGCCTCACTGGACAGTCATTTTGCTTTCTTGCATTTCCTTTTCATTGGGATGGTTTTCGTTGCTGCCTCCTATATAATGTTACGAGCATCCATCCATAGTTCTTCAGGCACTCTGTCCACTAAATCTAAATCCTTAAACCTGTTCCTCACTTCCACTGTGTATTCATAAGGGATTTGATTTAGATTGTATCTTACTGGCCCAGTGGTTTTTCCTACTTTCTTCAGTTTAAGCTGGAATTTTGCTATAAGAAGCTGATGATCTGAGTCACAGTCAGCTCCAGGTCTTGTTTTTGCTGACTGTATAGAGCTTCTCCATCTTTGGCTGCAGAGAATGTAATCAATCTGATTTCGATGCTGCCCATCTGGTGATATCCATGTGTAGAGTCGTCTCTTGTGTTGTTGGAAAAGAGTGTTTGTGATAACAGAACTCTGTTTGTGATTGACAGAACTCTATTAGCCTTTGCCCTGCTTCGTTTTGAACTCCAAGTCCAAACTTGCCAGTTGTTCCTTTTATCTCTTGACTCCCTACTTTAGCATTCCAATCCCCTATAATGAGAAGAACATCCTTCTTTGGTGTCATTTCTAGAAGGTGTTGTAAGTCTTCATAGAATTGGTTGATTTCAGTTTCTTCAGCACTGGTAATTGGTGCATAAACTTGGATTACTGTGATGTTAAAAGGTCTGCCTTGGATTTGTATTGAGATCATTCTATCATTTTTGAGATTGCATCCCAGTACAGCTTTCACCACTCTTTTGTTGACTATGAGGGCCACTCCATTTCTTTTACAAGATTCTTGCCCACAGTAGTAGATATGATGGTCATCTGAACTGAATTTGCCCATTCCTGTCCATTTAAGTTCACTGATGTCAATATTTATTCTTGCCATCTCATTTTTGATGACATCCAGCTTACCAAAGTTCATGGTTCTTACATTCCAGGTTCCTATGCAATATTTTTCTTTACAGCATTGGACTTTCCTTTTGCTTCCAGGCATATCCGCAACTGAGCGACCTTTCGGCTTTGGCCCAGCCGCTTCATCAGCTCTGAATCTACTTGTACTTGTCCTCCGCTCTTCCTCAGTAGCATGTTGGACACCTTCTGACCTGAAGGGCTCATCTTCCAGTGTCATAATTTTTATATGCCTGTTCTCTTTGTCCAAGGAGTTTTCATGGCAGGGATACTGGAGTGGCTTGCCAGTTCCTTCTCCAGGTGGATCACATTTAGTCAAAACTCTCCACTATGACCTGTCCATCTTGGGTGGCCCTGCACGGCATAGCTCATAGTTTCTCTGAGTTATTCAAGCCCCTTCGCCACGACAAGGCAGTGATCCATGAAGGAGATCAACATGCTACAGTAACAGTAATGGGATGATAACAAAATGCAAAAATGATGATGATAGTACATTAATTGCCATTGATGCCACTTAAGGGAATGAAATGTCACCATGGTGGGAAAAAGGAGACAGTTAAGGTGCACACTTAATTCCAGAAGCTCTAAGTTTTCATATGTGTAGTGCGTGTCAGAAGTTGCCCTAATGGCAAAATGCTGTGTGTGCTTACTCAGCAGGAAGCCTCACTGTGTTCAGTTGGCCTTACTTCCAAGTCAGCATGCACAGGACTGCAGCATGGCAGGGCAATCCTAAACTTCCTTTCCTGTGAGTATCTTGTTGTATATAAATATTTTTTACAAATAAAGATGAAGTGAAACTAGTTGCAAACAAGTGGCTTTGGAAATGGCAGCTTCTGCTCAATGCATTTGAGCTCTGCAATGCATTTTGCCACTTCATACTTGCCAGATAAAATCTCTATTCGAAGACACTTCTTTGTTTTGGTGTCCCTCCCAGGCTTCTTAACCATGCCTGCGTCCCTGGCCATCTCTTCTACTGCTGAGTAATTTGTACTCTGATAAGATTGCTCCTGTCCATTGCTAGCATTCTCATGGGTTTGGGAGATTCCACTTAGGTGAGAATGCCTCTGCTTTGCTTCCAGACATTCAAGTCCTATCTATTTGCATATCTCCTTTCTCACATAAAGGTAAAGGTAAAGGGACCCCTGACCATTAGGTCCAGTCGTGTCCAACTCTGGGTACCTATTTATCTACTTGCACTTTTGACGTGCTTTCGAACTGCTAGGTGGGCAGGAGCTGGGACCAAGCAACGGGAGCTCACCCCGTCACGGGGATTTGAACCGCCGACCTTCTGATCAGCAAGCCCTAGGCTCTGTGGTTTAACCCACAGGCCACCCACACCCCATTTTCTCACATAGATTCATGTTAATTTCCAAACTGCACATACTGGAGCCTTTGGTTTAAGGGCATGTGAAAGGAACAGAGATCTTGAATGGGTGTGGGTGAGTGGGTAGGTTGGAGGCTTGGAGGCTTGCAGCCAATCTCTTCAGGTTGGCTAGAACCATACTAACCACCAGGAGGACCCCTGAGGGGAAGAGAGCAGGCAAAGATTCCAGTTCTGTCCCATTAGCTGGTTCTTCCAGCTCCTCTAGCTTGATCTTCTGTTTTTCTCTCCACCCTGCTCTTCTGTGCTCCCTCCCTCCCTCTTGCCTTCTGTTCCAGTTTGGGATGCAGCATTCCTGTCACCACTACTCTGTTGACAAATGACTTACTCTCCCCTCACCAAATACCTGAAAGGGGCTAGTCCTGCTCAAGGGTCCTTCTCTGCAGGTCACTCTGCTCCATGACTGGCTCTCCGGATGGTAAGTGCTTACTTCTGACCATCTTTTCCAATTCCACAGACTCACTTTCATACAAACAAACAAACAACAGGTGTTGACAGGCTGGTTCTAGACCAAATCCCACCTCAGGCAAGGAAAGGCTTTGACACCTTTCTTCAATGTTTCAACTTTTGAAGAGCCTCTTTTTTTAATGTATTTGCTTTCCAGTTCATGACTGGGATGCATGATTTGCAGACACGATTTATGATATTAAAAAAAAAAATCTGGCTAGGATCTGATTAACTGTTTGTATTATTTGTTTCAACTGTTGACTAGATATTTAAGTAGATAGCCTACACAGCATGTGTGCCCCCCCCCCGCAAGCCTGCCACCCCAGGGAAATTTAGGGTCAGTTGGTCCTAGAACCAGCCCTGCATGCATGCCACCCATTCACTCAAATACAACAGCATGGACCCATGAGAATCTCCCCCACCCCCGCCTTCATGTGCCCTTGTCCTATGCTGCAGCTTTGGATTCTTGGTGTAAGAAATGACTTACTGAGCTACGTATGGCTCTTTTGGTGACACAGTGGGGAAACAGTGACAAGTCTCAATGGACAGGGGCGTAGCAAGGGGGTGGGGGGGGCGGCGGGCCCTGGCAGCACCCTGCTGGAGGTGACACTTCAGGCGGTGGTCCCCCCCGGGCTTAAAAAAAAAAAAAAGGCTATTTTCGGTGCTGCCGGGGTGGAGCTGCAGGGGCGGCCAGCGAGGGGGGGTGACACCCCTCCTGGCTGGCTGCCCCTGCAGCTCCACCCCGGCAGCACTGAAATTTTTGTTGTTGTTGTTCAGTCGTTCAGTCGTGTCCAACTCTTCGTGACCCCATGGACCAGAGCATGCCAGGCACGCCTATCCTTCACTGCCTCTCGCAGTTTGGCCAAACGCATGTTAGTCGCTTCGAGAACACTGTCCAACCATCTCATCCTCTGTCGTCCCCTTCTCCTTTTGCCCTCCATCTTTCCCAACATCAGGGTCTTTTCCAGGGAGTCTTCCCTTCTCATGAGGTGGCCAAAGTACTGGAGCCTCAACTTCAGGTTCTGTCCTTCCAGTGAGCACTCAGGCCTGGTTTCCTTAAGAATGGATAGGTTTGATCTTTTTGCAGTCCATGGGACTCTCAAGAGTCTCCTCCAGCACCATAGTTCAAAAGCATCAATTCTTCGGCGATCAGCCTTCTTTATGGTCCAGCTCTCACTTCCGCACCAGAAATAGTCCCCCCCCCTTCCAGCGGCTTTTTCACCGCGGCATGGAGGCAAGGGGCGGGCCAGCGAGGAGGGTGCCACCTATGCCTCTATGCCGAGCTCCGCTGCTGGCTGGCTTGCGGAGCCGGGGCATGGAGAGCAGGCACGAGAGCAGGAAGGGGAGTCGCCACCGGGTGGTGGCTTTGGGAGTCTTTGCAGACCGCAGAGACTCCCGAACCGCCGCCCGGCACCCCTTCGTGCGGCATGAGCAGCCGTGGCACGAAGGGGTGCCCCCGCCGGGTGGCGGCTTCGGGAATCTCCCGAAGCCGCCCCCGGCACCCCTGAGGGCGGGGCATCGCGGCGTGTGCGTCATGACATCATGACGCACACATGCGTTGCGATGCCCTGCCCCCAGGGGTGCCTCTTGTCTTCCCGCCCACGGGCAGCCAAGGGGCTAGAAACGCCCCTGTCAGTGGAACGTTTGTAAAAGCAGGTTGAAATATACACTCTGTGCTCAGGTTTGCAGCTAAACAAGCAAAGTGTGCAAACTGCTGGATCAGCCACTTGTTTGTTGATGGTGGGGGTCAGTACAAAGAATTGAGGGCAAATAGAGAGGACTGTATCAGGGCTTGATTTCCAGAACAACTGTATATCTTGTTACGTATATCTGTATATCTGCATATTTCCCCTTTGGGAGAGGGACAGACTCTCCATAATCTAGAGTCAGTAAGCCATAATCTAGAGTCACCAAAGAGCTAGAATTTGAACAAACTCATAAATTCATGAAGAAGCAAAGTTTGGTTTATTAAAACTAAGCCAAGTGCTGTTGCATTCAGTTTAGGACATGAGCCCAGACAGCTTCAGGTAGCTAGCCAGGGATAACCAAGCAGATGGACAAAAGGCATTGATAGCCCATCTACCAGGAAGTACCGTAACCACCCAGTAACATAGCATGTGCATTTGTGGTTTCTTTAGCAGGAGTTGAGGCTGTCTCACCTGCCTAGGAGAAGCCCCACTGAACTCAGTGGGACTTACTGATACTTCTGAGAACACAGGGTTAGAATTGCACTGTTAAGTCTATGATTGTGTATACACCATACATTTCAAGCACATGACTTTGATGGTGTTTCCTGCTTGGAAGGGGGTTGGACTGGATGGCCCTTGTGGTATCCTCCAACTCTATGATTCTATGACTCCGGCCCCCCAAAAAAAAAAAACACCAATATTGGGAACTGTAATTTGTTGAGGGTGATGGGAATTATAGCTATGTGAGGGGTAAACTACAGTTCCCATTATTGTTTTCTCTCTGTGTGTGATTTAAATCCTTTAACTATCCTTTAAATGTATGGTACGTATACAGCCTGTCAGTAATATTTAATCTTCTGTCAGTAACATTTAATCTTTTACTGCACCTTTAGACCAAACACTAATTTGGGGGCCCATTTCTCCTTTCCCCCCTATGTTTAAAACCACCAATTTTATTGCTGTGTATCTTCTTTGTTTTACACTTAGGATGCAACGAAACCCAGCATTTTCAGCAATGGCCATGAATTCTCAGATGCGTCCTGTTCTGACTCTTTGCATCTTTGCAGTTTTCCTCTCCATCCTATTCTACACCTCAAGACTACCGGATGAAAACATCCCAAGGAGATTCAACCAGTCGGCCACCTCATTCTTAGCAGAAACTTGCAAGGCTATTCCTGAAGGAAAGAAGCACTTCTCACCCCGAAAGATGCTGAAGACATCCTTTGGGGAACCCAACTGCAGTGATTACGTGACCCAGAGCCACTACATTACCAGACCCCTCTCTGCAGAAGAAGCTGCCTTTCCTTTAGCCTACGTGCTGACCCTGCACAAAGAGTTTGATACGTTTGAGAGGCTCTTTAGGGCCATATATATGCCCCAAAATGTCTACTGTGTCCATGTGGACAAGAAGGCCACCCGTGCGTTTAAGAGAAAGGTTGAGCAATTGCTAGGCTGTTTCCCCAATGCTTTCCTTGCTTCAAAATTGGAGCTGGTGGTTTATGCTGGGATATCAAGGCTCCAGGCTGATCTGAACTGCATGAAAGATCTTGTAAAATCCAAAGTGCCCTGGAAATACCTTCTCAACGCTTGTGGGCAAGATTTCCCCTTGAGAACCAACAAGGAGATAGTTCGGTACCTGAAAGGGTTTAAAGGACATAACATCACTCCAGGGGTGTTGCCTCCACACCATATTCTCAAGAGGACAAAATACATCCACCGAGAACAGGTTTACAGCACCTTTTCTTTCATGCTGAGGACTTTTGTGTGGAAATCACCACCTCCACACAACCTGACCATCTATTTTGGCTCTGCTTACAATGCACTTTCAAGGGAATTTGCAGACTTCATCCTCAACGACTGGAGGTCTCTTGATCTCCTTGAATGGTCTAAAGATACCTACAGTCCAGATGAACATTTCTGGGTGACACTCAACAGGCTGCCAGGTATGCTCCGTTTCCTTCAAAAAGTTGTTCTGTTGATAATAATGATGGTAATAATAATAGTGTTACAAAAGTCAGGTGCCCCCCCTCTCTGCTGGGAAATGGCAAGAGTTCATGGGGTTCCAGGCACTCACCCAGGGTCTGTGGTCCTTTGGAGAACTGAGACATGACAGAGACTGTCATAGCTTTAAGATTTACATCTGCATGGAGGGAGTCCCAATCTTACTGCATGGGCATTTCAAGAGGGATTTGTTCCCTACAGCAGTGCAACCAGCCTTCAGCCATCCTGCCCAAAATGGATGCCAGCCCATCTTTCTCCAGCAACCCTTGCTCAAAACTCTCTTTTCCTATCATGCCCAGTTACCCTGGCAACCTTCCAAATGCCTGTCTCTGTTCACACCTCAGGGCATTGCTCTCAATGGCTCTGTATTGTTTCTTAATGGCCCTAGCTTGGCCAGGTTGTTTTGCATAGGCTGGCCCAGGAATTCCTCTGTAGTTTGCATTTCTCCCTTCACATCCGAAACCATCAAAATCCTATGATTCATAAATTCCTAGGGTTTAGGGGGGGGGGTCCCCACACCCAATCTATAACAATATTAACCAACTTTTCAAGCCAATCCTCAAGTGGTGCAAGGGAACCTATGGCCATCCACCCTACAGCTCCTATCAGCAGGTTGAGGGGCTTGGCTCTTCAGAGAGGTGGGCTGCCTTTGCCATCCTGGCTCCTTCCCAAGGCTTTGAACTTCAGTTCCCATCAGCCCCAGTCAACATGCCTTAGATCGGAAATGTTGTGAGAGCCCTCCAGCACTGGCAAATGGAGCCATGAGCGGCAAATGCAGGGGCACCCCCCGGGGGTGGGGTGTCGCTCCGCAGCGCGCATGCGTCATGACGCATGCGTGCTGTGAAGCGCAGTCCATCTGGGCTGCCACGCAAACGGCAACTGCAACCTTACAAGCTACGGCTCGCAAGGCTGCTGGGTGTGAGCAGCAGCACGGATGGGCTGCAGCACCCTGTCTGTGCTGCTGTTTGCGCGCTGCAGCCTTATGAGTTGCCATGGGAGCAACCGCCGCACGGACGGGGTGCCGGGCAGCAGCTTGGGAGTTACGGGGGTGGTGCCGAGTGTCACCCCCCTCCAGGGTGGCACACAGGGCGGACTGCCCCAATGCCCCCCTTGCTCCACCCCTGCCCTCCAGATGTCACTGGGATACAGCTCCCATAATCCTTGACCTTAGGCCATACTGGCTGAAGCTGATGGGAGTTGGAGTTGGAGTTGGGGTTCAACAGCATCTAGAACAGGGGTCAGCAAACTTTTTCAGCAGGGGGCCGGTCCACTGTCCCTCAGACCTTGTGAGGGGGCCGGACTATATTTTTTTTGGGGGGAAAGAACTAATTCCTATGCCCCACAAATAACCCAGAGATGCATTTTAAATAAAAGCACACATTCTACTCATGTAAAAACACGCTGATCCCCTGACTGTCCTCAGGCCGGATTTAGAAGGTGATTGGGCCACATCCGGCCCCCGGGCCTTTTTTTGGGACCCCTGATCTAGAAGGCTTCCCACCTCAAGGTTAGATGTAAAAAGATGACTGGTGGCTCTTTCCCCCTTTTTCAACTTTTAAAAGAACAGGCTCACGGTGGCACTAGCGCTCCTATGCCCAATCTTTCCGTTTGCACTTCCTAAAAGGGCTTCAGCACAATGCAACACAACATGCCATTGTTTTTTTTCTGGTTGCACTCCAGATGAGTATAGCAAGAGAGGAAGCCACTAGCTAGACTTCCAGGACTGGGTCTGGAGTGCCTTTATGCAAAGACTCAGATCCCTTTTGTGGATCCCCCCCACCCCCCGTTGGGCCAGAGAGCAGGCAGTTTCTGATCTACCTTGCTGCCCTCTGGACCTAGACTTGAAGGTGGGGATGGAGAGGCATGAGTCCTCAGTTAAGAGCTTGGACAGAGATATAGACTGTGAACACACCATACATTTAAAGCAGATTTAAAGGCCCTTGACTTACGTACCCCCAATTAATCCTGGGAACTGTAGTTAACTCCTTACAGAGCTACAATTCCCAGAACCCTTGCCAAACTACACTTCCCAGGATTCTTGTGGGCAGCCATGAGTTTTAAATGTATGGTGTGTACACAGCCAAAGATCCACAGCAGTTAACACTCCAGTAGTCGATGTATGATGTGATGGTCCTGGGGCAGGGTGGGAATTGATACTGCCATTATTTTTAGTTGGTCTTATATTGTATCCAGTCACTCCAGCCTCCAATACGGAAGAGCCTAAGTGGCTTACAGAGCACATAGGTAAAGGTAAAGGGACTCCTGACCATTAGGTCCAGTCGTGTCCGACTCTGGGGTTGTGGCGCTCATCTCGTGTTACTGGCCAAGGGAGCTGGCGTACAGCTTCCGGGTCATGTGGCCAGCATGACTAAGCTGCTTCTGGCGAACCAGAGCAGCACACGGGAATGCCATTTACCTTCCCACTGGAGCGGTCCCTATTTATCTACTTGCACTTTTGATGTACTTTTGAACTGCTAGGTTGGCAGGAGCTGGGACCGAGCAACGCGAGCTCACCCTGTCGTGGGGATTCGAACCGCCAACCTTCTGATCAGCAAGCCCTAGGCTCTGTGGTTTAACCCACAGCGCCACCCATGTCCCATGCCACCTGCGTCCCATACCTAATGCCTCCCCCAACCCACCCCAAAATTGGTAAGATCTGTGCATTTTATTTCTCAAGCAAAGTTTCAAAAAGGGATGTGTCCTTGACACACATACTGTGAAATTGTTCTATAATCAAACCTTCCTGGAAAACTATGTAGATTCCAACGAGGGTTTGTTCTAGTTCATTTAACCATGCAATATGAAGTCATTTCTCCACCTTGTGGTCCTCCAGAACCAAATGCAAATCAAATACAAGCATCTGGAAAGATGACTGGAGTACTTCTGCTATCTGAGAGAGGGCAGTCTAGAATAACATTTGAAAACTGGTTTGCCTTCAGGGAGAAGAACTTGAGATGAAGTTGATTAGGCAGAGCTGGCAGAAAAAGAGCAACCCTTCCACACAGCTGCGCAAAGTATCCTTCTCTCTCGCCATAGTGGAAACGTAACATCGTGTTGTGTGTTCCCACCTCAGCGCCACATTATTGGCTGCTGCAGAGTTCTGTGATTCTATGAAAGTGGAGCTAAACATCTGGCAGCAGTGGAGATACCATAGAACCCACTGTGCTTGCAGAAGGTCCTAGCTGGAGCCCTTAGCACCGCCAGTTAAAGGTACCATGTATCAGATGATAGTAAAGGTGTCTGTCTGAGACCTTGGTGAGCCAATGTTAGTCAGGACTTAGTGCATGTTTGTCATGGAGGATAGGGTGTTCAATGGCCACTTGCCATGGTGGCATTGCTCTACCTCCAGGAATGGAGGCAGTATGCCTTTGAGCATCAGTTGCAAGGAATCATGTGGAGGGGAAGCACCCCTTGTGAATAGCACAAAATACACACTGAGGCAGAGAAGGTTGCTGAGGAATCACTGAAGTCCTTGGGAAATGTGTGTGTGTGATGTTTGCCTGAAAGTTCAGGAAATCTGGCTGCATCCGCACCTTCTATTAATAGAGAGAGAACTTAGAAATGCCAAAGGAGGAACAAGGAAGAAGAATCAGGAGCCAACAACTTCACTCGCTTTGCTGGTAAGAGGAGGTGGTTTTCATTCAGAGGGCAGGAATGAGGATGAAACTTATCAAAAGAGACTGGAACCACAGTATTACAATGCATTAGTCATCATCACCACAGCAGCTTTCCCTGCAGCCCGTATCATGCTTAACTTCTTCAATCTAGGGAAATGCAATAGATGGGGAAGAGACGGGTATCAGGAGGGTAAGAGGGAAGGGCTTATGTTGTTTGTTTATGGAGCATTCAGTCTGATTTGTTTGTACAAAGTTTGCAGGGAGGTCATATGACATCAGCTGCTTATTGATTTTTTTTTTTAATAAACTTTATTCTTTTAAAAAACACTCAGACATATAACAAACATCACAACATTAAAAGCTAAATACAACAAAACATAACATAAAAGAAAAAAGAAAAAGAAAAGAAAAAGAAAAGATATGAATGAAGAAAGAAAAAGAAAATTAATAGAAAAGAAAATTAGGTTATTTACATTCTTACCAAAAAGAATAATCCAATACAAACATCAAAAACAAAAATTGTAACATAATTTCCACAAATTAAAACATTTCGATGTTAAATAAAAAAGACTTCCAATTAAACTCGCTGTTTCTGTTATTCATTGTCTATGTTTATCGCACAGTTTTAAGTTTTTCTTTTTGTTCTTCTTTATCTCCTTGTTAACTCTTACTTGATTTATCATCTGGTTCAATCTATTTCTGCTATAAAGGAGCTTCTAATACCATTATTCTCCAGGTATTCCTCAAATAGCTTCCATTCAATGTGGACTTTTTGTTTAGTCTGCTCTCTTACCCTTCCAGTGTTTATCGCTAATTCAAAATACTCTAACATCAAATTTTGCCAATCAGTAATATTTGGTAAAGTCTTGTTCTTCCAATTCCTGGCTACTAATATTCTGGCCGCTGTTATTCCATACAGTACTAATGTTCTTTTTGGTTTTTTTAACTCATCTGGCACTATACTTAATAAAAATAGTTCCGGTTTTTTCTTAAATGTACATTTCAGTAGTTTTTTCAGTTCTTCATAAACATCATTCCAAAATATACTAACCTCTTGGCAATTCCACCACATGTGCATATAAGACCCACCTTCTTTACCGCATCTCCAACATAAATGTGATCTATTTTTATACATTTTGGCTAGTTTTTCCGGTGTATAGTGCCATCTATACATCATCTTAAGGACATTTTCCCTCAGAGAATAACAGGCAGTGAATTTTATATCTACTTGCCAGAGCCTTTCCCATTGGTCCATCAAGATATTGTGGCCTAAGTCTTGGGCCCATTTAACCATTACAGATTTCACCTGTTCTTCTTTAAGGTCCCACTCTAATAGTAACTTATACATACGTGAGATGTATTTACCTTTATTTTGTATTAATTCTTTTTCAAATTTTGAATTCTCTTTTGCAATACCCATTTTTCTATGCATTATAAATCTTTGGTGAATCTGGAAATATTGTAGCCAGTCATTCAAATATTCCTTTACCTCTTCATATTTTTTTAAAGACCATTCCTCTTGTTTTTTTTTCTAGTAATATTTGATATGTGGCCCACCTCCCTTCCATATTTGTTTTTTTAACTGTAATAATTTCCACTGGTGGACATCAGCTGCTTATTGAGCATTCAGTCTGATTTGTTTGCAAGGAGGTTATGGGATGCCACTTCAAGAAGTTGTTATCGCACACTTTCCACCAGGGCATTTTCCTGTCACTTTCTTAACCACGAACAGTTCACGAGGCAGGGGGAGAGAGAAAGAGGGTTTGCTGTTCAGGAGCACCTAATCTACTTTAACTGGGCAACCTGAATTTACAGGTATGTGTTTTCATCCCACCCACAAAACAGTGACAGTCTGGAAGTGACTCTAGAGAAGAAATTGTGGGCTCAGGGTGTTAAGAGGCGTGGAACAGAAGAAAAGGAGGCATGTGAATTAAGAGATTGTGTAAAGTTGTGAGAAAACAGGGATGGGGGTGTGAGAATGTGCAGCAACTCACTCTCTCCAACGTAGCTATTAGAGATACAGCCTGCAGTTGTACTAAATTGAAAACCGAAGCAACAACTTTGAAACAACAATTGATTAGAAAAGAAAGAAAAGCAAAGGGGAATTTGGAAAATGTTTATTGACTATGCATCCTGATGGGTTTGGAGAGAGATTAGATGAAGCTGGCTATTTAATAAGCATTCACCCTGATTTGTGTTGCATCAAAGCACACTTTCCAGTGTGTGTGTGTGTGTGTGTGTGTGTGTGTGTGTGTTGTCCAATCTTTTCAGGAACTGGGTTGTTACACAAGACCTCTAACTGACTGTAATGGTGCAACCTAGATTTCTAAGTATGTGATTGATTTCCACCTGAAAGTAGTGATAACTGGAAGCGCCCTTTGTAAAGTAAGAGAGATAGTCACGAAAGGTGTTGTCTGGTTGAACACCTGGCATAGACAAGTAGAAGTTTCATGGAATAGACAAGTTGAAGTATAAAGGTCACATATGCATTTGGAGAATTTTTAGGTGGAGTAAACCTAATGGTTTAATTCAATGTCATTTCTGCTTGCCTGATGGAACCATCTCCCCTCTCTTCCTCCCTGTTCTATGGGCTCTCCCAGCCCCCCTAGAGCCAATCTGGGGAGCTCAGGGGTGCTGGGGAGAAGGAGGGGGGAAATCGTGTTGCACTAGCAGAACTTGTTGCATTAGCTCCCACTACCTCAACTATTTAGTTGGATCCAACTCAACAACTTGATCTGGAGTTGTATTGGCCATAACAGCCCATTCCTGATTTGATAACTGATGGCAACATGGTGGCATCCTCAGCTGAAGGTACAGCACCACCACTCTTATCGTTGTTATGTGACTCTTTGTACAACCTTTGTACATTACAGATAACATCTTCGTCCCGCTTCCTTACATTTGCAAAATCCAAAATGCTACCCATAGCTTCTTCCCTATCGCACTCGGTAATCAACATTTCCTCTGATTTGGAGAGGGTGTTTTCATGTCTTTCATAATCTACCTCCAGGTAACATATAGGGGTGTCCCATTAAAACAGGACTCGCTGCATTTTTCTCCTCATATGGAGCAAGCACAGCTTCTCTTCTCCCCAACCCCCGCCGGACTCCAAATGCATTGGACAGGAGAACCATGTCAGTAGAAGTGTCTGTCTTGCCATGTGGAGTCACTAATGTATTTGGACCCGTTTGGAAATTTGAGAAAGTATTGTAGGCACCACCCCTCTCCACCTTGTCTTTTTCTGCACATGCAGAGAAAGCAAACACACTTTTTGCTTTTCCATGGCCCTGGGTAAAAGTCGAACCCAGCAGAATAAAAACGGATCCTCTTGGTTTTACATACCTCCCCCCAAACTTCCATCAGATTAAAGTTTACATTGGTAGACTGCAGAGTAAAAAGAGAAACAGATCCAGTGCCTGCCAGCACGACAACACCACTGAGCCAAGGAACAGGTCCTCATGGATCTCCTTGATTCTCACCTAGGATAACAATAAAGTCAACAACAAATAACAGAATACAACTAAATCGAAAATTCTTTCTAGTAGCACCTTAGAGACCAACTGAGTTTGTTCCTGGTATGAGCTTTCGTGTGCATGCACACTTCTTCAGATATCTGTATCTGAAGAAGTGTGCATGCACACGAAAGCTCATACCAGGAACAAACTCAGTTGGTCTCTAAGGTGCTACTAGAAAGAATTTTCGATTTTGTTTTGACTATGGCAGACCAACACGGCTACCCACCTGTAACCAGAATACAACTGTGGACACAGACGCGGCCTGTTATTGGATGATGACTTTGAAGAGATCCCTTATATATATAAAAAATATTCCGATCCATAAGTGAGTGGGATGGCTGGCTAGCTCACTTGGTAGAGCATGAGACTCTTAATCTCAGGGTTGTGGGTTCGAGCCCCATATTGGGCAAAAGAGTTCTGCATTGCAGGGGGCTGGACTAGAGGTCCCTTGTGGTCCCTTCCAACTTCTAGGATCTATTACTCAGATCCAAGTTTTTGCACCATGGCAGCACTGGAAAGACTCAGATATGCATTTTTTAAATGAGTTGTGTCAGTTTAAAATGTAAAACTGCACATGGTGAGAGTATTTTGTTGTTGTTGTTGCTGCTGCTTATTAAGGTTAACAAATTGATATTTGTTTTATATCAGGAGTGTGGAGTGTAGCAATCAAATCGTGGAGTGAGGGGAGATGCCTCCTTTTCTGGCTTGTCTTATTACCACTTTTTTCATCTGAATGCTGTATTACCTTTATAAGGCATGTGTGTGTGTGTGTTTTCCTGTTTGTTGTTTTTAATCTGAACTCATCAAGAATAAGGCAATGGAATGGTGGGACAGTGCTTCCCAGCTGAAGTGTTGCAATGCAGTCTCCTAGGGAAATGCAACAGGCAGGGAGGGGTTGGATAAGTTGATTGCAGCCAGGGTGGGGTGATTAACTGCTTTCCTGCCCATGGGGGCAAAATAGCAGGGTTCTCGAGATGAATTGTTGCTGCAGGTATGAACATTCCAATGAGCACTTTCATGCCAAAAATCTCAAATCTTGTTTCACTTAAAAAAGAAAAAAAAGCGTCTTCCTGACTTTTGATGATAATGTTGCAGATGGATATGCTACTTCTTTTTTTAAAAAACGATTTAAATCTTGAATTCATCCAAGCATGGGCATCAGAAGAACACTGCTATAAATCTTATTTGCGTTTGGACTCCTTCCACACCTGGTCTTGCACTGAATGTTGCATTGTCAACCCAAGATCAGTTGATGAAAAGCCTACAGTAATAGAAATGCTTTGCAATGTATGAAACTTTAGTCTTTTGTGTGGTTTATGGTTGGGTTGCCTGGTAGAATCCATCAGAGGTGAGTAGCTACCTTGGTCAGTAGATAGTAAAGAGTGCATGGGCATAGCCAGGATTTTTGTTGGGGGGGGGAGAACCTCAGTTAACTATGTATTTTTATTGATTTTTTTATTACGGGGGAGCAGCTGCCCCTTCCTGCCCGCCCCGCCCCCCCGGCTATGCCCATGGTAGAGTGTTCTGTATTCACCAGCAAAGATCCCTGTGTTCCCCAAAGTCCAGCTTGGTGCATGGATGGACTAATCTGCAGTTAGGGATTGGTCAATGTGGGGTTCTTTTTTTGGCAACAGAATGTTCAGTAATTAATAATAATAATAATAATAATAATAATAATAATAATATTGATCTAAGTGGACCAAAAATCTAATTATGCTTGTATTATAATTACAGTTCCCTATGTATCAGTGTTAGTTTTCAGTGCTCCTCCTGACTCAAGTGCGTTCAGAATAAGACTGCAGCCTTCTTTTATCGTATCACATGTCTGCATGTGACATATGGTGAGCTTCTGCTTACCACTTTGCAAGGCGCTACCTATGGCCAAGCCAGCAAAGGGCAAGAAAGTTCAACCAAATTAATGTGTGGGCTCAGGCAACCAGTTTATTCAGTGGTGTACAGACACGCACACAGTCAGAAGTCACTACTGCTTATTTATAGCTACCTCCTCCTTCCTGAACTCAATATTATATTTCATAAATGTTGTTTTTTTAATGGCTGCTGTATAAGATAAACTAGGAAGGCTATATTTCTATGCCTGCGAATAAGAAATAAATACATGGTCAAAAAGGTCAAAAGCACACTAAGTGTGTTCTCTCTGTGCCAACATTTCTTCATATTTGACAGCACAGTATTTTAAATGACTAGCAGTCATGAGGCAGAACATGACCTCAAACTGAGCATTAGGGAAGGCAGTAGTTAGTCATGCCTTCCTTATCCTTAGCATTAGGATTAAATATTATTTATTCAGCTTTTGGGTTAGATTTAAGAAGTTTAATATTTAAGTTAAACATAATGCAAAGCAACACAATCAACCCTCCTTTAAGTTATTTCCACCTCCTTTATGAATCATGTTTTATAGATTGCTTTTTCTTTCTTTCTCATTTATGATTTTATTGTCTAGATTGTGCCAATAAAGGCTGTATGAATGGATTGATGAACCATATGGGTGTGAATGTTAAGAATGTTTGGACAAATCAAATCAATCTTGGTTATAGAAAACGATGACTGAAAGGTTGACTTGTCACAGACTTATGGGCATGCCAGACAAGCAATATTGCTGCCAGAGTACTTTTATTTTACACAAAGGTCAACTTCCGGATTTAGTACAAGACTTGGGTAGTCAAAAGGGTAATTTCAGATAGGAGATGCAAGATACTGTACCATAATCCTCTGCCTTAAAAATTGCACTGTAACAGCATTAGAATGTGCCCATGCCACAGATTTACAAGAACTTCAGAGTGTGGTGTAGTGGTTAACTCGTAATCTGGTGAACCAGGTTCGCATCTCCGCTCCTCCACATGCAGCTGCTAGGTGACCTTGGGCTAGTCACTCTTCTCTGAAGTCTCTCAGCCTCACTCACCTCACAGAGTGTTTGTTGCGGGGGAGAAAGGGAAAGGAGAATGTTAACTGCTTTGAGACTCCTTAGGGTAGTGATAAAGCGGGATATCAAATCCAAACCCCTCCTCCTCCTCCTCCTCCTCCTCCTCCTCCTTTGCAGTAATTGTGATTCTAGGCTTGAAACTGTGAACTACAATTATATGAAAATGGGGGGAGGGGGTTGGGACAAACAATGAACAACTTTGATATTTCATCCCCTACTGGAAATGCTTCTGTTTCACTAGGTGTTTTTTGAGAATGAATTTGCTTCAGTGTTAGTAATTTGTTCCGCATTTTATTTTATAATTTTGGGACATTTTAATGATTTTAGTGCATACCACCGTGATAGCTCTTTCAATGAGTTCATGGTTTATAAATACACTTATCAAGCAATATGTCATTATCAGAACCCACTAATTCACTTTCAGACCAGTTTAAATTTGCAACGGAAAAAAAAGGTAAAGGACGCCTGACAGTTAAGTCTAGTCGCAGATGACTCTGGGGTTGCGATGCTCATCTCGCTTTACAGGCCGAGGGAGCAGGTGTTTGTCCACAGACAGTTTTTCCAGGTCATGTGGCCAGCATGACTAAGCCGCTTCTGGTGCAATGGAACACCAAAACCAGAGCAGCGCACAGAAACGCCATTTACCTTCCCGCCACAGCGGTACCTATTTATCTACTTGCACTTTGACGTGCTTTCGAACTGCTAGGTTGGCAGGAGCTGGGACCGAGCAACAGGAGCTCACCCCATCGCAGAGATTTGAACTGCCAACCTTCTGATTGGCAAGCCCAAGAGGCGATTCACTAATTCACTTTCAGACCAGTTTAAATTTGCAATGTAGATATGCCAAATATTAACACAAATTTTTAATGGCATTTAAACAATGAACTTTCAGACAAAGTAGTGCCATATCAGCAAATATTTCTCCAAAAGAGGTCAAAACAAAAATAAAAATATAAAAAATTCCTTCCAGTAGCACCTTAGAGACCAACTAAGTTTGTTCTTGGTATGAACTTTCGTGTGCATGCATCCAGAAGAAGTGTCATTGGTCCCCATTCCACTACATTAAGTTCTGAAGTTGTTGAGGGGGTGCTTTCTTAGGGAGGAAAGTGAGCCCTGTTGTATTCAATGGGACATACGTATACTCCCTGGAGTGTGCAGGACTTCAGTTGTGTTTATGTTGAAATATTGTGCATTTTGTTTTCACCAGTGGCATCCTTGCTGAGGAATAATCTCCCCAGAGAGGCTTGTATGGAGCATCATTATGGTCCTTTTTTGTTTCAGGTTTTTAAAATTCTCTCAGGTTTTTTAAATCTCAGTTTTCATTATACTAGTCACGTGGACATTGGTATATATTGTGATTGCTGTTATAATTTTTTTAAATATTGCATCTTATGAATATTTTATTTCTTTCTGAGCTGCCAATAAGAATATTGTGAGCTGCCTTGAACACTGCTTCAATTTGTGGTTGTGGTTGTTGTTGTTTTTTAAGAGTGGAAAACCAGGATATATACATATACCGGTAAATAAATTATGGCATTGTGGGAGACCTCTGCCACCTGGTTTCCCCCTTCCTAAATATAAGGCTTTGCTTCTTCAGCTCTAGGGTCACATTCTCTCATGGGGAACATGGGGTGGGCTTGAAGGGAATGCCAGGGTGGGCAGAGCAATGAGAAAACCGCATGGAGCCAGAAGCAAAAGTGGGCAGAGCAATGGGTGTGAATCTTACCTTCGTACAATAGATTAAATTCCAGCCACATAAAAGTCAGAGGTTCCTACACTTGCGCACACCTCTAAAGGTTAGCAAGACAGAGGCACTATCACAATTCAAGATAGGCAAAGAGGACTGGGGGGTGGTGGAGCCTTGGGAGCGGGCGTGTGTGCCCCAGGGAGAGCATTTCAAGGCCTGGATAGAAAGGGCATAGGAGGGCAGCATACCCTTGTTTCAAACATGGTGGGTTTTTCTTTGCATGAATCTACTCAACTACTCTGCATGCATAGTTCCATTCTGTGTTGCCAAATCAGGGTTTTTGTGTGTGTGAGAGAGAGACAAAGAGTCCAAAGAAGCATACTAGCACTTCTTACTTTGCTGCCCACGGCAGCCAGTTTGTGCTGGCACCTGTAGCACTTTTATCAATATATGCATACCAGAACATTTTTTTTTTTATTTATTTAAAAAGTGCAGAACCAATGGAAACTCATTTCAGATGGTGTGTGAGAATGCTGTTGTGATTTGAGATAGCAGGGATTTTATAAACCCTCACCATAGATGGGATGGACTAGAGGGGGCAGGAGGGGCAATTGAGCTCACCTCCTCACTCGCCTCCCCATTTCTGAACTCCTGTCATTAACATCTACTGTTATTTTTCTTTCCTACCCACCGAGAAATATACCCTGCTCCTCCTGCAAACATTTTTTTCTGGTGCTGCTACTTACTCTTACACCAGTGTGTGTGTGTGTGTGTGTGTGTGTGTGTGTGTGTGTGTGTGTGTGTTTGTGTCTTCTCTCCCCCTCCCCCTCCTTCCCATCTCCTCCTATTTACACAAGTTTTCAATTGTTGTAGAATTTTGAAATCGCCACTAGTGCTTGGCCTGCTCGTTCCTTCACCATTCAAAAGCCTGTGCAAAGATGGAAATAAACAAGCAAAAACCTCTCCTCAGGGCAGAGCCAGTTTCTGCCTTTTAACACAAAGTGGGTACAATCAATAAGAATTAAGTCTGCAACACACCCAGAAACTGGTTTGCTTCCCCAAAAGATGTTGAAAAAAACTGGCTGACCTATCAGGTTCATGAAAAGCAGGAAGAGGAAACCTGAACCAAGCTAATAGTTACACAATCCAGCACTTGGAGCCATCTGTTACTGTCCACTGCTACCGTAGGTTAAAGGCTACAGGAGTCTAAGGCCACACACACCTTTGAGCCTTGTATCCAGGGGCGTAGCAAGGGGGGCGTAGGGGGCAGACCACCCCATGTTCCATAATGGAGGGGGTGACACATTATCAAGGAACAATTACTGCCCTACTAGGGCGGTTCATAAAAAACTGTTTTTTAAAAAAATGCCTGCTCCAAAGGTTTTATCTTACTATACTAGGGATTATATAGCTATATATGAAATTTCATGCATATCAGTTAATATCTTGACCCTCCTCGACCAAAATAGCTGTTTACTTGGCTGTTTTCCTATGTCGTGAAGGCTGAAATTTCAGTTCAGTGGAGCACTTTCTGTTCCCAACCCTAACCCTGTGGAAAGCCATCTAATTAGAATTTAATTTGATTTTGAGATGTTTTTAGGAGGTAATTTAATTATTGTTTGATTTTATACCAATGTTATGTATCTGATGTTAGCCACCCTGAGCCTGACTTCGGCCGGGGAGGGCGGGATATAAATAATATTTTTTTTAATTACATGTTATTATTCCTTTGTAAGAAAATATGAAATAACATAAAACCATGACGAGGCCTGCTCGTCTTGTGCGAAATGACCAGTCTCACAACAGTGTGGGTTGAAAGAGTCTGATGATTATTTGGGCTGCAAGAGCCTTATTTATACAAAAGCATACAGGAACATTTCATCATATTTGGACTACATTTCATCAGCCATAAGATATGGAAGTCCCATATATGGGTAAGGTGTAGTCATGCCATGTCTACGTAAGTAAATGGGCCTGTGTGTATGTGATTCTCACTACACCCAGTTAGGTGTGGTATACGTTGGTGCATGGTCTCTCTGATAAGGGCAGTTAGTGGTCTGTGTCAGTACGCCCAAACATCAGTTTCCCTACATTCCCTCTTACTTTGTTTTATATGAGAATACCTTTAATCAGAGTTATACACAGTACTTCCTAGGCGTTTATACCATGCTACGTAGACCCCTCTAGTGAGCCTGGAGGAGGGACGAGGTCTGTTCCACCAAATCATGCATTGGTTAAGCAGGGAGGGAAGGCATTGAATACAACAGCAAATCACAATCAATAAAACAATAATTAATACAATAATCATAAGCAATTTCCAAAACCAGACACCATTAGGGAGCCAAGATGTTAGTCACTCCCTAGGATCGAAACCATCGGGAGGATTCAGTGGATTAAGGGCAATCATTTCTTCCATGTAATTAATGGTGGCTGAAATATTAGGTGCTTGATTGGATATATACATACAGCAATGACAAAATCGAAAATTCTTTCTAGTAGCACCTTAGAGACCAACTGAGTTTGTTCCTGGTATGAGCTTTCATGTGCATGCACACTTCTTCAAATGAAGAAGTGCATGCTACCCACCTGTAACTGATACAGCAATGAGAATATATTAAAGCGCAAACTCCTTCCTTAGAAGCTGATGTAGGAATTATAGTTTAGCCAGGCGCTGGCATACCACGCCTTTCTGTTTAGATAAGAATAATTAATATACAGTGTTGGCATACCACACTAAATTAGGTAAGCTACAGAGCTTCATTTGGCATACCATTTGGCTCTGTGGGCACCAAGTTGGGAAACACATGTTTAGGCAGAGCAGGAGAACAAAGGAATAGGTGGAAAAGTACTGGGGCATCATGAGGTGTTCAGCGGGAGGGGGTGAGTAAGTAAGAGGAGAGCACGTACACAATGAAGATGTCACATGGGTGTAGCCAAAGGAGCAACTTCCATATTTGGTATTAGAAGGTACACCTTTCCTTATTTGGTCTTTGGAGTTCTCTCTGTATGTTAATGTTTAACTTAGCTGTGAGTTTTCAATAAAAGGAGCCCCCTAGAATGCTCTGGGCGGCCTTCCCTTCACATCATCCTGTTCATCGCGTCAGTTAATTTCCCACGATCAACAATATCTAATATTGGTTTTAATATCTAATATTCCATAACAACATCTGGTGACCCCGACGTGATAAGCTGAACACTCACTCAAAGGCAGGGTAAAGCCTTTTGGATCCACAGCTCAAGAGCTCCCGGTGAGTATGCAGACATTAGGAAATCAGGTATAGAAGCATGCAGAAAGTTTAGTCATTAAGATTTTTAGTCAGGCAGGAATTCAGGAAGCAGTTCTCATAGCTAAATCTTTTGTTATGGGATGTTTTCATGCAGGGATGTTATTGAGAAGATGGGTCATTCATTCAGTAGATTTCAAGGCACCCCCATCAGATTTCTCACTCCCAGAAAAAGGGGTCTCTCCCCCTTCGCTCTCAAAACTGCAGGCTGCAGCAGCGTTAGAGCCTCAGAGAGAATTTTTGGTCACAGATCGGAAACCTACCCCTCCTCCTGTGCCATTAGTCTCCGAGGCAACAGTTTTGCCAGCTAATTCTCCAGGAGCAATTAGAATGGGTTTTAGGACAGAGCAATTGATAGGGACGCTTACTGCTATGGAACTTGTTTCATGGGTTGTAGATGCCCAGGGGCAAATTCAGTATCAGTGGGCTCCTGTATCTTATCAGGTTTTGAGAGAGCAAAGGACTAGCTTCCTGGAAACAGGCTTGCTTTCTTCATTTACACAGGGAGATTCTCTGCTCCCAACAGAAGGGGATGTTAACCCTTCGCTCTCAGATTTGCATGTAATAGCATTTCAGAGAGCTAAGTCATCAGTTTCTTCTCTAAAGGAGTCAATGAGAGCTGAGGCACTGAGATTCAGGAAAGGGTTAAAAGCAGAGCTTCAGGTAGGAGTGTCTTGAAAAGGCAAGGAGGAAGCAGGGCAAGCAGACAGCTGGCAGGAATTGTCTAAAAGAATCTTGTTTATTGGTTTTGATATTATTGCTTTTGTTATTCTTGCTGCTGCCAGAAGCACATGGTAGCCAATCCCCCTTGCTACCTCTGTTTTGTAATACCTGGCCTTTTAAGAAAGTTATTTTGAAAGTCTCTGCTTCAGGCAAGCTTAAAGTAGCTTGGAGTTCTTTTTATGCAGAAAGTTTAAACTGGATGCAAGAGAGAGAGACTGGGTGCCACGTGGGCTCCCCATAAAGGAATTTTATAGGATCATTGGGACAGGAGGAGAACAGGTAATCAGGAAAAAAAACAGTCCATCTCAGATTTAAGAAAGGTTTTTGTTGGGCAATGCAAATGAGGGTGGCTGAGAAACAAAGGCAGCTTCCCCCTCCCCTTGTGTTCAGCGAGTGTGAGTGGGGGGAGGGCTAGTTTTGAAATGGCATGGTTTGGCTTTTCCCACTTGTTTGAATCTCTTTGTTTGAATTTCTCTTAAATTTCTTTTAGACTTCAAGGTTTTTTGATTGTTGCTATTAACTGAAAGGCACATTCAGAGAAATTTTCATTTTAGGGGACCCTGAGGCAAGGCAGAATAAGGTTTGGGAAACCTTCCTTTAAAGAGATTGCAGGATAGGTGAGAATGAGCTTATAGGAATGGTAGTGTAGGAATAGAATTAATTAGGAAGATAGATTTTCCATGGGGTTGTTATTCTTATGCCATCTCTATTAAAGGGACTCTTGCCAAAACATATTTATTAAATGGCAGGTCTTTTTGAGGTATGCTAATCTCTGCCAAGCAGTGGCCCCCAGATTGGCCCATTAAAGACTCAACTTCAGTCTGGGGTATCTGAGGAACTCAAAAAGCACATTGCAGTCCTTCCCATTCATGTTAACTTGTGGGGAAGGGACTTAATGAAGCAATTCAATGAAAAGTTAGTAAAAAGTTATTTATAGATGACTAGAGTTTAGTAAAAAGTTATTTATAGATAATTAGAGAACAATCATAGGTCTTTCTAAGCTCACTGCCTACCTATAGCATGATGTTTTACAGACCCTATTTGAGAAAAACAGTTGCAATTTACTCAGGAGAAGTAATTAATTCTTAAGGCACTGGCAATTAATCATTTAGCATTTCACTAATTTTTTTGTAAATATCAGGCAAGTAAAAAGATTGTTACAATGTGGTTTTGCCTAATCCTAATTTGATTACAAGTAAGCTTCCAGGTAATTTTGAGTATTGTTTTTCCCCATTCCATTGTGTAAAAAGTTTTACCACTAGGCATGATTTGGCACAGGCTTTGAAACGCCATCTAGAGGTTTATCTGGTGCATTACAAGAGTTTTGTACCTGGATGGCTGGAATAAATTTTGAACAATTTGGCTTAATTTTAGTTTGCAAATTACTCCTGAAAAAAGTTCAGCTGCAGAAGTCATTCTTATATTTGGCCTATAAACATATTCTCATTCACAGATACTTCAAATTAAGGTGGCAGATTCTCTTTTCTTATTTTCAGTTATTCTTTTCTTTTGTTTGAAGCTTTGAGATTTACAAGGAATCCAGCAGAACTGGTTTTTAGCAGACCTTGTTGCTTTAACATCAGTAACACAGGCAGTATTTCAAAGGGTTAATGCCAGGATGGCACAGCATTGTCTTTAATCCTCATCTCCATAGCTGGCCAACAACAGGAAATTCAGAAGCACAGGCAGCAAAAGAGAAAAGTTTTTTGCTAATTTAGAATAGATTTCACTAGTGCATACACTAAGTTTTATTGTTAATATTGTAGTATATTTAAAATTAGAGAGAGAAGTAAAGTTTTGATATTTAGATTTAGTTGATATAGTGATCCCTCTGCCACTGAGGGAATAGGAGAGAATGGTTTATGCAGTTGCAAACAGCTTCTAACAGATTATGTGGAAAAAAATTCTTATCATAATTCTATCAGATCCTCATCTGTTTGCTTTTGATCTAATTAAGTTTATTCTATAATTGCACAGCATCCTTTGAAAGATGCTCTTATAATTTTTTATTGATCGAGGTCCAAGGATTAACTGTAGTAACTTTAGCACTTCAAGAATTCCTAATGCAGGATATTAATATTATTTTAGATAGTATATTTGTCAGGTTATTTGCTTTTCTTTCAGGATCTATATCACACCAAGCATAGCTGAAAATCTTTTAAGTTTGTTTCTAACATGGCAACAATTATTACAAACATGCAGTTGCCAGCTTTATATTGCTCATATTAGATCGCATCAGTCCTTTCCTGGACTTTTATCACAAGGCAATGCTAAGGCTGATGTGGCCACAACAGAACAGATTTGTGCTATCACACCATGGGACAGTCATGCTATGTTTCACCAACATGCAAAAGAGTTGGAAAAAGTTTCAGCTTCTTTAGAACATGCAACAGCTATCTTACAGCAGTGTCTTCAATGTTCTCAGACTGCACCATCATCTTCTACTGGTTTAAATCCCAGAGGGTTTACAAGCAAATGTAATTTGGCAACACAATATTTTCCCTTTGTTTTCGTTTTTTGGACGCATTCTCATTATATTTGGACAACAACTCAAGAAAGGAGAAGCCACAAGGCAAGTTCTCAAAACCTGCTTACTGTAGTCATAATTTTGCAGAGTTTTGTCAAAAAATGGAAATTTATTATTAATTTGGAATATATTGAGAGATTTCACAGCACCTTAAAGGCTGCTTTTGTTAAAATTAAAAGGAAAAAAGTGGAAATGGTTTCCCTGCAAATCAGGAATGGTAGCTAAAGTTCCTAAAGTTTCCAAAGTTCTAAATTTAAACATTACAAATTTATTTAAACATTACAAATTTATTAATTCAAATTTATTAGCTCCAATTGGAAATCATTTTGGCCAATCCCAAACCACAGGGGAAATGGGCGGGGCTACGTCTTTGTGCTTACTTTTTCAGATTTAGTTTGGTTCCAGTTCACTGCGTAAACAGCTCGCTGCGTGAAACCATGGAAAGATGGATTGGTGTCAGGATCCAATGTTCCACCTGACGCCCAACCTAGCATCACTGCAGATCCAGGATCCAAGACTCGCACTCAAACCCGATGCTCAACCTGGCTGCACTACAAATCCATGACCCCCAGAGGGACCAGAATCGCGTGTTGCTATAGCGTTCCAGATTCAAGACCCACAGAGAGCCACTACAGCATCATTATCAAGGCTCTCTCATCACATCATGGCAGCTTTTACTTGTCTACCACTAACTCGATGCAGACACATGAACATAACAACATTAATGTGTCAACAACACGTTTATAGAAGACACCACCCCTCCGTTGAGGAACAAGTTTATTTTGTTGAACTTTTGACACAGACATTAAGATATTGAGCCCTCACTTTCTGAGAGACTAAAAAGTATTCTTATTGCTAATTGTTTCATTGTTTGATGCAAAGTGTACATAGGGTTTTATATAAAGTTTATGTTTGTATAATGTTTCATATGAAAAGGTTTACAAGGTTAATGCAATTGTTGCACAAGTTTTGCCTCATGACATACATATTATGCCCATAAAAGCGGCATTCCTTACCCTCTCACAGAAGTGACTTTCCACGCTTGACACAGATATGCTGACACCCTTGCTCATCTAACTAATTTGGCCTTTTGCATTTAATAAATTAAAAAGGGGGAGATGTAGGAATTATAGTTTAGCCAGGCGCTGGCATACCACGCCTTTCTGTTTAGATAAGAATAATTAATATACAGTGTTGGCATACCACACTAAATTAGGTAAGCTACAGAGCTTCATTTGGCATACCATTTGGCTCTGTGGGCACCAAGTTGGGAAACACATGTTTAGGCAGAGCAGGAGAACAAAGGAATAGGTGGAAAAGTACTGGGGCATCATGAGGTGTTCAGCGGGAGGGGGTGAGTAAGTAAGAGGAGAGCACGTACACAATGAAGATGTCACATGGGTGTAGCCAAAGGAGCAACTTCCATATTTGGTATTAGAAGGTACACCTTTCCTTATTTGGTCTTTGGAGTTCTCTCTGTATGTTAATGTTTAACTTAGCTGTGAGTTTTCAATAAAAGGAGCCCCCTAGAATGCTCTGGGCGGCCTTCCCTTCACATCATCCTGTTCATCGCGTCAGTTAATTTCCCACGATCAACAATATCTAATATTGGTTTTAATATCTAATATTCCATAACAACAAGCTAATATAATGTTTAAAGCATAACGAATATATAAAGCGATCTCCCTAATTTCTAACATTTCATTATTAATCAATTTCAAAACTAAAATGGGGGAATTAAACAAAGCCTCTGTCCAGTTGGTGAGGCGGTGGAGATCCCTGTAAATTCATTGCTACCTTAGGCCTACCGCTCATGGTGGTGACATTAAGAAAGCAAAAGGAGCCATTAACAATAAGGATTACAATAAGGATAGTGTCCCAAGAATCTACTGCACTGTGATTAAACCAAAAACAATAGGACTCAAAATTAGACTCATTAATGGGAATATCATGCAATAAAATGCCAGATCATCTCGACTGAGGAGGAATATGCATACATAGCCAACAATCAGAAGAATTTAACATATCAGCAAAAATGAGTGATGTCTTTAACAAATATATTATTACTCCAAATATCATGATAGGGTTTCAGCCGTCGGTTTTTCCTCAAGAGGGCAGTATGGCGAGGGCGACGTTTCACAATGTTCGCAGGGGGCAAAGGGTGAGAATGATAGTAGGTTCAATGTGCCCCAGGGCAAGTTGTTCTGCAATGAGTTGTTCTGCAACGAGTTGGTCCGCCACTGCAAGCTTCTCCTTAGGCAAGGGCCACTGATCCACCCACACAGGGGTGCCTGTGGTCCAGCAGAGAGAAAGCGCAGTCCAGGGCAAGGCAGGGGCGGCCATCAGCATAAATTTGTAGAAATGGTGGTATCTGCTGCTGCTAGCAAATCGCATCCCCAGGACACCAGGGAGTTTGGGCCTTTCCACCGAGGATCAGGGAGCAACCTGTAAGACACTAAAGGGCACTAAAAGGCGTTGCAACACCTCTTCCTTCTGAAAATGAACTTCCGCAGGTGTGTAATTCCTATTATGAGGATACAACAGATGATTTAAAGTAAACAGCACTTAGTGAACAATATTAGGTATTTCTGAGATCACAGAAGCGGCCTCCCAACTGTTTGTGAAGGAGGGTCTTAAGAGAGCAAAAATCAGAAAAGGAACGAGAGATATAAACAGAACCATTATCTGTTTTCAGGGACTGGGGTTTTGCCCATAACAGAAAAGCAATGCAGAAGATGCTGTATAGCGTGGAGAGTGTTTTTCCCCTTTCAGAGGGGTCGCCCAAATAAAGCCATAGGCAGTGTCAACAGTGAGATGCACCTTTGAAAAGGGAGCCAAATCAGGGGTGTGGGTAACATCCATTTGCCAAACCGCTAGGGGATGCGAGCCCCTAGGGTTGACTGCATCAAAAGGTATTACTGTGGGTGATTTAGAACACACAGTGCATTGTGACACAATGTCTCAAGCTTGAGAAATGGGTATAGCAAAAGATTTCGCTAAAACCTTTGCATTCTGGTGAAAAACCCAATGGCTAGACAAAGGGTCAGTGAACAGAGGAAATGACCAGTCTCACAACAGTGTGGGTTGAAAGAGTCTGATGATTATTTGGGCTGCAAGAGCCTTATTTATACAAAAGCATACAGGAACATTTCATCATATTTGGACTACATTTCATCAGCCATAAGATATGGAAGTCCCATATATGGGTAAGGTGTAGTCATGCCATGTCTACGTAAGTAAATGGGCCTGTGTGTATGTGATTCTCACTACACCCAGTTAGGTGTGGTATACGTTGGTGCATGGTCTCTCTGATAAGGGCAGTTAGTGGTCTGTGTCAGTACGCCCAAACGTCAGTTTCCCTACAAAACCATTTTTGTGGGGGGGAAGAAATCAATGGGGGGTGACAAGAAATTTTCCGCACCGGGTACCATCTGACCTTCCTACGCCTCTGCTTGTATCAGATCCTTACAGAGCCCTGTCTTCTGCTACACAAGGAGAATGAGAATGCAGGTTCACAGTCTTGAGCACTCTATAATATTGTAACACACCACCCCAATCTCTGGAGCTGGATCTAGACACATCAAAGAAGCATTTCAGTTTAAAGAGTTGTAAACTTAAACAAGGAAAACAGGTAGAGGAAAAATGGGACTCCAGTGTGGTGTAGTGGTTAAGAGTGGTAGACCCGTAATCTGGGGAACCGGGTTCGTGTCTCCGCTCCTCCACATGCAGCTGCTGGGTGACCTTGGGCTAGTCACACTTCTCTGAAGTCACTCAGCCCCACTCACATCACAGAGTGTTTGTTGTGGGGGAGGAAGGGAAAGGAGAATGTTAGCTGCTTTGAGACTCCTTCGGGTAGTAATAAAGCAGGATATCAAATCCAAACTCTTCTTCATATGGTGGCACAATGTAACACATATGAATCAGTTTTTCTTTACCAGTCTAGCTGAGTCCTGGGCAAATGAGATATTCCAGGGTTTCCAGGTGCTCACCCAGGGTTCAGTTTCCTTGGAAGGAGGGACAGCAGATGCCATGGTGTCTTAATGATATACGGATTATTTACACATATATACAACCTGGGGCTAATATGGAGGGACTAACAGCATTAACACCCCAAGAGGTCGTGCTTCTCCCATAGTCAAAGCCTTGGATTCAAGCAGAAATCAAGCATGGCTCTCATTTTCTCACTTCTGCCTGTTTATAACATATCTCTCTCTCTCTCTCTCTCTCTCTCTCTCTCTCTCTCACACACACACACACCTCTGACCTTTTGTCTTTCTCACTACCAGCCAGGTGATGGAGGGGCCCCCACCCCCCCACCCTCTGGCACAGAGCCACTTCCTCTGTTATGCTAAAACACTATTTAAGCCTTTATCTCACCAAGAAGCTTACCTGGCTAGTTCAACAATGGAATCCTCTATATTAGATTAAACCCTGGCTGGATTTTACCCCAGGAACTAGAAAGGCCTCAGGCATCAAGCAGACTAGACTAACCACACACTCCACCCCCAGCTCACAACAATATTATTTTGGAGGTTTGGCAACCAGAACTGAACACAGTACACCAGGTGTAGCCACAGCCCAGATTTGTACCAACAGTTTTATTTTCAAATCATTTCCTCTTCATTCCTAACACACAGAATACAACTCTCTCCCCACCCACAGTTACTCCATACTTTAATTCAGCTGTCCATCACTTTCTTAGCTGGTCAATGCCTGTTCAAACCCCATAGGCATAAATGTGAAGTTTGCCAAAAAGTTCCATCAACCCTAGTCAATATGGTCAATGATCAGGGAAGATGCAAGCTGTATTGCTGCAACATCTGAAGGGCACCACATTAGATACACACCTGACCTAGAAGGAGTCATTGTTAACAATGGAAATTTTCCTCTGTTCGTGCTTTCCTACATTTTATTATATATATATATATGCTAACGTTCAAATATGAACATATAAATAAAAAGACATTTGTATTTAAGAAAAATCATTTTGCAAGCTGAGTGTTACTTGGTTAAACAACACGTCACATACTGGTTTTATGAGTTTTCTTCCCCACCTTAGGTAAATTTGGACTTTGGATAACTAAGTTCTGTCCTAACCAGGAAGTATGTATAGCTCATGTTAACAGTAAATCCATTAAAAATAGCTCTAGTCTTTCTTTCACAGTCCTCAAAGCCTGTACATGGGGTGTTAATTTCCTATGCTGGCTATTCATATCTGAAAGATTTCAGCCTTAAGACCTGTGCTTTATACTAGTGTGTACTGGAAGGACAACACACACACAAAAATCACTTTAGAATTTTGATTATGCATTTGAGGCACAAGTCAAAGTGAAGAAATGTCCTTTTTATTACTAAGCTATCTTATTTAATCTATCTTTTCAATAGGTTATTGATAGATATTGACATTTCTTACAAAATACAGTGGGCTATGATGGGAAACCCATTATTATTATAAAAAAAAAAAACTGGGAACGTACCTTGATCATCCTCTAGTCCAGTGTTTCCCAAACTTGGTTCACCAGCTGTTTTGGACTACAATTCCCACCAACCCTGACCACTGGTCTTGCTAGCTAGGGATGATGGGAGTTGTAGTCCAAAAACAGCTGGAGACTCCAGCTTGGGAAACTCTGTTCCAATATCTTGCTGATACAAGAAATGCATAATAGGGGACCATCTAGCCTCTGCTTTAAAAACTCAAATGAAGGAGAGTCCATCAGGCTTGACCTGGGGGCAGGAAAGGAGGAGAGGTGGTGGCAGCACCACTGGGCTGCCCAGTCTACCAGGGGGGCACCATACTTGCCCCACCCGGGCACCAGCAGCCACTGCTACGCCACTGGTCCCTCATGTCCCTAAACTCTTGATTCATGCTTCTTGTGTCTGTGTGTGTGCATGTGAGCTGATTTGATGGGGGAGGGAAACAAGCTGTCTTAGTCTCTGGGGAGGTCTTCACTCCCCTCCCATTAAGTTACCACCCTTGTTGCTCAGGGTGACAAAGCCCTTGACAGTTCATATACAAGTATCCATTTAACAACTTGCAGAGAAGTAGCCAGTCTCAGTGCATTTCTGCAGAAGACGGAGAGATTTCCGCCACCATATGGCAAAATTTGGTGCCTTCCATGGTACATAGGCCTACCAACTGAAGATAAAACACGTGATGCATCTCACGACTGGTCCATGACTGTCATCTGTTAGTCTTCAAGGTGCCACAAGACTCTTTTAAGCCAGGTATTCGTTTATATTTGTGCAACGTGGTTTTCTCAATGGAAAGAAGACCCTGGGTTGCTGTTCAGCTCTTGTTTCCCAATATGTTCGCCTTGGCTTGCAGGCCTTCTTCTCCCTCTTTCACCCCGAGGGGTTTCCCTTTCACATGCTAAGCGGGCCGGGCGCCCAAAACCTGCTCCACGCGCGCACAGAGGATTCGGGCCCAAAACCGACAGGTGGGCGGGGAAGCCGCGGCGCCAGCAGCCAATCACACGGCCGGGAACAAAGAAGCCCGTTCCCCGAAGGCGGGGCCGAGCCGCTGAACCAAAGGGCTACCAAAGAAGAGCCGGCGAGGAGTCCAGCTTCGCGGCCAACGTGCGCGCGCGCGCGCAAAGGAGAGGCGGCAGGCGAGGCTCTCGCGCCTCTGCGCTCTAGGGGAACGCTCAGCCTGCATCCATCGCGGCCGCTAGGAAGAGGCAGCCCGGCGGCTTGCTTAGCAACGGGTTGAGCGAACACAAAAGCCCTGCCTTGGCGACCTCGCCAGCCATGGGCATGCGGGAAGCCTCATGCAGCGCGGCGGCGGCGGCGCCCAGCTGAGGAGCCGCATGCTTCGCGCGCAGCAGGGCTGCAGCCGGCGGGAGCTCCTTCCTGTGGCGGTCGGCTGGGGGAAAGGCGCGCTGCGCCTGGCGGCTTTGGCGTCGCGCGCGACGATGCTGCCTCGGAAGCTCTCCTATCTTCTGGTAGCCCTCGCCCTCAGCGGCCTGACGGCGTTGCTGGTTTTACTCCGCGGCCAGCCCGACTCTCCGGCCCCCAAGGAGGACGCCCGGCGGCCGCGGGGTCAGCAGCCCCGGCAGCAGCCCCAGTCTCGGAGAGAAGGCGACTTCATCCGTGGGGCTTGCGGCGCCTTGGCCGCTGAGGAGAAGGCGTTCGTGTGGGGCAACCACCTGCGCACGTCCTTCGGGCAGTCGCCCGGCTGCCCTGAGTACGTGGAGGGCAGCCACTACGTCACGCAAGCCCTCTCGGAAGAAGAGGTCGCCTTCCCGCTCGCCTACGTCATCACCCTCCACAAAGAGTTAGCCACGTTCGAAAGAGTCTTCCGCGCGCTTTACGCGCCGCAGAACGTGTACTGCGTCCACGTGGACGAGAAGGTGTCCGGCGACTACAAGCAGAGCGTGGAGAGGCTGGTGGGCTGCTTCCCCAACGCCTTCCTCGTATCCAAAGCCGAGCCGGTCATTTACGCGGGGATCTCGCGTCTCCAGGCCGACCTGAACTGCATGAAGGACTTGCTGCGCTCCGAGGTCCGCTGGAAGTATGTCCTCAACATGTGCGGCCAAGACTTCCCGTTGAAAACCAACAGGGAAGTCGTCCGCCACCTGAAAACCTTCAAAGGGAAGAACATCACCCCTGGCGTCCTCCCTCCTGAGCCGATCACCGTAAGGACCAAGTACGTTTACAAGGAGCACATAGGCAGAGAGTCCTCTTACATGAAAAGGACTGGTGCCCTCAAATCACCTGCGCCCCACAATCTGACAATTTACTTTGGCTCTGCCTACATTGCCCTCACCAGGCCGTTTGTGGAGTTCCTTTTCCAGGACAAACGGGCCCTCGATTTGCTGGAATGGTCCAAGGACACCTACAGTCCGGATGAGCATTACTGGGTGACGCTCAACAGGATACCAGGTACGTTAATGGCATCTGGCAGTTTCTGATTTGGGTGGTTTCTGGTCTCCCAAGGTGCGCAGTTCTCTTTTGTCCTGTAGGCAGGACTTGCTTGCTAAGGGCATTTCCAGATGGAGCCTCTTTAGTGTGGGAAATAATTCACTGCATCTCTCAAAACTCCAACTGTGAGCTGTCCAAACCACAGAGCAAAATCCTGCACAGCTTTCCATCTTGCTTTTATTTTTCAAGGACACATTTCCCACCTGTTCCAGTTCAACAATAAATCACATTGTTCCCAGTGGTGCAGGGAATAATTGCCTGGATACAGACACCACTGTTAAGGGTTGATCACACACACACACACACACACACACACACAGCACAAGATGATTGAGTTCTGTAATAATAACAGCGTTTACCCAGCAGACTTTAGTGGAACTTAGTTCAAAGTCCTTCCCAACTTGGCAGATGCAGGATGAGAGGACAATACCTCTTTCCTATAGATGGACAGATGTATCAGAAAGAAGGAAGTAGTGGAGTTTCCCAATAATCTTGTCCTGGGGCTATTTAATGTAATTTATTTGTGCGTGATCTGGAATTGAGGGTAAGCAATTAGGTAGTCAGGATGAAAACTCAAGGAGGTAAAGAGCTCCAAAAGAATATCGCCAAATCTAAGCCTGCAGGTGAGAAAAGGGAAAATGAAAGTGAATGTAAGTAGGTGTAAAATGATGCATGTCTGGGGCAACCACACACACAGCTTTCCATATGCACTAGTCTTATGGGATCTGAGCTGGCTGTGATTAACAGCACCACAGGTATGTGTGGAATGCCTGCCAGTGGCTGTTAACATGAAAACTAATAGTGCAGCAATATGCCTATCTATTTAGAAGCAAGCTTCATTGAGTTAGGTATTGCCACCTAAATGTTAAGAGCCTCCATGCCTCTCAAAACCAGTTGCTGGGTAACTTACAATGGTGATGAGCTGTTGCCTCCACATTTTACATTTTTGGGCTTCCCTGGTGCATCTCCTTCAGAGGAAAGGTTAAGCTTAATAGGAGAAAACCATGAGTAAGGAGAGGGTGGCATGATAGAGATGTGTAAAATTATGTGGAATGTGGAGAAAGCAGATAAACTTATTTTCTCCATCTTTCATAATGCGATAACTTGGGTTGCATCAAATGAAGCTAAGAGTTGGAAGATTCAGGGCAGACAAAAGGAATCACCTTTTAAAATAAATTCCTTTAAAAAAAGGGAATCACCTTTTCACACAAAACCAAGTTAAAATATGTGGTTCATGTGATTTTACCATTGAAAAAGTGAATCCGTTCCTTTTGGCAATTGAAAACCTTAATTCCATGACACATTTGTAGCAAATGAATTGGCTGTGATGTTCCTAGCAACTGACAAAGCTCTATGAAACATTGCATTAAGAAATGAAATTGAGAAATGATATACTGGTATATGTGCTTGATGGCAGGACCTGGGACTCAGAGCAGGCATGCAGACTTGGACTCCACAGGGAAGGGTGAAATAGTAGCATGTTGATTATGGAAAAGATAAACAAATAAACCTGATATTGTGTTAGGTTTAACATATTTTAACGTCAGAATATTTTCAGTGTTGTCTCCCTTGGTTGCCTCATGTGGTCAGAAGAATGTGTGCAGTATATATTACCGGTAGTTCTGGTCTTCTGGTTTGTGATGCATTTCATTGCAGTAGCTGCAGTGATTTGGGGTGTCCCACAGAATGTGAGGCCCTCTCCCAAATCTTGCTTCAGAGGGAAACTCCACTCAGAGGCTTCCTGGCTTCATTTGCAGTGCCTGCCATGCCTCTATGCTGGCTTCATGCTGTGTTCTCAGTAGAGTGTTACCTTTGGGTACTGAACCGGATAGTAAATCACACACTTTTATTTGACTTATAGAACCATAGAACTGTAGAGTTGGAAGGGATCACGAGGGTCATCTAGTCCAAACCCCAGTAATATATACACTCCCCCCCCACTTGTTGGTTATATAGTGGGTAAGCTTTAGACATAAAATGTGTTGGTCCCACCCCCCCAATTTCCCCCCCTTTTCTTATTTATTGAATCAGTCTTATTGTAGCCCACTTTCCCCCTAGTTTTCGCTTTTCCTCTAAGAAAGATGTTTTCTTCATCTGACAGCCTGCCACCTTTGCTCTTTTGGTTGGGTGCTACACAGTGGCCATACCAGCTCCCTGAAGGTATGGTAATAGCTAGTTAGTTGCCTCCTCTAACAAGCCCAGGCAGGTGAATTGGGCCTGTGGAGCGGGGTGGTTGCTATTATTGTCCATGCATCCTAGACATAGGAACATTTGCACAGAGGGAATTCTCAGTGCCCTTGCCCTTTATTCCTTTCAGATCTCTGGTTTCTCTTATTAATGTTGCTTCCCAAAAGAAATAAAATTGCAGAAGCTTTGTTCACCTGTGCGTGTGTGGGCAATTTGGATTCACAAGCTTTTTTCCAAAGAAGTATAATAAAACTGAACGGGGGGCCCCACCTCCAGTACATAAAGATATTTGATGTCAGCATTTCTGATAATTCAAAGGGATGTATCTGCCTCGCCCACACTCATAGCTGACCTAATGAAATCAATAGACTTATGTTAATTGCATGTGATTTAAATCCCTTCGTTTCAGTGGGTCTACTCTGTGTATGTCTTGGATATAACCCAGTACAGGAGATTTCTGCAAAAGAAATACTATATTTTGCCAAGAAACTTCTGTAGGTGCTCTGGCCAGCTGATGATCTTGGAAAATAAGAACATAAGAACCTCTACTGGATCAGGCCAATGGATGAACTGGTTCTGTTCTTGTAGTGGTCAACTAAATGCTTGTGGGAAGCACATAAACAGAGCCTGAGCACAGGAGCACTTCCTCACCCTCAGCCCCCAGCAACTGATATTGAGAGGTATACTGCTTCTGATAGTGGAGGTGCAACATGATCGTCATGGCTAGTAGCCACTGATAGTCTTATCCTCCATGAATTTGTCTGATTTTCTAAGTCAACCAAGTTGGTGGCCGTCACTTCCCCCTGTGGGAGTGAGTTCCACCATTGTAACAGTGTGCATTGCTGAAGAATATCAACAATGGCCTTCATGGTGGAACTGGGTGATTACTGGGTGCTGAAGCTTTTGAAAGGCGCAGATTGCAGAATCATCCCATAAATCTGTTGCTTGGACTAAAACTATGAACGTTCTGTAAACCTTGGGACCTCACAGGCTGTTCCGTGGGTTCGTGGCATGGGACATGTTGCTTTTCTGATGTTGTTAAATTCCATCTCCCATGAGACCCAGCTAGCATGGCCAATGGTCGAGGGCTATAGGAGCTTTAGTCCAGCAACACTTGACAAACTGGACTCTGACACACAAAGGCTTGTGCCGTTACAAATTTGTCATTTTTTTGCTGCAATGGAGCAACTCCACTATCCCTTTGGAAACAGGACTGTGGAGACACAGAGAAGCTGAGCATCAGCACAAAGCAGGGTTGGGGAAGCTGTAGCCCTCCAGTGCAGCCAATGGTAAAAAAATGATGGGAATAGGGGCCCAGGAGTATGCTGAGGACCATAAGTCCCCATCCCTGGCAGTCTGCAGAACATGAGACTCTTAATCTCAGGGTCAGAGGTTTGAGCCCTATCTTGGGCAAAAAAATAAATAAATCCTGCATTGCAGGGGGTTGGACTAGATGACCCACGTGGTCCCTTCCAACTCTGCAGCTCTATCATTCTATGATCAGCCAACCAATCCTTCTAGGAATGCCCATGATGAGCAGCATGGTAACGTAGCACAATCACCCTGGCTAAAGCACACAACAGCTTTGATGTTAGAATAATGATGATGGTGGTGGTGGTGGTGGTGGTGGTGGTGATAATTTATTTGTACCCCACCCATCTGGTTGGGTTTCCCCAGCCACTCTGGGCGGCTTCCAACAGATATTAGGAAACATTAGGATACATTGTATCGCAACAGTAATTGCTACTTGTTGTGCACAGTAATTCGTTTTCTAAGAGCCCAGCCCTTTTCTTCCTGAGCTTCTTTTCCTGACCTTAAAACCTCCCCTGAGGGCACTCCTTTGTTAGGAGCATTGCAAAGTGCTCATACTTGCCACCTGGGGTAAAGTAATGTTTCAGCTATCTTTCAAATTATACCCTTTGGCAAAAAAAGAAAAGAAACCCCACTTCCTTGGATCTTGTGAAAGCTACACTGGCTGGAAAGACAGGTCAGCCCTCTTGAGAGCTTCTGTTTCACCCTTTCCATTGCTCCGAGCTATTTCACAATCTTCAAGAGTGAAACCTGAACAACAATGAAATGTCCATATATTTACATGTCCTTTCATCCATTTCCTGGGGGGCAAATGAGCCAAAGAAATGGAAGCAAGGATCTTAGGGATAACCTTGGGGGGACGACAAAGTGTTTGGATGCCAGAAGTGCATCCAACACAGGTTTCACCATGATGAGATTTCCAAAGAAGCTGGCCTGAGGATTAAAGTTGGGGGGGGGGATGTCCCAAGTAGTACTCACCTGAAAACCGCCCAAAATTCCAGTGGACTGCTGCTATTATTAGTTTATCTGCAGTGACTTTGATCCAAGATAAGGTTCCCATATTTTTCTTGGCCTCCCACAGTCTCCTATACACAAGCTCCATATGCACATCATTTTATTTGACGCATTTCCATAGTTAAAACCATGCTCAAGGCAGCTTACAACATGAAAAAGAAACCAGAATTACAAAAGTTGAGATAAACAATAAATAAAACACATCAAAAAGCACACAACCAAATTGAACAGTTTCAAGTTAAATCATAATAAGATAGCCCAGAAGATGGCCTCTGGCCTCTTCAGCAGCCTTAGCATTTGTAGCTGGAGTCAGTCAGGGCCCCTCTCTCCCAGACCAGGTGGGAAAAGGCCTGCAAGGCAGGGAGGCAAGGTCTTCCAGGACTCACAGCCAATATGGAATCATCCAAAATCAGGCTTTGATCCTAAGCTAAGTTGACTGAAGGAAGTACATAGAAGGAACATTTCTGTCCTTTCCTTCTGCCACCCTTCACACCGCGAGACATTTGCCAAGGCAGTGCCAAAGTGACTGCTGCTTCCAGGCCATCTCTGCCATCAGCAAAGCAGACTTGAGGAATCTGTGACCTTCTGGATCTTGGTTGTTGGACTCCAAACTTCCATCAGCTGCAGCACCCTGCAGGGGCAGTGGTTGGAGATGATGGGAGTTGTAACCCAGCCACATCTGGGAGGCCACAGGCTCCCCAGCCTTACATTAAACCCAGTGCAGTGGGGTGACTTGCTGGAGACACATTCTGCTCAGGGCCCCTTCGTGCAACTTTGCTGCGATACCTAGCAGGCGGATAGACCAGCAAATAACCGGTGTGTGTGTGTGTGTGTGTGTGTGTGTGTGTGTGTGTGTGTTATCCCTCTTGCTTGAAAACTGGCACCACAATGCCAGTCTTCCAAACTCAGTAGGCTATTCCTCTTCCACTGATTGTGGCGAGTAATGCCACAAGCACCAGAATGCCACCAGTTAAGGTTTCTTGTAGGGATTTGTTGCCCCCAAGAACCTTGGAGCTACTTACCATTTTTAATGAGTCAGTTTCATTGGGGGACAATGGAAGCCAACTACCTGTATATCATCTAAGAATCAGTTCAGTATATATATCTGTGGTATTTGGAAGCTTAGCTGCTGAGCAGTGTCCTTGCAACACGCTGGGAATTGTTATTGTGATCAGCCGACACTGAGAGTCAGGAAAGAAGCCCATCTGCTTCTACCACAGGAAGGAAGTGGAATTATGGAGTTGAGAGTAAGTGACATTCATTGAGCATAATTTGCTGTTGCAGGTTTGTTGCAGAATGTTGTACGTTGATGATACTATTGCGTTGTAAATCATCTTATGCATACCGTGTTTACTGTTACATTACTGCTTTCCCTCTACCCCAGAGATGGGCAAACAAGCAGATCAGAATCTGCTGGTAGATGTTTGTGTGATCTGTAGTAGATAGCCATGGCTTTCTGACTCCCAGTTGCTTAACAACAGGAAGTAAAGTATGCAAGTTAAAAAAACAAAACTCTCTGTTGGAGGAACTCAACATCTTTATATGGCTAGCGGTGTATTTAGGGCAGCGTGACTGGTTCCCCTGCACTGGGCGCCAAGCCTAAGGGGTGCTGCAGGACATTGCAACTATAACATAGTGAATTGAGCAGAACAGAAGGTGAGAAGTGGGGGGTGCTGAATTTTGGGCACACATAGGGCACTGCTGAAATTTGAAAGACCAAAATCTGCCTCTGCTACGGCCATTGTTCCACCAGTGCAGACATTTCAGTTTGCCAGGTGGAAGGATCCCCCGTCTCTTGTCTCCCCCTTGCACTGTTTTTTAAGGGGGGTTCTCCCACCCACCCACCTACCGGTACTGAACCAATTTTGGGGGCACAAGGACAGGGGTAAGCAGCTCTGCATTACTAGAAGTCCTTGTGTGGGCTTCTGTTGTTGTTGTTGTTGTTCAGTCGTTCAGTCGTGTCCGACTCTTCGTGACCCCATGGACCAGAGCACGCCAGGCACGCCTTGGGCTTCTGTTAGCAAGACTCATTTGCTGAATTTTCCCCTCTGTGTTGTTCACCTATAACAGGCTTCCTCAACCTTGGCCCTTCAGATGTTTTGAGACTACAATTCCCATCACCCTCGACCACTGGTCCTGCTAGCTAGGGATCATGGGAGTTGTAGGCCAAATACATCTGGAGGGCCGAGGTTGAGGAAGCCTCACCTATAACATTCATATTCATTGGTTCCCTTTTACCAAATCTTAGTGCAACCCTGTGGGGTAGTTTTAGAGGTTTGTGCTTAGAACCCTTACTCTGCAGTAACTCAATACATATATACACCTGGAGAATTTGGGCTACAGTAGGTAAGGCTCCCGTGCTCCAAAAGCACCGTTTTGCATTGTTCTGCAGCTGCTATTTTGCACCAGCTCTGATTGGTGGACCTTTGGGCCCTAGTAAAAATGAAGTTGATGCCACAAATTTCACCTTTGCTGTACTCCGTTCATGCCTGTGTACAGTGCAGCCGGTTCTGTTGACTCTCAGCATTTATTCCAAAAGTTGGTATTGGGTCCAGGAACACAAACATTCCTCATGGCATTTGCAGGTCATATCATAAGCAGCACATGCAGACTGACCGGAGATGGTATTTCCTCCAGGCTCGTTCTTGTGCATGGACATTCGGCTTTGTTTAACTGCAGGGTTCACAGGTCAACAGGAAAACCATACCTCCCTTTGTGATGCAGAAACTATTTGTACAGCTGGAGATTTTGGAAATAACTTTTAGAGATCAGGATATGTGTGTTGTTTTTAACACAAGCTGGCTCGGGCAATATCCAGAGGCTTCCAAATAGAGTCCTTTGCCTTTGAAGAAACTGAGATGAATGAGGATCTCCAACAGGGCGGCACAACAGTCTTCACTTCTTCAAGAGTGAACCACCTCTCATTTTAAGAATAAGACTTATCTTTCTCTTGTGTTCTCTCTTCAACAAACAGGTGTCCCCGGCTCCATGCCGGATGCTAAATGGGAAGGTGACCTAAGAGCTGTCAAGTGGAGCAATGATGAAAATAAACATGGAGGATGTCACGGTAAAGAGCATGTAGTTTTGGCATTTTGTTTCAGTCAACCGCGGGAAGCTTGGTTCTCCCCACTGATTCTGTCCAAAACCATTGTTAACATCCAGAAAGTTGGAAAGATAAGATCCAGTTAGTAAGGTAATAGGGTAAAATGGGACTTTGTTTTTAGTAGACCTACATAAGACCGCTCAGCTGTCTCACGTGCACACGCACCCCCTTGCTGATTTGACTATATCTGGGAACAAATCCTTTGTAGTTGGGACTGTGAAGAAAAAAGAAAAGGAGAAGAAAAATCAGATGCACAGAGGTGGAGGAAAGGGAAGAGAAGGAGGGAGAAAGGGTGGCATATTGGGAGGAGGGGCAGAAGGAAGGAAGGAAGGAGTGGAAGGAGTAAAGAACGGGGGGAAAACAAAGATGTAATAAGCAAAAAACTATTGAAAAAATAGAAAAGAAAAGAAGGTGAGCTAGTAAAAAATGGAAGGGAAGGCACACAAAACGATGGTTTTGAACTGCAGCTATGGTGATATTGAACAAGCTTAGAGGAAATGACAACAAGGTGGGTGCAGCAGCCAGAATTTTCCTGGAAAGGGAACTGCCTGCCACTCCCTCCCCTCAGTAGTGTTGCACTGTCATTTTGCGCAGCCGCTAGGGATGGAGCCACCAGCCAGCGTGGAGGGAAGGGGGCTGCTTGGGGACAGGAATCCAGGGTGTGGTGCCACCCCCCCCCTGAACATAACACCTGAAGCAAACTGTCTCACTTTGATTCCTGACAGGGCTGTCTCCTATTTCTGCTTCCTTTATTGCTCTTTTGTTTATTTCTCTGTATCTTTGTGTACCATGCTCATCCAGCCATGTAGCACACACCTCCTTGAATCTGAAAGGAAAACAAAGACGGGAATGTGGTTTTGCTACACAGCAGAGATTTCCCTCCTGCAACAAAGCTCTCGTTACTATGTGGTCAAATGAAATGTTTGCATTGGTGATACACTGAGAATGCTCCACTAGCATTACCCCCCCCCCACACCTTTTTAGTAATACAGTGGTACCTCTAGTTATGAACTTAATTCATTCCGTAGGTCCGTTCTCAACCTGAAACTGTTCTCAACTTGAGGTAACTCTTCCAGGTTAGCGGAGTTTGTAACCTGAAGCGTTTGTAACTGTGAGGGATCCTATTTCCCTCCCCCCCTCAATACTTTCACAACAGAGACACTCCCTGGGTTTCACTGACAACGAGGATGAATCCTTCAGTGTTCACACGGGAGATATTTCTGGGGTACCTCAGGGCTCTACATTTGAAAACCTCTTGCCACCTATGGGATCTCCCTACCAGGGTTCCCAACTACTGCAGTTTGCCTTCCCTTTAGGCAAATAAGTGGCTCACTTGGCTTCACTGTCCAGCCCTCTGTATGACAGGAGAATAAGCAAACAGTTTCCTCTTCCACAGGAAAGCTTTGTTCTCTCCTCTTAGTCACACCTCTTAAGGTACGGATACACTGCCAGAGTCAACAAACGTTTAAGCACATTTAACTTTATTAGGTAACTAGAAAACATGGATGTCTCGGGTTATTACTGGTACAAATCTTCTTCTCATGTAATTCAGCTTTGTTATAATATTTCCTGCATCCCATTAGTAACGGTGATGACCTTTCCTCACATTTCCCCAAAGCCTAACCTCTCCTTTTCAAATGCCAACTAGCTCCGCCTCCCAGGGAACACCTACCTAACGTGGGAGTTATAGGTTAACCCAAGATGAACCTGAATCATCAGCAGGCGTTTGTAACTTGAGGTACCACTGTATGTTAAAATGCTTGGAAATTACACAAAATATTTACACACATAGAATCATACAATCGTAGAATTACAATTACGCACACAGAATCATAGAACTGTAGAGTTGGAAAGGACCCTGAGGGTCATCTATCTCAACCCCCTGCAGTGCAGGAATCTCAACTAAATCATACATGGCTGATGACCACTCAGCCTCTGCTTAAAAACATCAAAGGAAGGAGAGTCCACCACCTGGGATTCTGTTTCACTGTCAAACGACTCTTACTGTCAGAAAGTTCTTCCTGATATTTACTTGGACTTCCCTTTCTTGTAACTTGAAGCCATTGGTTGGGGTCCTAGCCTCCACACGATGAGATAACAAGCTTGCTCCATCTTTCATGTGACAGCCCTTTAGATATTGAATATGGCTATCATATCTCCCCTCAGTCTCCTCTTTTCCAGGCTAAACATACCCAACTCCCTCAGCCTTTCCTCATAAGGCTCGGTTTCCACACCCTTAATCATCTTCGTTGCCCTCCTCTGCACACATTCCAGCTTGTCAATATCCTCCTTAAATTGTGGCAGCCAGAACTGGACACAGTATTCCAGGAGTGGTCTGACCAACTTAAAAGTCTTGGACACAGGCATGCATTCTAGCCCTTCCTGTCTTGTTCACAAAAAAAGAAAAGAGTTTTTGTGTGTGATTATTTCCCTCCCCCCCCCCCCTCCTATTCCTTGGCAGGTCATTATGTCAGAGCCATTTGTATCTATGGAACTGGTGATCTGAAGTGGCTGCTGAAATCCAAAAGCCTTTTTGCTAACAAGTTTGAACTGGAAACATACCCACCAACCGTGGAATGCCTGGAGCTGAGTGTTCGGGAGAGAACACTCAATCAAAGTGAGATACCGGTGGAACCAAGTTGGTACCTATAGGAAAAGATACCTTTTAAGTTGGTGAACAGAAACAATCATGGAAAGCCAGCATTTTGGATGGACCATTCATCGCACCTTGAAGCTGTGCTTCTTCAGGATACTCAATACGAGCCATTTTTATAACACTTTGAATACCTTTGCACTAAGGCTGAAACAAGATTTCAGGGCAATCAGTATATTAGCTGAGCTTCCTTGATATTTTAAAGATTTTGGAACAGGGTTATTCACCCTGCCCAGAAAAAAACCACTCAGGTATTATTTATTAATACTTTGGGAACTGGTTTGTATTAACCAAGAGAAAGACAAGTGACTTCAGATTTCAAGCTGGTCATGTTAGAGCTTGCCCTTTGTTACAGTCAGGTCTCACTAAGTGATGGTTCAAGTAAGTGGATTAAAATTGAGTACATCTCTTCAGCTTCAACTTGTTAGCTGGGCAACTTGTGCCAGCTTCTGCTGCCCTGCACACAAGCATCGTACTTGATACTGAATTGACCTCTGCCAGCAATTTAGAAACCTGGTTCCTGGACCTCCAGGGTTCTCTCAGTATCTGCAGTAGAAGGAGAACACCACAACCAACCCCACAAATGTTAACTGAGTTTTATCTCCCCCTACATACATAATTGCATGTATGGCAGGGTAGTGTGGGAAGTCTGAATCACAGCCCCAGAGGGTTAAGTAGGAGAGTGAAATATAAACTCAGAGATGGAAGGGGAAATGTTTCTATTCGACCAGTTGCCTGTTCACACGTGCCACATTTGGCTTGACCAGGGGTCAGCAAGGTTATCTTTCCTGGGCCAGATCGTCCTGCGGAGATCCCTCTGTGGGCCGGATTGCACACACGCCTGAGTGCGCCCCCCTCCCCCACGATTTTCAGCCTCTGCACATGCACAGATGCAATTTTTGGCAGACGAAAATTTTCAGCACCACAGAAGCGAGTCCCCCGCGCTGTGCCGGTTTAGCATAGCACGCGAACAGGCAACTCAGATCGGTGGCAGCTCGTGGGCCGGTCAAACGACCTCCGCAGGCCGCTTCTAGCCCATGGGCCTTAGGTTGCTGACCCCTGGGCTTGACTGTTAATTGATCTCGGAAATAAAAAAGAAAGGGACTATCTGTGGTTGTCCAGGACCTAGTTCATTAGACCCTACTCTCTTTGTGGCAAGGAACTGTTGCTTGAGGGAAATGAGACTGCTTTCTTCAGAGGAAATGAGCTTAATCAGTATTGCACACATTCTGATAAAGCTCAGCCAGAGCCGTATCTTGCCAGGTGTTTTTTTTGTCCCAGGTGAAGCCTCCAGGGGGCACCATTGAGAATCCCAGCCTATGTATGTGTGTGTGTATGCAAATGCACATGGGGTGTGTGTGTGTGTGTGTGTGTGTGTGTGTGTGTGTGTGTGCAAACTGGGTCTTTGACTCGGGTGAAATAAAGTCTAGTTTCACCTCTGGTTAAGCAGAAGTCATTTACACTTCTGAAAACATTTCTGCCCACAATCTAAACCTCCCAACTTCTGGGATTTAGAGAGAAGACAGAAAAGGTGATTAAGAAGTGCTTAAAAGCATTGGGGAGAAAGCTAAATAGCTATACACTTTTTGTGCAAAATTCCAACCATCTCCCCATATATATGCAGAATGGGGTGGAGGTTGCAATCTTGCACAAAAAATTTTTATCCATCTCAATGTCCACCAGCTCTTCTGAATGCATGAAAATGGCGTGTTAAAATTTGGGGTGGATGGATTTATTAATAAAATAAACAGCCCTTCAATTTGTGATACAATTTTAGTTAAGCTCTTGCTGTGAAACATATCACCTGTCTCAAATATGGTCCATTTACTGCTGCATTTTTAACTGAATCATATGTTTTCCTACTAAGGAAGTACATTTGCACATACTAGGAATGGGAGGCTACTCACTGTAAAATAATAATAATAAAGTTGATTGGTTTCTTGTTAATTTTTAAAAGCAACCCTCACCAAACCGACCACAAGTTGCAGATAGTTGTACTCAGTGTCTCCATGCTATGGAAAGTTTCACCTGCTAATTTCTATCAAATTGCTTTAAAATGCTAAGACCACTTTATGAATTGGTGGCAGAAGCTTGGTTCAGCTGTAGTAACAACTTTCAGGACAAGGAATTCACCATTTGCATGGTATCAAGCATGCCATAGGCTACAAACAGAAAGTGTGTGGGTGCCAGAAAATCCAAAGGTTCTAATCATCTGATTATTTTGAATATTTTAAAAACATAACACTAGGTAGGATGGGTTGTCACCACTTTGGGGACAATGGGCATATTTGGAATGCTGAGAAAGTGCTGCTGTGGGCGCCAGTCACAAAATGGCTACCATGGGTGTCGTGATCCTCAGATGAAGGGCAGTTATAGAAATAAACAAACAAACAAATAGCAGACTGGGCTGTTTGTTTGCTAAGTGCTGCATATCTATCAGGAATGTTGGGTGTATACGTTGAGGAAGCTCAGTCACAGAAAACAGCCCTTTAGCAGAGTTGTCTTTACTGGGTCATCATGAACATACACACGAGGTTACTAGTGCATAGACAACAGTAGTTAGGCTATCTGTCAAGATAGGGATGCAGCTGGACCACCAGATGAAGCTGGTGGCCACTGAGGCCACCTGAGCCTCAAGCGATGGCAAAGGATCCAGAAGTAGCCCCAAGCTATGTACCTGCTCCTTCAGAGGGAGCATAACCCCATCAGTTGTTACAAGTAGTCTTCTCTTTCTGAGCCCAGAGAGGGTTCTTTGCTTCAAAGTCCTTGCTCTGTTGGTCCACAGCCAAGTCCTTAGTTCAGTTGCTTGCAAAGCTCTGCAACAGATAAAGAGGTTTTGAATTCTGAAGTCTGGCAATATCCCAACTTCTTCCTCAGATGATCTCTTCGAAAAATCCGAACTTGAATCACAACCCCAACGGAAAGCCTTCAACAATTCCTGCAATCTCCTCCCACGACCCACACAGTATTTTGCCCTTGTTTACATAAAGTTACTTGCCAAATCTGCCCAATAACACACATAAAGAGAGTTGCAAGGTGCCTGCAAGTGCATTATGGGTAATTGAGTTGTGTCTGCTGACTTTTGGAGAAATAACCCATTAACTGCATTACAAGGGATGCTAAGCAGTGTTGCTAGGCTATAGAATCAATGTTGAAATGCACATCATACAGATACTCCCAGATGTTCCTGTCATCCTTTAAATAAATAAAAGGTACGGTACATAGAAACATATGAACCAGAACTGACCTTTGACCAACCCCCCCCCCCAATTCTTGAGGATGTGCACATTGCAGCTACTTTTGATCTTTCTCAAGGTCAGAAATGTAGAGGTGAATCTTTTGATAGCATGCTTAAAATAAAATTAAAAGTAGTGGAAACAGATTCTGCTGCCTAATTTGTGTGCATCAAGCTGTTGTTAAAAGGCACAGCAGACCAATTAAAAATCAAGGCTGCAACTGGAAGTTAAGCAGTTGTTCACCATTAAAAAAAAGGATTATCAACTGCATATTTTCCACACTGGCTTGTTTACTCCTATAAGTTCTGTCTAGGCAAAAATGATACCTGATAACAAGGAAGTGTAAAATAGAGACACCGATATTGTTTTGCATCGTTTGCCTTTTGAACAGCAACAAGTTCATGAGGAGTTTTCCATCAACAGTTTTAAAACTGAGGGCATGTCTTATCGTTGGCATTTCCAAGCTGCTCTATGGCAGTGTTTTTCAACCTTTTTTGGGCAAAGGCACACTTGTTTCATGAAAAAAATCACAAGGCACACCACCATTAGAAAATGTTAAAAAAATTAACTCTGTGCCTATATTGACTATATATAAAGTAATTTTCCCACGGCACACC